>NW_020837953.1:49945927-50011239 GCF_003676395.1 Aethalodelphis obliquidens
CAGCAAGGAACACTTGCTGTGATCAACACCTGGATGAACCTGATGTTGAACCAAAGGGGCTACCCAGAGGAGCATGCATAGTGTATGAGTCCATCGTATACATTCAAAAGCAAGCAAACCTACTCTGTGGCTTTAGAACTCAGAATATTGCTTCCCCTTGGGAAGTGGGGGTGGGGTTGGTGATGGGGGAGGTCTAGGAGACCCTCCAGACCCAGTGGAGAATTCCATGGACATGTTCTCTTTGTGATCATGCATTGAGCTGTTTACTTGTGGTTTGTGATGTGGGAATTCTACAGGAATGAACATCTAAGTATAAAATGTTTATTCCAAGGAACAGGAACATGGATCTAGAGTACACGCATTCCTCATGAGAACCAGCGTTGCTCTGTCTCAGCCCTTGTCCTGCCCCTGGATTTCAGCAATAGCCTCTCTACTTTCACCTTGCCTCCTGCTGTGTTGGTCACAGCAGTGCAGGCAGAGTGATTCTTTAAAACATAAATCTAATGCTAACGGGGTCCTTCCTGCCTTTCTGACCCCATTGTCCATCACTGTGTCAGTCACCATGTTCATTCTTGTTGCAGGGCTTTTGCACTTTCTGTTCCCTCTATGTGGAACGTTCTTTGCCCCGACTGTCCCTTGCTTGTGTCTTTGTCACTGAGGCCTCAACTTAATCTTCTTGGAGCCCTGCCTTGACCTCTCCATCTGAAGCAACCAACCATCCCTCTCAGCCTTTTTAATTCTCTGATTCACAGCTTTCACTCACAGATACTTTTCTCCTTCCTCCGTTCACATCTGCTCCCTGGGATGAAAGCTACAGGAGTCCACACTCTGTCTTATTCCTGCACGATCCTGAGTACCTCAAACAGTGTTTTGCATATATATGAGCATAATAATTAGGTGTGAAATGAATCAAGCATGTTTGGAAAATGCTGCCCACTATTTATCTCTCTTGGAGAGCCCTAATTTGCATTACATATTCATGTTGCTGAGGAGAACTACAGTTGAAAAAAAAGAAGCCTCCTTAACTTTCACTGCATATTTCCCAAACTTTTTTGAACGCAAGGACACCATTTTTGCATTACACCCTGTGAACGCCCACGGCAGGAAATGCTACCTCCGAGGGTGTGCCGCCATCATTCCTGAGAGCTTCCTCGTGGCAAACACTGGGCTGAGCACGATACACACATTATCTCTGTCTCCATGACAACCGGAGAAGCTGGGCATCACTATCCCAGTTTTAAATATGAGGGAACGGTGTGCCAACTAGAAATGGCTCCCTATTGATTTGAGTAACACATGATGAAGCTGGGGTGCAACTCCACGTCTGCCTCACTCTAAACCCTGCTCTCGACCCCTCAGTTGGGTGAAACCGATGGAAAAGCCAACCCATTGTAGGGCCTGACTTCCCACCTCAGGCTCTACCTGCCTGGGAGTGGAGAGTGGGTGGAGAGTTAAGATCGGGGATTCCTGGAGGAGATAAAATCCATATAGTCAAAGTCACAGCCATGGGACACATTTCCCATTACATTTTCACGGTCTCAAATTCCATTGTATGAAACTCTTGGCCAAACAGATGGGAAAAGATGGCAAGACTTAACAAATTCCCCATCTATCCAAGGGGATAATTCATGAAACTGGCAGGTTCACCACAGGAGTCTGCTTCGTGCCATTCATGAGAGGGTGTTCCAGAACCTTCACACGGGCTTAAATCCTTGCATGGCACCAGCTCTCGCTCAGCATCTGCTCCACCCCAGGGTTTGTCCAGAAGTAGGAGATAAAAGCTGGCCATTCCCCGGGTGGGGGGCGTGGGAGACTCTCCCCATGGCACAAATGAGCTATCTCACCAGACAAGCGAATTCACTGATGGTGAAGGTTGTCTCTTTCATTCCCTTTTCAAGCCTGTTCCTCTATAAAATAACAGATGAATGAGTTTTCTCAGGTTCTACTGTCTCACACGTCCCCTTGAGTCCAAGAGGACGGACAAGAAGCAGAAATGTCAAACTCCTTCAAGAGGCATGATGAGAACCACAGACATCCTAACACAGAGCCTCAGAGTCCAAGTTCCCTTCCCCAGAAGAACTGAGAAGTCCCCTCTAGATCAAGGTCACCAGAATTGTTGACACTGGGAAACAGACAACACTTTGCGTGTGTTGTGTCTGGGGTGGCCAGTAACACCAACACACCTCTCCCAACTTATAACAACCAGAAATAGCTCCAGGTCCAGGAAGATACTGCCAAATATTTTCTGCAGAACAAAACTGTTCCCAGTTGAGACCACTGATCTAGATGAGTGAAAATTCTGAAATATACAATGTTTAAAAGAAATGGAGATAAATGAGTCAAATAATGTATTGTATCACCAAAACTAAGTGTTTTCCCTTGGGTCTTTATTTTTATAAAAATATTCACTTCTTCAATCAGCAAATAACTTTGAGTATAAAGCATCATGCTGGTCCCACCCCACTCAGTAGTGGGCTTCCTATCTAGTGGAAAACCAGATAAGATAGATGGGTCATTGGCAAATCAATTATAGGTTAAATAAATGGTGTGTCCCTTCAGTCCTTGCAAACAGGCGGCCAACTAAAGGGAGTTAGACCTCCCTTCTGCAATCTTGTTTGCATTATAAATGTCGTTTGGCCAAAGCTTCCATTCACAGTAGCCCCTCTCTAACTAAATTATCATAAATTTCAGATTACTGATGTCCATACCAATAAGTCTTTCCCTCTCTTCCAGTTTCCTGGCAAAACTAGCTGGAAATGTCCTCTGAGGAGCTGGGGGCTCAGCTCACACCCAGAATGGCCTTAAACGGTCCTCTCCCCTCCTGGCAAACTCAGACAGGGATGAGAATGCAGATCTCCAATGGTCTAAAGTCTAAAATAAAATGGTTGAGGGGCTTGGATTTCAATATTTCTCCCTTCCTGCAGTTTCTTCACAACGTGTTATGTCCGACTTTGGCAAAAAAATTTCAAAAGAATTTCAACAGCTTGTCTATTAAGACAGAGCATATAAGGGAATGAGGGTAGTTGTGTTTTTCCAGTAAAATCTGTTTCAGAAGAAAATAGAGGTAATTTAGTTGTGTGTACTTAAAGAAAAAAAAAAAGAAAGAAAGAAAATTAAGTCCTGCAAATCTGAAAAGTAGTTTCAGATACCACCTCCAAATGGAAACGGGGTCATCCGTTTGAAGGCAGTTTCTCCACACGTTTCTGGTTCGGAGGCATCAGCCCTCGACAGAGTGAGTCTCTGAGGCATCCCTGTCAACAGTCACTCGCCAAGCTGACTATGACCACCTCCTGGTCCCCGTTCGAACTTTTCCCAGTGCCGGGTCAGATCTAAAAACATCAAATAGCGGCACGGACAAAAATCGACATTGTTGGCCAAATGTGAAAAGTGGTCTGTGTGCGTGCACCCACGATGTTTTCTTCTAGTACCTTCTGCTCTTCTTATGAAACGTCCTTGTGATGCCCTTCACTCCAAGGACTTGGCATCCACATGTAAAAGATCACAAAAGGTGGAAGGAGAAAACATCCTGGAATTCTCGCATGCCCACCTTTGCAGGTGGGTCCCTCCCGTAGTCTTCTCTTGTGGAAGGCACTGTGGATCTTGGTTATCTCCCACTAGCCTGGAGGCACAACAGTTGTTCGCAAGACCAAGGCCCCACAGAAAAGAGGGGAGGAGGGGAAACGGGAAAATGCCATCATCCTGTTGATTCTTCCACTGTAAGGTGATCAAGCAGCGGTGGGGCGGGATGTACCCAAATCTCCAGGAGGTGATGGAGGTGAGGGAATATTCTTTATCACAGTCCTCCCACCCTGAATCCTGAGATGGCCTGACACGGAGGCCCACCTTCTCCAGCAGTAACACAAGAATCACTGCAGGATGAGAACACTTATTACAGCCCAGAGGGACTCGAGCTGACAGCTGAGAGGGAGGCAGGAGGGAGGATGGGAAACGCCCTCGGATTCTTTCCTCTCCAGAGAGGCCCCGCCAGTGCCCTCCAAGTTCACTGCAACCCCCTCTCATGACATACTTTCTTTGCTCTTTTCACTTGTCCACTTAGAATTCTTTTGGAACATGCATTGGACATAAAGGGTGTAAAATAGATGTTTTGAATGCACCAAAGTTATCTTCACAACCAAACATAATAAGGGTAACTGACACCTCCCTTACCTGGAATGTGCCAAGCAGTGTTAAGTGCTTATTAGATATTATAAATGAATGATGTTCAGTTAATCCTTCTAACTGCCTTTTTCTCCAAGCAAAGCCCTGTTGATCAAGCAGAGTCAAGCGGATGATTTAGGACGTAAGGGAGAACGCACCCCGGCAGAAATCAAAGGTGAACATTTAGAAGGGTGTTGATGATATAATAATAGTGTCGGACTGGCGGACATGACCGGGCTAGGGTCTTGGGCCAAATATTTGATGAATAAGTGTGTTTGCCCAGCTGGACAATCTATTGTTCAGCAAAACAGATTGTCAGGATGCTGCTGAAGCTAATGATTCAGTGATTTACTTTACAGCTTATCTTCCGGGGCAAGAATTTCTTGGGACAAACAATAAAGTGATGTTGGACCCAGTACCTTAGTTTGGACGCTGCTAATTAAGCTGCAAGTGTCTCACTTCTCAACAGTTGAACAATCTTTTGAGGTAGAAGATATTATAGGTACTATGATTATCCCCCATTTTACCACCGAAGAAAATAAAACACAGAGATGTTATGTAACGTGCCCAAAGCCACCCAACTAGTGAGTGGCAGAGCCAGGATTTGCACCTGGGCTCCCTGGCTCCAAATCCGTGTTCTTGATCTGTACGTTATTCTGCCATTTGCAAAAAACAAGTCCAAAGAAGCTACAGGAGAGAGAGAAGCCAGAGAAATCTGTAGATAAAGGGGAGGGTTCCAGGAAGCCCACGGTTTAATAAAAAATGACAGGGACCTCACTCAGCAAGTGGGGCGACAAGGGCTCTGTCCTTTCTGCACCAGTGCCAGACACCCCGCCCCGAGGGTTACAGCAGAGAGAGGACCGTGGTTGTCTCTGTGGGCTTTTATTTAAGGGAGCTGCGCTGAGCCACGGTGGTAAAAGCTGGCAGATTAAAATATTTGGGGCATTCCAATAAATAAATAATGCCTTTATTTCAACACCGCGATTGCCAAGGTAGAAAACAACGCCATGGCTGGAAAACATGTTCTATCTGCCCAAGCCCAGCCCATAGTAATCTCTCAGAAAGGTTAGAGCTGTTTCTTCACTCTCTGCCTTCTGCAACTTCAGAGAAATAAGGTGCATATACAGGAAACAAACACACACCAGGTAATGCTTATCGTGCTCTGAATTCCCTGGTCAGGCTGAAAGAGCACCAGGAATTGGGAGAGGCAGGTGTCTGGAGGGCACTTAATGGCTGCGAGAGGGTGGGTGGCCAGTAGCTAGTCTGTTTAGAGAAGAAAGCTCTGATTTGCAAGTAAGAGAGAGAGTGGGGGTGCTTGGGGAGGGGCAGGGGCAATGGGAGACCACTGAAGTTTCTGGAACCAGTGGAGTGCTTGCCCAGGAAGACCGAGACTCATGACATCAGAAAGCAGTGAAGCAAATGAGTCTGAAACTGCTGATGAATTTGATTCATGTGACCTGCGAAATCGTGTTTCCTGGAGAGGAAGCAGGTCCTTGGTAAATGATCAGGGAAATAAAATTTTAACTCAGCCCCATCGAGGTAATAACTAAGCATTCTATCTGATCTGCATTCACCTCCATATGGAAGCAAGTGCATATGTGATCTCCCCGGGAGGAGGAATTCGTTGAGCGAGGGGCTTTGTCATCACATGCAACCTCACACGGGCCATGTGAGGAAGCCTTCCTCTCCCATCTATAAAATCAATTCCGTTCTATATTCAAAGGCCTTCAGTGTGAGAGGAGCAATCTGTCTTTGTTTATGGCTGTGGGTGGTGAAAAGGAAGCTGCCGTATTAAATAACCCTGCGGTAAGTAGGGGAAGGTTATTATCGGAAGGTGCATAACCTTCCCGAACCAAGTCTGCAGCGGCTGACAGAGCCGCTGTGAGGACAGACAAAGTAGCAGGTCACAGAGAGGAGGGGCCTTTCCGCAGACCCGGCCCCTCTGGTCCCAAGGCAAGATGCTACGCTGGCCTTCGGTGGTGTTATGGGCTGAATTGTGGACTCCCCACCAACTTCATATGTTGAAATCCTAAACACTGGTACCTCAGAATGTGACTGATTTGGAGAGAGGATCTTTATAGAGATAATTAAGTTACATGAGGTTATTGGGGTGGGTCCTATTCCCATATGACTGGTGTCCTTATAAGAAGAGGAAATTAGGACACAGTCACACAGAGGGACGACCGTGTGAGGACACAGGGAGAAGGTGGCACCTACATGCCAAGGAGAGAGGCGTCAGGAGAAACCAACCTGCTGACACCTTGATCTCAGTCTTGCAGCTTTCAGGACCAGGAGAAAATAAATGTCTGTCGTTTAAGCCACCCAGTCCGTGTTGCTCTGTTACAGCTGCCCCAGGAAACTAATACAGATGGTTTATGTGTGCGTCCACATCCCATGGCTAAGACGAATGGAAGGTCGCACAGTTGGTTACGAATTAGCTGCTCACAGCATGGAAAGTCAAAATTAATAAAACATCATATTTTAAAAAATGAATTATTTACAAAGGGGTAAAATACTTTAAAATGACACTTTGTATGAATCAGATTCCTTCACGCACACGGCCATCGTCTTCAAAAGATGTTAGAAGACTCTTCCCTCTGCGTTTTGAGGTGCCTTTTCTTATCATATCTTCTTCCCTGGGGTCCTTGTCACCCTCTCCACTGGTTCCGGCCAGCACCCAGGAGGCCACGAGGATAGAGTCCACGCAGGACTATTTTATTCATCAAGAGGATGAAGATGGACACGAAACTCACAGAGAAGAGGAAAGCTCTAGATGAGGAAGGGGTGCCCTAATTTCTGCCTCATGTTCTTCCTAATAAATCAACTGTCAGTCATAATGGATGATCAAGGTGTTTGTGGACAACTGAGTCATTTTGTTTAGATGACCTGGCTCTCCCAAACTCTGCTCCCGCCTGAAAAGTGGGTTGGTGAGCCAGGACGTTCAGAGCAGTTATGCATCTTCTCTTTAGAAACTGATTACAGCCCCTCACTCCCTCTCTGCTTTCCAGCCCCTGCCACCTAAGGAATCCACACTTGCCCAGTGTTCCTGTCCAGAACCTTCCGCCTCCTGGACAGCCGGCTGCAGTGGGCAGGGAAGGACAGGTATCACGGGGGATGTGGGGGTAGCTGGAGAGGCTAGGAGAAAGTCTCCCTGCCAGGGCAGAGAAAGGTTTAATTGGCTTCCTGGCTGCTTATGAAGGGGGTGTTCATTCACTCTGGAGGCGCCAGCTTCAGAAACTCTGACAGATAAGAAAGAGCAACTGGACAGAACCCCAATTACCCAAGAATAATAAGACTCAGCAGATACCTACAAGGTGTGGGTACCATTTGCACCTGCTCAGCACTTTCCTCATAAAAGCCAGCTATTTATATCCATCCCCACCATCCCGGACATGATGGAAACCTAATGTGTTTGTTCCCTTTAGCAGGGGTCTCATGTAACCATTTCATTTTTATGAATATGACTGTTAAATCCTGAAAGAAGGATGGTTCACTCAAGTGCTCATGGAAGGATGTGGAGTGACAGGGAGATGCTCACGTTGGCATGACTTTGTCAACACCCCTCACCTGCTTTTGCACACCAGAGAGCCCAGGGGGCCAGGCATCACCAGTGATCATAAACAGTGGTCTCGTTGGGATTTGGTTTCTGCATAATTCACATCCTCTGGCGCACCCATCACTGCTCCTTACAAGGGTCTGCTGCTTCCCTGGCCTGTCTCCTCCTCCCAGTCCAGGAATTCATGGAAATGGATGTCTACCCCTCATCAAAGGCATTTTGCAGTCCCAGCCTCTCGGAGCCCAGTTTTGGCTCCCTGGGGCCGACCTGGACACCCAATCCCAGTAGGTTTTGGGGTAGGTCAACCTGTCACCTCTCCTGGTAACATGTTTGCAAGTGACGATAGGGATCTTGGAATCTCAGCACCCACCCTCTCACTGCAGACATGAAAAAGACTAGGGGACGGGGCTTAGACATATAAAGGGGGCCCATATCAAACAACCAAGATGAAACTCGAGGGTGAGGACAAGAATTGCCATTCCTGAAAGTTCCCATGAGTTTCTAACTTGCATCCAAGGCTGAGAACAACTATCTTAATCTAAAATCCAGACGGTCAGATTTTCCCATAACTTTCCCAGCTGGGAGGGAAAGTGAGGAACATCCTGATCTCAGGACCCTGCTGCTGGTGAGACATCTCAGTTTTAAGAGATCTAAGGCTGTATGGCAGTTCTAATTTACCATACGACCCAGCAATCCCACTACTGGGCATATACCCTGAGAAGACCGTAATTCAAAAAGAGTCATGTACCACAATGTTCATTACAGCTCTATTTACAATAGTCAGGACATGGAAGCAGCCTAAGTGTCCATCGACAGATGAATGGATAAAGAAGATGTGGCACATATATACAATGGAATATTACTCAGCCATAAAAAGAAATGAAATTGAGTTATTGGTAGTGAGGTGGATGGACCTAGAGTCTGGCATACAGAGCGAAGTAAGTCAGAAAGGGAAAAACAAATACCGTATGCTAACACATATATATGGAAGTTAAAAAAAAAAAAGGTTCTGAAGAACCTAAGGGCAGAACAGGAATAAAGACGCAGACATAGAGAATGGACTTGAGGTCACTGGGAGGGGGAAGGGTAAGCTGGGACGAAGTGAGAGAGTGGCATGGACTTATATACACTACCAAACGTAAAATAGATAGCTAGTGGGAAGCAGCTGCATAGCACAGGGAGATCAGTTCAGTGCTTTGTGACCACCTAGAGGGGTGGGATAGGGAGAGTGGGAGGGAGGAGATATGGGGATATATGTATATGTATAGCTGATTCACTTTGTTATAAAGCAGAAACTAACACACCATTGTAAAGCAATTATACTCTAATAAAGATGTTAAATAAAAAAGAGATATATGGAAGGATAAGGATGAAAAGAGAAAGAACTGGTATTTATTGAATGCTTGTGTATGTCAGGCACTCAGAAAGATGCTTTATAGACTTCCTTCCATCAGTTCTTTCAGTGTTACTAGGGATAAATACCATTTTCTCAATGTGGAAGAGGATTAAAGAAGGTCTTAAAGATTCTCTGCCACTTATCTGAAGGAGAGATGGCATCCTCACCCTTCCACTTGAATCTCAGTAGACTCAGTGACTGCTTGTCTACTGCACTACAGCAGAATTGATTCTGTGTCTCTGTCTGGGCCAGGGTCTTTGGCGACTGGCAGCTCTGGTTTCCTGGTCTTAGAATGCCCAGTCTTTGGAAAGTCAACTTCCATGTGAGAAGTCAGCTAATCTGAGGCAGCCATGCTATGAGGATGCCAGTCATGGGTGGGGAGAGAGAGGTGCCCCACCTGCCCCCAGTCCTCCCAGTCAGCCCAGGTTAACTGCCAAGACATAAGTGAAGCATCCAGTTTTGATCTTCCAGCCCAGCCAAGCCTTTGGATGACTCTAGACACAGCCACAGTCTGAATATAACCATGAGCGTTCCCAAATGAACACACCATGCTGAGCTCGATCAACCCACGGAGCTGTAACAGGTATGATTAAGTTGTCTTAGGGTGGTTTACTGCATAGCGAAAGATATAAGCAATTGTACTCAGTTGTACTGACTGTACTAATAAGGAAAGTGAAGCCCCCAAAGCAGAATTGATTTATCTGTGGCCACAAGATAATTGAAAAGATAAATTGAGGTTGAAACCAGAATTTTCCTGACTTCAAAGACCACTTTTCCTCCCAAATTTTAATCCCATCAAATGTGATAGCCATGTCAGAGTAAGAATGTACAGCTCAATCTAAACTGGAGAGGAAGGCTTTAAATCCCCCGTAACCCACCACCATTGTCTAACTCCAATCAGACCCACCAAGCCCCTCTCACCCCTCCATTTACACCTGCACACCCAGAAACTGTCCCCATCCCCTATACTGGAGAAAAGAGCTCTCAGCGCCTTTTCAGACTCCAGAGCTGCCTATAGAGTTTAGTCCCTGATGGCCCGTACATCAGCTGGAACACTGTTGATGAGGAATACACTCCAAGCCGCTGCTTCGAGGCTTCTGCCTGCTGCTCTTAGGAGCATCTACTCTCAGAAATGTCGTTACACCCTAATGAGCCACTTGGAAGCATCAACTTCTCAGCCTGCCCAGCTGCTGCAAGGACCATTATGGCTTCACTACAAAGATAAAAAATTCCTGAAACTGATCTTAAACTATGCTTTACTAGGAGGCAATCTGGCTCTCTACTACCAACTGATTAAGCTGTGAAGGTCACTTTCACAAGGACAGCAGAGCAATGGGGACGGGGCAACCATTGGGTTCAGCCCCTTTCTTCTTCTGACCTGGGATGGATGGGCAATGCTGGCCATAGTCAGAGGTCCGGGCATCTGTAAAGTCACAGGATTTTCCCCTAAACTGTCCATCCCCAGGGCCATAACAAATGCCCTGATCCCCCAAACCGGTTAGTTTATCACCTTCTCTGCTATCAGGGTCACAGGCTCAAGAGAACCTGAAATGTCAACAGAAATAGCAGCACTCTGCAAAATGGTGCCAGACTCCAAGCCAACAGGGTCAGAATGGAGATGAATTGGCCAATTTGTTTTGTTTTGGCCAAAGAAAATGCATCAAATTCAGTGGGTCGAATGCATCTTAGGTGTGGGGATGCCTCCTCTCCGACCCTAGTGATGACAGTGACAGTGACGGTGATGATGATGACAATGATGATGGCGGTAATGATGATGGTGAGGATGGTGGCGATACTGATTATGATGGTGGTGATGATGGTGATAGTGGTGATGGTACTGATGCTGCTGATGGTGATGATGATGATGGTGGGGATAGTGGGGATGGTGAGGATGGTGATGATATTGATGATGATGATGATGTTTGTGATGATGATGATGATAATGATGGTGAGGATGCTGATGATGGTGATGGTGGTGATGATACTGATGATGATGGTGATGTGGTGATGGTGAGGATGATGACAGTGACAATAACAATGACAATAATAATAATAATCATCAGGAGGAGAAATGTCTGTTGAAGGCATTTACCTGTACCAGGTGCTTACTTAGCAGGAATTCCTCCATTTAGCCCTCACACTTCCCAAAATGGGAGGTGCCAAAGCTTAACTAGGATAAGAGAATGTCCTGAGGCCATGCAACCAGGCGAGATGTCCCTGGCATGGTGGTACCAGTCTATTCTGGAGCACAAAAACTTAATAAGTGGAAGCCTCTGAATCTTTCTCTGTATTCCTGCTTGCCTCACTCAGATGCTTCTTCTGAGGTTTGCAAGAGTTTAGAGGGACCAAGGTAAGAATCAGCCTGGTAAAAACTGTCCTCTTTAAGGTAAAGGATTCACATTCTGCTTTTTCTCAAGGTTGGCAGAATTTTCTTTGAATTTTTGAAGGTTGTTATGCATCGTGGAACAATCACATGACTCCAACAAAAAGGCTTTCCTTGGTCCTGGTACAGCTGATGATCTGGGAAGCAAGCTGACTTCTCCACTTAATTCTACCCATTTTATTAAGCCCGTTGCCTGTGGGTGTGAGGAAGCAGGACAACTCAATGTCAACTGATGAGTACAATGTTAAAAAAGCTTTCCCCACAATGTAGCATGATGCATTATTAACATATTGTTAAACACACTTGCGTGATTGTAGAAAAATGAGTTCTATCCACATGTAAAAGTATTTTATTATTATGTACATACATTAGAAGATTAAATAGTCAAATAACCCAATACAGCAACAATAACTTGCCATGGTTTTCCACATAATTTTGCTTATGATATGTTGGTTAAACTCAAGTTCATTATTCCAAACAATATTGACCTACTTTGCTCCATTTAATATAATCCAAACAGCACTTTCATGTATTCTCATAACCATCAAAACTGTCCTGCCCTTGATATATGGGTCTCTCACAAGAAACTGCAGCTTTCAGGCCAACTGCTAGTGTAGCAAGGAATGGGAATGCCAGTTTGCCAGACTGAAAAAAATTCTTTTCCTTAAAGACAGAGAGTCACAATGTCAAATCTCCATCTTGGCCATGCCTGCGACCATATTTTGTCTTGCTCAGCAATTTTCCCTAATTTGGAGAAGTCAGGAGGAGACGGGTTGGAAAATGTTTTGCTCTGGGGATGTTGGTCAGGACAGTCTGTGGAGGTGAGATGGTTTTAATTCGTCCCTCCCCACCGTTCCCTATCATGCTGCGTTATTTCAGAGACTGGACAAATGCCAGCAGGGTTGCTGAGGTGACCATCCGCCAAACTGGACAGAAAGCCTGACACTCCAGCCAAACTGTGTCCTTGAGCATGGATCTTGCTTGCCTCTCAGCCTTATACAAGCAGTTCCCACCTCCCAGAACAATCTCACCCCTCCCTCTCATCCTGGTCTTCTTCTCCTCGCTCTTTTGGACACATCCTTCAGGTCTCTGCTGGATACCTCCACCTGTGGACGTCTCCACAAGGCTGGGTTAACTGTTCCCCCTTATGGTTCCATCAGTTCCTCATCCTGTTAAATTGCCATTGCCTGTTCATCCTCCCAGCAAGACTCTGAGCTCAGAACCTTACCTGGTTTGTTGTATTCCCACATCTGGTAGGGAGTTTGGCCCACTGTGGATACACAATAAATACAGTTGAATGAAATGGATTCGGGACACAAAATCCTTGAACTTATAACCTGAAAGAGTCTGAGTAATTCCAATTCCTCATGGCTTCAAGCAGTGAAATCTAAACCCTCAAAGACAATCTACCCTGTTCTATAAGGTGCAAAAGGAGTTGACGAAACTGTGGAGTATGCCATCTACCATGAAGCAAAAAAATATCTAGGATAAGGCTCAGAAGTGGTTTTGGTGTTCACTAAGCTGGCCAAATATTTTAGTCACACTGTCCTGTCCTGTCGAAATGAAAAATGGCTCCTACCCATAATCAAGTTATTTGTTTATGCACTCATTCATTCACTCATTCATTCAATACATGTGTATGAAGGATTAGTTCTGTGCTAAGAAATCCATGCCAGATGTTGGAAAAAAATGACACGGACTAAGGACCTCTCAGACCAGTACAAGAACATGGGATTAAGCATGTAAGTCTGATGCAGGGTCAATGGGCTGGGATGGAAGGTTGACCAGGCAGAGAACACAATCTGAGTGTAGAGACTCGGCCTTGCTGGGACCTTCCATCCAAGTGTCATGTACCTATCTGATCCCTGGACACTTGTCTATGTAGGCTTGGAACCCCAAGGCATTCTGAGAACCCACCACTTCCATCATGTTCACAGGCACCCACCCTAAGCAGTGGTGGGTGTTGACTTTGGGGTGGGTGCTCTCCTCCTGTGGGTCCTGTTTATTCCCCAGTAAAATGAAGGGGTTGGACCAAGCTAATATCCAAGGGCTCTACAGGCTCTAACCTTCTGTTGGCACTGACATACTTCAAAAGGCAATAGGCTTGACCATAGGCAGAGTCTTATTTTGGTTTTGTTGAGCTGCTTAAAATCTCACCACCAGTACAATTGCAGTAATCCCCACAGCCCCCTGAGAATCAAGGGAGCGGCTGGTAACAAGGGGCCATATGGTTGTATCTTTGCCAAAGTCAAACCACTACCTTGTTTCTGTGAGACACGTGGCCTTTGCCCCCAAAGGTGCTGGTTTTCACCAGAAGTTCACAAATTGATGACTTGATTCTTTCAGGCCAGAATAAACAGAGCAAATACTGAGTCCTGACTACTTACCAAGTCAATCATGGAAAAAACAAAAAGGAAACTTTCCAGATATGTGTTTCCGTTCTACGCTAGGATTTTCTGGTCTTGGGTGTGTCTTCACAAGGGTTCACAAACATTTTTTAAGAGAAAAAAAAGAGGTCGGTACTTGTTAAGACTTTCCTGAGTTCTGAGACACACAAGCCACATGAAAGACCGGATTCATCTCTTTGCCTCCCTGTGACCCCAGGTTCAAAATTTGCTTTCGGTTGGCTGGTAGCTGAGCTAGTCCTCTGGGCTGAACAGAAATGGAAGCCCAAAGGGGACACACACTTTATCCAGTTAAATGAGGCTCTACACCAGTGGTTCTCAAACTTCTTTGTCTCTGGAACATTTTATGTTCTTAAAAACATTGAGGACCCCAAAGAGCTTTTATTTACATCTATTTGGATTTATCATATTAGAAATTAAAACTGAGAAAAAATTAAAATATTTATTATTTCATTAAAATAAGAAGCTTACCACATATTAACACAAATATTTTAATAAAGTGAAATATATTTCATAATACAAAAAAGTTAGTGAGAAGAGTGGCATTATTTCACAATTTTTGTGATTCTCTTTAATCTCTGGTTAACAGCTGAACTCCCCTAGCTGCTTCTCCAATCAACTGTGATGCTACGTGTCACATAGCTCCTGGCAAACTCTGCAGTTCACCCATGAGAATATGAGAGTGAAGACAGAAAATGATATCTTAGTGTCCTGATGAAAATCATTTTGACCCTGAAGACACCCTGGAAGGGTTTGAGGAATTCCCAGGAGTCCATGGACCACTTTCTGAGGATCGTGGTTCTGCACAATTTTCAGGTATAAACCCTTGAGCTTTGGAAACGGTTAAGGCCTAAAATCCTGAGTTTAAATCCCTGTCCTATTACTAAGTAGCTGACCTTGGGCAAGTCATCTAACTTTCTGACCAAATCAATCTCTTCATCTCTACAATGGGACTGGTAATGCCTATATTAGGTTTCTATGAAGATTAGACATACAGTAGGTATAGTGATAACACCTGGCTCACGCCTGGCTTCCATAAACTCTCTGCCAGGTTGCTTCCTCTCACATGCAGGGATTTTCATTACCCACCCCTTTACTCTCTTCCCCAATATCCACTGAAAAAATATGCACAACCTAAAAGTTGAGAGCTGTGTTTTATCCGGTGGACATTCTGAAGATTTCAAGCCTGGAGGCAGCCTCTCAGATAGTTCTGAGGGGCTGCCACAAAGAGGCAAGCAGGGAGCCAGGATATACAGGAGTTTTGCAACAAAGATCAGGGCATCGGAACATCAAAAGTTACTGTCAATTAAAGAAAACCAGACATCTCAAATTAAGGAATTTAGTGCTTTTCTAAATATGGGAAGATGCAAGAGTCTGGGCTCATTGAAATCATTCCTTTGATATTCACCTTAACTATCACGGGACAGTATCCTGCTTTTCTCCATCCAGGGTGCATAGTTGGGGGTGGCTGCAGTGGATGAGGGTTTGGCAGTGGGCAGCCTGTTTGTCTCCATCCTGAGTTCCCTCTGGGCTCACCATCCAGGTGGCTGTAATGTAATGGCTTGATAGCTGCAACTTCCTTTGTTAACTGATATGGCAGCAACATTTTTCATTCATACCAGGAAGAGGGGTGACTTATCTGATTGGTAAATTTGGGGAGGAAAAACTGAGAATGCTTCTGAAAGAGAACATGTTTGCCTCTGCTCCTCCTGGGTCCAGTGTGGGGCATCCTGAGCTGGGTGGACAGGTCTGCCCAACACTCTCAGCTTGCAACATTAACAGCTAGAGCTGCATCATCCAATCTGACACCTACTAATAAGAGGGTTCATAGGTGAGCTCCATCAGCTACTTGTTATTTGTTTTATTTCTCAATTTGGTCAGAACCTAGGTGGCAGGGGTGATAAATGGAGTCATAGTAGGGTATCCAAAGATCCCAACATCTATCATCATCATCACCATCATCACCATCACCATCATCACCATCACCATCACCAACATCATCATCATCACCATCATCACCATCACCATCATCACCATCACATCACCATCATCATCATCACCATCACCATCATCATCATCATTATTCAAGCCATTTAATTTTGTAAAAATAGTTACTGTGGTCATTGAGAAACATGTACACACACACGCACACACACACACACACACACACACACACACATCATCCCCTAATGTCTACATAACAGGCTTTTAAGTCTGTTTCAAATTACACAAAAAATAAAATACTTTAAAATGCTTTCATGATCTAGGCCTCATCAACTGGACTCAGGATTAAGGGATTAAGAATACATCGAAATTTAGGATTTTAATAACGAATTACAAAAATGAGGAATTAATGGCGGTTCATTATTTCGGAGGCTGCTATGGCAGCCGTACCTAGAAAGACATGAACTCTTTTCTGTACATGAGACATTTGAGAACAACTGCTTGATTCTCAGCACTTCTCTTCTTCCTGCTGTGTGGTCATTGCGTTCGTTTAAAGGATCACGGGTGGTTCTTCTATAGCACAGCTGAAAGGAAAATAATCGTGATGGCACGGCTCAGTACCCCGCCCTGGAGCACAGCCAACCTTACAAATGCCTGGAAAGCTTGGTTCTGGACTAAAATCCCGAGACTGCCATCCATGAACTGCCAGTGTTCGATGGCCTCATTTCTAGAACAGTAGCCCTTTGCCTTCCCCTGTCTCTAAGAACACTTTACATTCGTTTATGCTGTTGGATAAAGCTCCAAACTCATTTCCAATTCAGGCATGGGGGATATTTTGAAGTTCTTAATCTAGGCAGTTGGCTCCCAAGGCCCACGCTCTGTGGAACCTTTTCCTCCCTGGCCCCCAGAGCCCCTTAGTCATTGCTACATTAACTCATTCAGGCCGCAATGGTGCTGACCGGATTCCCAAGTCAGGAGACAGCTAAGAGTACCCTCATTAGTAACTCTCACCAGAACCTTTGCTGGGGCTTAAATAATTAGATCCCCTTAATGAAATGGAGCCAATTAATTTCCAGTTTACGACCAAGAAAGGATTTCACCATGTGGTCAGACTCTGCTTTTGGAGACTCACATTGCAGGGATCCCAGGAACAGGGGGACGTTACCCTGGTTTCTGTGTGTGGGTTCTTCTTGGGAACCCTTCAGATCTCCTCTTCAGTAGCACTGACATAAACCCAGTGCCTGACAACCCCCAATCCTCAAAGCATCCACCGTTCACATACCGTTCCAAAAGCCCTTTCTGGTGCAGGACACCTCCCCAAGTTCACCTTGCAGGAGAGGAGATATTGGAAATACCCATTTGGGATGCCCATTTGGGATAGTTCTATTCCATGTGGACAACATGGGCCACAGATTCCTGAAGAGCCAAGAGTCAGGAAAGCAGCCCCAACGTGGACCATGTTTTGCCGTTACGGCTCTAATACTCCTGGCTGCAGCCTTCCTGTCCTTCAGTACAAGCCTTACCCCCAGAGCCACCTGCCTGAGGGCTCATTCCTTAGAGTCTTGCTCTCACCTGGTCGGCCCCCAGCCAGAGTTAAATGCATTTGCCTTGGTAGGGGTTGAGGCAAGTTATGGGATGATCCCAGGTGACATCAAATCCCATCATACTGCAAGGTAATCTCTCCCTGATGATGGAATCTTCCGGAGTTAAGATGGGCTGGAGAGACTTGGGACCTGAGACCTCAGCTTTCCTTGCACTCTCTAATCCTGGTTTGTAGGGTTGGTTGTAGCAGCAAAAGGGAACTCCCTAGAAATGCCCAGTCTCTCTTGAGAACAATGAGGCGGCTGGCGCAGATACCCTCCTCCAAATTGTCTTCAAATTCTGGTTTTAGCTGAGTGTTGCTTTTTTTTCAGATAACAGTCATGGGCAAGGGATCATTCTAGGTGAAGGGAGTATAGAGATGAAGAGCCCTGGTCCTTCTCAAGAAAATAGTAGATGGGTCAACACAGGTGCCCAAATAACCCTTATATAAGGCAACCAAGGATATGTGCTACAAGACGGAAGGAGGTGACAGGTTTAGAGGAAGGAATGATTATGGTGATGGGAAGGTTTGCGGGTGAAGACCCAGGGAAGGCTTCATGGAGGAGGTGCCATCTGTGAAGGGTATTGAATGACTTAGGAGAGATAAGCAATGTAACAACAAGCAGGGGACAGAGAGCAAAGGTAATAGTCTGCAGTAATCCCCAGGGGGAGTAAGAATGGAAGGAATCAAATGTAAGAAAGACCCAGGGCATAAATATGGTCTCCTTTGTTACTGATTGGGTATGCAGGATGAGTGAGAAGAAGAAGACATGGGTGACACCCAGGTTTCTGATTTGTACAGCTGGGTAAACGGTGGCCGTATATTCATTGAGTTTTTGGGTTGAGTTGGGCATGTTTAGTTTGTGAAGGGAGCAGGATGTGCAAGTGGAGACGTCTATTAAGAAGTTCTAGAAACATGACTGAAGTTTGAGAGAATGGTTGGACCAGAGCTACAGATATGGTCTAGAACTGAGAGTGAAATAAAAGCATAAACCTCGGAGGTGAAGGAGATTGATCACCTGGGTAGCAGTTGGAGAAAATATCGAGATCCCGGTTCTCCTGTTCGCTCAGGGGCTGTGGCTCTGTGCTGTGGGCCACGTGGGGGAGGGGGGGAATGCAGCGAGCTCAGCCCACGTAGCACAAGGCTGGCATCCTCTGGAGGACCAAGACGTTCTCCGGGTTCTCAGCCTGTGGTAAGGTCTAATATTCCAATTGTTCACATTTTCTTCTCTTTATTATCAGATGACATTTCCTATTAAACATGCAAATTCTCACAAGAAAAGTTTACCCTTGGGCTTCTCTGGTGGCACAGTGGTTGAGAGTCCGCCTGCCGATGCAGGGGATGTGGGTTCGTGCCCTGGTCCGGGAAGATCCCACATGCCGCGGAGCGGCTGGGCCTGTGAGCCATGGCCACTGAGCCTGCGCGTCTGGAGGCTGTGCTCCGCAACGGGAGAGGCCACAGCAGTGAGAGGCCCGCGTACCGCAAAAAAAAAAAAAAAAGAAAAAAAAGAAAAGTTTACCCTTTTTTTAAACTTCTCATACACCTTAATGTGCATAGAGAGCCAAAGGAAAAAAAAAATTACAATCAGAGAGAGACCTAGGAGGACAGTGTGTTTCTTATGAAAAGAAGAAAGGGGCACCAGGTAAGGAAAAAAAAAAAATGACACCAAAACTAGAGCATGGAGGCACGGAGCCTCAATTTACAAATCTTGTTTGAGGATTTAGGTAGAAGAACCAAATAGGATTTACAGATATTAGAGAGTTTTGGTTACTTGGCGTCACCATCAAGTTTGGACTCGGAAGTTACCCTAAACGCCATGGAAAAGGCAATCTGACATAAGTTAAGATCCTATTTGGATTTTTCCCAGCTCTAAACAGTAATTGAATCCCTAGATACTTAGCAGAATCTGACCACACATGGTGAAATTATTTCTTGGTCATAAACGGAAAAGTTAATTGGCTTCATTTCTTTAAATAGATTCAATTATTTAAGCAACGGTGAATCTTCCAGAGGTACTTACAAGTCGGGGATGACTACAGGAGATGAAGGTTTAAAGCATGCTACCCAAAGGCCTTTGCAAATTGCCAATAAGGAGCTTGCAGATTGGGAAGGGATTTATTTGTGCTTATAAAATATAAAAACTGCCCTCCGTGGCATAATTAGATCTGATGCTACCAGCTTATTAAAAGTTAATGCAGCCAAGAAATTATGCCCTCATCTATCTATAATGGAGTTCAGTATTGTTGAGAACCATAGGGAGTTTGGGTCTGGGGTCAACCACCTCCTCAGCCTCTCAGAGAAAGCAGCTAAACCACATTCCTGGGCCATCTTCACCTCCACTCACTGCTCAGTGGTGTTCTTCTCCTTCAAAGGGGCTTACTTTTGGACTTTAAATAAAGAGGTTAATTCCTAAACTCAAAAAAGAGACACAGAGTCACAGCTAAACTCATCCCAAGCATAAGGCTTCCTTCTACATAGTAGAAATTTGTGGGTTTAGTTCAAACACTTCTTCCTAGCACATGCTTTCTCCCCTCCAGCTTTGGCCCTGACTCTGAATGTTAATCAGTCCCAGAATAAAGTCCCTGTCATTAGCTGAGAATCTGACCCAACCTTCAACCCTCTCCCTGTTGCCTTAAGAAAAGTTGCTTCAAATTGCCTTGACCCTGAGCACAGGCATGGTATGCCCTGGTATGCTTCCTCTAGTATGCATGAATTACCTTCTGAAAGAACATGCTTAGAAGCAGTGTTGACTTATTAACCTTAACCCAGAATTTCACAAAAGCAAAGATATTTAAACTGCAGGGTTAGGTGGGTTAATCAGGAGCCAATATCTATCTTTTACTTCAAGCAAATGAAGACAAGAGATAAGAGCAACGAGCTGGGGGGTCACAGGAGTTCTTCGCAGAAAGGAGGGTGTGAGTGTTCATCCTGCAGATTGGATTTTTCTCTGATGAAACCAGGAGAAGAAAGACACGCACCCCACCATTAGTCCCCTGCAGGACGTGGAATCAACTTTTGGAGATAGGTGTTATCTATTCCCAGAGAGGAGCATTTGTGCACCTGGAGAGCTGTCCAAAGGTCACAGTGCTGAAAGTATTTGGTGAAATGATACCAGGTACATTTTGAAATACCAGTCACACTGCACTTGTTCTTTCTTCAGGGCCCAGAGTCAGCCACTTTGAAGAGCAGATCGTTTGATACTATATATTGAATGTCTTTCTGAGAAAAGGACTAAGGTTTCAGTTTAACTTGTTACCATGAATACCATGAATCAATGTTTGGCCACCAGCTCCATCTTACAGTATACAGCACATCTAGGATATGGTCATATAGAAAAAACATCAGGAGACATCTTATAGAGTGATGCATTTCCCAATGTTTTAAATGAGCTAAGAGGGTAGGAAAATCATTGATAACAAGTTTTCCCATCCTGGGGCCCCTCCCTTGTCCGAGTGTGGCACGCTATTGCCAGAATTGTGGGTAGAGAGCTCTGTCTTTCTTCAGTCTCATTCCCTAACACGGAGCTCCTCTTCCAAACAATTTCAGGATGATGTTGTCATTTCATCACTTATGCAATGTATCTATACACTCCTTGACTTTTCAAAACAATCACTTGAAGTTAAAAGTGCAAAAGCTAGTATAAATATGGAATTAATTAAATCTATCTATGCTTAAGTCTTTTCAGAATTAACTTATGAAACGCTTGCCAGTAAAATTATTAACATGTAACTCTGAAGATAATGAGTCAGTTTAGGGTTATTTAATTACTGGCAGAATTACAGTATTTACACTGAAGTCTTTTCTGCAGTTCTATTCTCATGTGTGATACATCGCTGAAGGGTTTCCAAGTCTAGCCCCTTCTGATATCTGGATCATTGTTTTTGCCCGAATTAATGAAATTTTTTAAGCAAATGGAGTCATTGGCTCTCAAGTGATGGGCATCTTTGGAACCTATGTTTGTGATGATAGAAAAGTCACTAATGGGGGCTAATTGATCACCACCCCTATGTGCCGTGAAGTTGAGGTGGATCAAAATGAGTCTTGAAAGCTTAGTCCCCAGCTCCCTTCCTCTGGTGGGTAACCTAGGGTGAGGCTCAATTAACACCAACTCCCAGCTCTTTGTGGATCCAGTAAGATCCCCATTAGGAGCTGGACCTCCACAGCAGAGAGCCCTACTGCCCTTTGAGTCCTTGCTGGAGAGTACAGCGTAGTCTGGTTGAGTGGCCTTTGATGTGGTTTTACTCAGTCATTCAGTCTTGGTGTAGGCTGAGAAAGCTGCCCATCTATGTGTCACTGCTAAGCAGTGAATACTCCTCTAACTTTCTCCCAAACAAGCTCTACTTTCCTGCAGGAAACCCAGACAGTTTAGAGCAGTTTGCCTGGAGCAAAGGTGTTCGTGTTGTGATGGATCAAAGAGACTGTATGCATCAAACATGGCAGCCCCCATCCACTGGGCTCTTTGATAATGCTTCTTCTCCAGCCAGGTTGTCAATAACTTACTTTTATCTAAAGATAGAGCAAGTCAGAGAGTTGCCATGAGCAGCAGGGACAACTGTGGGGAGACGCAGAGGCTCTGAGGAGATGCTGGGTTTGCTCTCTTCTTGAACAGAACAGCTTATGGGAGGCAGAGCTGG
This sequence comes from Aethalodelphis obliquidens, assembly GCF_003676395.1. Lineage (NCBI taxonomy): Eukaryota > Metazoa > Chordata > Mammalia > Artiodactyla > Delphinidae > Aethalodelphis > Aethalodelphis obliquidens. Next base: position 49,967,986 of record NW_020837953.1, read on the forward strand.
ATTGGTCTAAAGAAAGTTAAATGTCACAGAATAAAATAAGTGTTGATTTCATGATGAGCATCCTTGAGCCCCTGTGGTATGTCCAACCAGGACTAGCCATGGTAGTGGTGATGGTGGTGGTGGTGTAGATGTGGATGTGGGTTTGTGTGAAAGTGTAGGGTATAGTTCCTGAATCCCTGAAGTGTACTACTTGAGGAAACAAAATTTGCATCCATTGTAAACTAGAAAGGAACATAAGACAGAATATAAGTAAAGGCAAAGCTAAGTGGTCCACATTCAGGGCATTATGATCCAGAGAAAGTCCTCATCTCACGCTCTCCTTTTGCAGTAACATGGAAAGGACTCTGGGAGCCCCAAGGGAAGGAATCAATCCTGTTAACGACAATGAGAGGAGGAAACATGGAATATTGGGGCAGCACTTCCACTGAGAGTTAGTGTCTAAAGTTACAGGTCCAGTAAATTGTGTGGGAAGCCGAGATGCTCGTAACCATGGAGTGGCTCTTCTCAGACCCTTAGGCAGTGTGGCTTGTTCAGGTTAGACCTTTGTTGGGACAAAAGGTCCTTTAGTTCTCTCTGGATGCTGCCATCAGAGGAAGGATGCTGACAACACACAGCCCTCCCATTTTTAACCTTTCAAGGTCTTCTCGGGGGATGTCTGTCATCCTGTCGCTCTTCTGGGAGCCAAGGTGGAGCTGTGCAATGCCTGTTCCCCACCAAGGCGACTTTCTTGTCTATCGGTAGAGCAGCCTATGCCGCTTTAGAGAGAAACCCTTGAGATTTGGGGTCATGCAGCAGATTCCCTGGCTCTCACGGAAGTGAGGGGACCCTGTGGCCCCTCGGTAAAGGCAAGGTCTCATATAAGGAAACCCAGATGTGGTTGCTTCCAGCATCTTCAGAATGCCTGGGCATACTCTCCTGCCTTGGCTACAGCCCACCTTGTCTCACAAAGAGACACCTGGGTCTCCTGCATATTCTGCACCACAGCTGGGGGATGGAGGCAGAGCAGTATCCAGCTTGTTCGCCCTGCCCAGGCCTCCGCCTGATGGAAGACTCTACCTGTGGCACCCACCACCTCAGTCTCCATTTCCCCCAGGCTCCCTGGGAAGCTCCAAGCTCTCCAAGACAAGGAGGAACTGAGGCAAAGCTGTGAAATAGGAAGACTGTAATTTTTCTTTAAAAAGGGGAGAAATACAGCTCCATGTCCCTGAGAGCAGAGAGAACATGGACCGTGGGGTTCCCAAATCTAACGTAAAAAGCTGAGATTTGCAGCATATCCAATTTTCCCCAGAAAGTTCTATAGCTCCTCATGTTCAGAAACAAGGAAGCCAATTTCATGCTTCAGGGGATTGGTGGATGGTCTGTGGGGTCAGGAAAAGACTCCTTCACTCAGGTGGGCATAGCTGCTCTGCAGGTTTTGAACAGGAGAAATTGCAAATGTAGCATCTCTGGAGACCTGCAGAGTGGCCAGAAGCAGACACTAGAAAGACAGGGACAATGGGGAAATGCGATGATTGAAACAAAATCCAGTGAAGCATGGGGGAGGGGGAGATTGATGGTTTTAATACACTACCCTCCTTCTCATTTTTAATAACATTGTTGCCTTTGCAATATGAGCTCCTGTTAATTCTCACCCCCATTCCATTCACTTTTGTTTTCACACGCTTGTGCTGTAATTTTCGATTTAATTAGTTGCAGTTCTGTTAGATGGTAACAGGTCCTGGTTTATCTTCGCAGCTAATACTGCTAATTGTTTATCCAGCCTTTGGTAATATCTCATTAACTTTATAGGCTATCATTTCCACATCATCTACAGAATTAATTTTCTGCAAATCTAGAGATATTGGTGCTTGCGAATGTCTTCCTTCAGAAACACAACAAAACCAAACAGAAAACAAAATAAAGCAGCTGGCAAAGTTGGAAAAGCCAGTTCTCATTTTCTGCTGTGGTGTCCCCCAAGGAAATAATGTCTGGAAATGATTGCTCCTTTATTTTTTTAAAAAAAGGAACTCACCTAAGCAATTCATCATTTTTATAACAGTCATTATCCATAAGGAATTTATGATAAAAGATGAGATGTGCATGCAAAATATTTGGAGGCGACATAATACGGGCCCTTCAATTACTTGCTTTAATATAATGAAGTTGTTATCCACCTGATTTTTATGGCATCTGTCCTGATTTCTCAGAACAATTAATAACCCCCTCCCACCTTCTCCTTTAGAGGAAGGGAAATTTATATGACAACAGTGCATGATTTAGCTATAATCCACCGTAACCCCACCCAAGAGTTTGACACTCAGTTCTGCCCTCCTTCCTCACCCTTTTCCTTCCACCTTCGAACTAACGTACAAAATGTTTGCCCTTCACCTGACTCCCCTTCCTTCCTCCAGAGCTGGCCTCCTTGTAGCCTATTTAGTCCCTGACATTCAAGACAAAAAGGATACATTCTACCCTCTCCCTGCTCCCCCTATCACCCTTGAACCACAAGGACTGACTATCCCCTTTTTCTGAGTTGTAGAGAGCAAGAAATTACTTCCATTCTTTGTCACATGCACAAGTGAGCTCCCTATAGACTGAGCCTGATAGCAGTCCTGGCTTCCTTTGCCTGGCCTCTGAGCACAGTGGCTCACTGTTCTGTGTGTGTCAAGTGGCCAGAGAATCTGTCTTTTCTGTTCGGAGAAACGTGTGGACCTTCTCCACTGCTCGGATCCCCACCTGGAACGTGCTTTTCAATGACTGTGGTTTGTTCCTACAAAACTGGGAGCTGCTACTCATCCACGGACTGAACTGGGCAGGATGTAATCACCAGCCAGCAAAAGCACGGGGAAACTGGATTGACTGGGCTGAAGACAGCAGGAGGGCATAGCTCTGGCTGCTTCTCCATGGCCACTGCAGAGACAAGGGCAACAACGGAAGAGACATCTGAGAAGGAGCGCATAGTGGTCTTGCTTTGCTTGAGTGGGGAAATCCATGTAACAAGGACTCGAGAGATAAGGTTACATGTCAGTTGGACAGAAGAGAGGATTCCAGGATAGATAGTGGGCTTGGACTTCCCTTGATTGACTGCTCATGTTCAACTTGGGCGAAAGGCCAGTCTCCGTGCCCAGAGGGTATCCGGAAGGACACGGATGACTCAGGCATATGGGCAAGTCCTGCCTCAGCCACCCGTGCTCACTGCTTTCCCGTCTGGAACCTTCTCCCCAAGCCCTGCTCACCCTTAGCATCCTGTGCCTACTTGTTTATTCTGTGTTTTGCTGAGTTACAACCCCCTGAGGAATATGAGAAAAGATGAATGAGAAACACATCTATTCCCAGACAATCCAAATTGCTTCAATTTCAGAGTATTTCTGGGATTGTAAAAAATTGCACATCCCTGTTCTATGTGTGAGGATTCCAAAACGGCCAGGAAACCAGCAAAAGTCTTCAAGACGCTTTGGAGACAATGATAAGGCAAGACACACATGGTGTCACAGTTCAGTGTCACTTCATTTTCATTGCCTCTGGAAACAGCAACTCTACATTTTCAAGTATTGACTATGGTCCAAGAAAAGCTACAGACAGGGAGCTCTCAGATAAAAGTGGCAGAAACCCAACTGAGAATAGTTTGAGCTAAAACAGGATTTATTGGTTCCTGTAGTTGAGAAGTCAAGGGTGGAGCTGGCTTCAAGGACTCCCATCCTGTGCTCAGGTGTCTAGGTTTTCACATATTCCCTCCCTCGCTCTCTGTCTCCTGCTTTCTCTCCTTGTGTAGAACGGTTTCCTCTATGGGGGTGCGGGTGGGATTAAGAAGAGGTAGAGGAAGCAGGACCAGATAGCTCTTGGTTTCTGTACTATCAGTTGACTGCCCCAAATAAGGAGGCTGTATATCTTTTTCTTCTTGGACTACGAACTGAAGGGGTATGAGCCTAGCTTTAACAAGATTTCTCTAGCTTCTGTTTTAATCAAAGACCAAAGTGGGCAAGCTTGAACCAGTGATTCCAGTAAACATTCAGGCCAGAGATGACTGTGCCCTGGACCTGGCTGGTGAGAAGTGAAGGTGGTGAGGGTGGCCAAAGGTCATGTGTTTTCAAGATACAGATGATGGGCTGCCCTTACAGGACAGATAAAGGATGTGTGATAAAGAGAAGAGTTGGAACTGGTACCATGCTCTTTTGGCCTAAGGAACTAGAAGTGTGATGTTTCTATCACTTTAATTAATTATTAACTTTATATGAATTGTATTATGCAGTATATATCATGCTGCAACTGCCTTTTATCCCTCAACAATTTGTCTTGAGGTCCTTCAATCCACAGATAGCTTTGTAGATAGATAAGTAGATAGATGACAAAGATTTAGGTCAAGTTGTAGATAGAGGTGCAGGTGCCGGTGTAGGTATTCGTGTACATAGATGCTGATGTAGATACAGGTGTATATAGGAATAGTATATTGGTTTTCTAGGGCTGCCGTAGCCAAGATACCACCAACTGGGTGGCTTAACCTGTGGTCCCCAACATTTTTGGCACCAGGGACAGGTTTCGTGGAAGACAATTTTTCCACGGACGGGGGCGGGGGGATTGTTCAAGCTGTAATGCAAGCAATGGGGAGCGACAGATGAAGCTTCACTCACTCACCTGCCGCTCACCTCCTGCTGTGTGACCCAGCACCTAACAGGCTGCAGACCATGACCTGTCCGTGGCCTGGGTGTTGGGAACCTCTGGCTTAAACAACAGAAATTTATTCTCTCAAAGTTCGAGGTTGGAAGTCAAAGATCAAGGTGTCAGTAGTGTTGGTTCCTTATGAGGGCTGTGAGGGAGCATCTGTCCAGGCCTGGTTTTCTAGTTTTCATTGTATAAGACCTACATGTCTTTTGTTAATTTATTCCTAAGTCTTTTATTCTTTTTTACTGTTGTAAATCAAGTTGTTTTCTTAATTTTGTTTTTGGATTGTTCATTGCAAATGTATATAAATACAATGGATCTACAATTATTTTGTATCCTGGAACCTCGCTGAACTCATTTATTAGCTCTAATACGTTTGTGTGTGTGTGTGTGTGTGTGTGTGTGTGTGTGCATGAATTCCTTAGGTTATTCTATGTACAAGATCATGTCATCTGTAAATATAGTTTTGCTTCTTCTGTCCCAAGTTGGATACCTTTCCTTCTTTCCTTCCTTCCTTCCTTCCTTCCTTTTTTTCTATCTTTTTCCTTTTTTCTTTTCTAATTGCCCTGAACTGTGGCTTATTCTTGCATTTCTAAAATGGTATCTCCTGATGACCGATAGGTTTTTTCAAGTTAATGTAGCTGAATTTGGCGATTATTTTTTATCATTAGCAATTATTAGCAGTAGTTTCTGCACGTTCATCTTAATTAAGAATATATCCATATTCTGAAATTTTGAAGATATTCTCATTTTTTTTCTAAATTTAAATTATTTTGCTCTGCTGAGTTGACCTTTATGCAGCTGAGATTGAATATTGGCTGCCGCGTGGGATCATGAGATAGGGAGCTAATTTTATCTTATTCCCCATGGGGATAGTCGACTGCCCCAGAAGTGTTTATTGAATATTCTATTGTTTGCCACTGGCCTGCAAGAGCATCCTTCTCATAGTTTAATTTTCTGTACATGCATGGCTCTGTTTCTGGGCACTGTATTCCATTCTGTTGGCCTTTTACTAACATCACATTGCTTTTACCCACCATAACTTTGTGATGCGCTCTGGTCTCTGATAGGGCCGTCTCCCCCACACACTCCCCAGCCCCTTATTTCACGTCTTCAGAATTTTCTTGGCCATGTTTATCATTGTGCTTTCACGTGTATGTTGTCGAATCCGCTCATCGAGGTACTCATTACAAAGGATTGGGATTTTTATTGGAATTGTGTGACATCATGGATTAATTTGAAGATAATTTTTATTTTTATAGAACATGGTGCATTGATTATGCTTTTATAGCGTTTTAAAATAAATCTATTGTAATTTTCTCCACAAAATTCCTTCGTATCTTCATTCAGATGTATTCTTGTTGGGGTTTTCTTTCAGTTTCCACTTACAAAAGCCACAAAAGTGTAATTTATATTTCATTTTCAGTGCTGATATATGGAATTGAAATAGTTTTTCCTACAGTATTCTTATATTTGTTTATCTGTCCAAGAAACAAGTACTGAGTACCCACCATATGCCATACCTTTCCAGGGGCTGGGACTGCACAAGTGTCCAAAACAGACTCAATCCTTGTCCTCCTGGAGCTGATATTCCCCTGGCAAGAAGGCAACAGTAAGCCAGAAAGTCAATGTATGATATCTCAGATGATGGGAAATACCGTGGAGAAAATAAATCCAAGCAAGGGGAAGAGGAAGTGAGACCTCAAGGAATTCCAGCAGGAAGGCTGCTATGATGATGCGGCCGTTGAGCAGAACTTCAGGAAGGAGGGGCTGAGTCCTCCAGGCACATGGCAAAGGCGCTGCAGGGAAGGAGAGCAGCAGGTGCAGAGTCTGGAACCCCGCTCGGGCCAGGAGTGTTTATGGGCCACCTGGAAGGCGGCCAGCATGGCTGGATCCCAGTGAACCCGGAGGAGCCTGGGGGGAGCTGGACCCGTTTAGGTAGAGCCTCTTCCCCAGATCTTGGCAGGGCTGGTCCCTTCCTGTGTTTGTTCTGAGTTCAAGAATCCCTTCCTCAGCGCGGCCTTTCGGGACCACGGACACCGCTGTGACTGTGTCTGATCTTTCATCTTGGCCCACACATCGCCAGCTGGAGTCTTGTTTACTTGCATCGTGTGCAGAGCCTTTGTCGTCTCTGCTGTGTAAGCTCCTTGAAAGCAGATTCCTGCCCTGTTGCTTGGTCAGCCCCGGAACTTTATGTGTGTATTAACAATAGTCATGAGCAAACCCACCCACAGCCGAGCACAAGCTCTCCCTTCCCCTCCTGACTAAGTCCGCCACACCCTGGGCTCACACATCCACCCTGGCCACGTTTTTGCCCATCAGTGCCGTCAGCCACATGGTAGTGGGGCAAGGGGACCTGCAAAAGTGTCCCCATTGCCGATGTTGCTTGACAACGTAATTGAAAGTTTCCATAGTTTGTTTCAGAAGCCAACAGTTCAGGATGTGTAGAACAAGCCCCCATGCCTCGAATGTGGCTTCAATGTATGTCATCAGTAAGGTAGATTGATACATAAAATCCTTTTATTATGGAAAATGGCGAGCTTATACAAAATAAGGAAGACTAGTATAATGAACACTGCGTCCCCATCATGCAGCCACAATGATCCCTGCCTCCCTCGGGTTATTTTGGGAGTTATTTAGCAAGCATTATATTGCTTCTTCTGTAATTATTTTCCCTTGTTTTCTATAAAAGATAAGGGCTCCTTTAAGTTACACACAACCGCAATATCATATCATCATCGTACCTAAAATTTAACAATAATTCCATAATATCATCAAATATCCCATCATTGTTCAAATTACCCAGTTGTCTCCATTTTTTTTTCCTTTTTTAGAAATTGTTTGTTTGAATCAGCATCCCAATTTTCATAACACCAACGTTTTATTCTTTATGTTATAATATAATATTATTATTATTTTGTTGCTCAGATGGTATTAGCTTTGCCATTTTTTCAGGTTAGTTCCACCTCCTTTTGACGAGCAAATATATATTTTTTAATACAAGAAAAACATACTGTTTTGTTTACACTTACCATCTTGATGTTTTCACTTATTTCTGAACCTTAGAATTGCTTCAAACCAGCCCAAAGAAATATTCTTCATTCTTTTTTACAGCTGCAAAATAATCCATTGCATAGGTGCACCCTGGTGTCCTCGGCCACTCCCTAGTGATGGGCATTTGGACTGCGATCGTCTTCTCTTTTGAGTAGTGTTGTAATGAAAAGGACCAAAGCACGTGTCTTTCCATGTTTTTCCCAGGGCATCTCTGGAAATAGCTCCTAGAAGTAGACTCCTCGGACAAAGGTACAAGCATATAAGATTTTGCTAGATTCTGCCAAAGTCTCTCTCATAGGGGTTGTACTATTTTGAATTTCCACCGGCAATGTTTCTCCACAGCCAAACGCACAAAGTGTTTTGCCAAAGTTTTATATTTCTGTCAATCTTCTGGGGGAGGGTAGCACCTGTGCAAAGCTGGTAACACCTATGTGAGCTGAGAGGCTGTCAAGTAGGTACAAGAGGTGTCCTGAAACAAAACCTTACATGAAAGACAGATGACAGATAAATAGCCCTTGGAGATCCAATTCGTGGTGGGGGGAGGTGGGGCTTCAACTCCCCCCTTCCTCAGGCAATCCCTGAATAGACCTCAGGGCAGCACATAGCAAGGCTCATAATCACTGGATTTGATAATTAGATCATCAGTAAGGTTGGTGTTAATATGCAGTGGTCTTTTCTAAACAGGAAGCTGCACCAGGTGTTTCCCATGGGCTCCTGCTGACTCTTCCCAACAACCTGTTGGGGTAAGAAATCATCTGCTGATTTTTTTTTTCCAGAAGAAGAAACCGAGGCTCAGAGAAGCTAAGTGATGTGCCTACAACTGGTGTCTGGATGCACCAGGATTTAATCTCAAGGTTTTCTGACTTTTGAGAACATTATTCTTGAGCTAGTGGATGAAACCAGTGTTAGCAGTATCTATCTTTGTGTCTTAGCTCAGGCTGCTATAATAATAGTGCCATAGACGGGGCAGCATATGAACAACAGACACTTATTGTGCACAGTCTGGAGGCTGGAAGTCCAAAACGAAGGCACTGGCAGATTCTGTGTCTGGTGAGGACCTGCCTCCTTGTTCATAGATGGCCGTCTTCTTGCTGTGTCCTCACGTGGTGAAGAGGGCAAGGGAGCTCTCCGGGGTCCCTTTATAAGGGCACTAATCCCATTCATGAGGCTCTACCCTCATGACCTTATCAACTCCCAGAAGCCCCATCTCCTAACACCATCACATTGGGGGTTAGGATTCCAACACATTGATTTGGGGCACAAACCTTCAGTCCATAACACCTTGTTTGGGATGTTGCCTTTTGAACCCCAAATCTACTTAAATGTCCCTTAAACATTGCCGTTGTGCCTGGTCTCTTATTCTGGGCAGCCTCTGGCTGACATGCACACTCTCTCCCCAGGAGTGCTCTCCGCAGTGCCCCGGCCTGTGTTTTCTAGTCCCTTCCTCTTCTCCACGGTCAGTTGAGCAGAAGTGAAGAGGTGCAGCATTCTGCCGTCTGTCTCGCTGCTTCAGTCCAAGGTGAGGAATTAAAGAGCTCGAACACACCCTGCATTTCAAGCCCTGCTCATCACTCCTTGAATGAGTTTGTTGTCTTCACAGATGAGACTCTTCTGGCTGAAGAAGGAGCGGATACAATTTGCAGCAGCTTCTGTGGGTTTCTTTCTGCAGCCCCTCACGTGACTGTTCTGGCTGTGACATGTTGGAGTTGAGAGTTGTGGGTTCAATTTTGCACTTAAGGATTGGACCACTCGTAGCTGTCTCTGAGCTCCTCCACCTCTTTTTCTCACATTCATTTTACTTTCCCAGTTTGGGTTCTACCGTGGATGCCTTTGGCATCTCCAGGACAGCGACCGGGAAGCTGACGAAGAGGATGTTTTTAAACGAGCGCCTTCTTCAGGGACCGGGCTTACTTAGCGCCCATGATCTGGGCAGCCAGCCCCTCTGGCATCCTCGATAGCCAGGCAGCCCCCAGATACACCTGGCAGAAGACTTATCCTAAAGGGCCCTCATTTTTATTTTAAACAAGGAAACTCTGAAATGATACATTGCAATCCACTTGATTAGACGTTGGTCAGATAATTTAATAATACCCAACAGAAACAACAATGTCACCACCAACGTGGGTTACAGAGTGCTTGCTGTGCTCAGTATCTTGGGCGAACGTCACAGGAGCCCCGTGAAGGAAACCTCATCATCTCTGTCCCACAAACAAAGAGATGAAGGTGGAGGGAGGTCAAGCCCCTTGCCTGAGAACATCCAGCTAGTGGGGAGGCTGCTGTCACACCATCTGGTGGGAAGTCCCATTGCGGATCCCCAAGTCCTTGTGCAGAGATGAAGCACATCGATGGGGCCCCTCAAGGAAATCACAGGAGAGACCTTGATGACAGCTCTCAATATGTCCACTTATATGTGATCCCCAGGAAGGAGGGCACTGCAGGACCTGCGTTCTCTTGAGAGGTTTGTTTTCACAACTCAACCCCCTATAAGCCTTAGGAGGGTGTTTATCAGGGCTCTCCAGAAATACAAAGCGTGTAGGATGTGTGTGTGTGTATGTGTGTGTGTGTGTAATATACTTTTATATAGAGACAGACAGAGACACAGACAGAAACGGAGAGATGGAGAGAGACAGAGAGAAGAGTCTTATTTTAAGGAATTGGCTCACAGCGTTGTGGGGGCTGGCAAGCCCATAATCTATAAAGCAGGCCAGTGTGCTGGAGACCCAGGGAAGGTTGCAGTTCAAGTCCAAGAGCTGCCTGGAGGTCGAATTTCCTCTCCCTCAGGTGATCTCAGTCTTTTTCTTAAGGCCTTCAACTGATTAGATGAGACCCACCCACCTTATGGAGTGTAATCTGCTTCACTTAATGTCTATTGATTTAAGGTTAATCTCACCCCCAAAACATCTAGAATATTCTTTGACCAAATATCTGTGTACTGTGGTCGAGCCAAGTTGACACATGAAATTAACCATCACAGGGACTTTCTCCATCACTATTATTACCCTCAACCTGTCGAGACACGTGATTCCTGGAGGCATGGACAAGAAGGCTCATGCAGCATCCTTGAGCAGCCTTGTGTAAGACCACAAGGCTGCCCCATGCCTGGTCCAACAAATGTTGGTCTCCAATTGATGCATCTCAGATCAATAACATATTATCAGCTTGATACTGACCTTGCCATACTGTTGGGTGGTCACATCAGACCTCTTGCAACTTCTTGGAGCTGTGACCTGTAGCCAGTTTCTGCTTCCGAACATTTACCTTCTGCTGGGATTTTGGCCAGGGGATCCCAGGGGTGGCTCTAGTGCTTTCTATCATATGGAGATGCCATCAGGATGCTAGAAGTTTACAAGATTGTAGTATTGTTTTAAATGTCATCCTGTTTCCTTGCACACATCTGTTTTTAGTGAAGAGATCCAGTAATAAGACACACAAGACTCCTTCCAATCCGTCAGCGTAATATTTCCCCTCGACTTAGCCAGTCAAGGTGAAATATTAACTCCACGTGGAGGGTATCTTACAAACTTCCTACTGAATGTTGGATTGATCATAACCTTTGGACCGAAGACTGGCTTCTGCTAGCCAACAAACTTATGAACTCTTAGGTTATTTTTAAAAAACCACTTCCAGATGTGCAGTGTGCTAATAAAAGCATGAGAACGTCTGGTGGAGCTGGGTTGTTTCTATTCAGTGTTACCCCACAGCCCTTTTCTGAAAAACGCTTACAGATGCCTGTCTTCAACTGTTGCTCACAAATATCACAGCAATTGCTCGGAAGCTGCCTTTAGTGTTCTACTCGGGATTTAAATCCTCAACCTTCTCACCTACCTTTGATGGCTCTCGCTGTGCGCATGTGGCTCTCCAAGGCAGCCCTTGTGGGGAGAAATCAATAGCAGAGGCAATTGCCTGCTGGTCTGCAAACCACCAGAAGGCAGACACTTGCATGGGTCTCAACAAGGTTGCACATCATGCAGAGATTTCCCTCGCCTATCTAAGAACTGTGTTTTCCCACGACAGAAGAATTATATGGGTGTTCCTTAAAAACCTAACAAGGGCAACCCTAACAAGACTGAACCAGAGCTAGGAGTTCTGCAGACGTTCTTTCTGATCCATCCTGAGTTCTTGACTGTGCCCTTAAGGATGGCTCAGGAGCCCAGAGCTTCAGGTCCAATGCTGCTGGGCTGCAGGATGCAACAGGTGTGCTGACCTGGCCCGAGGAGGGAAGGCCAACCTGTGCCCTGTGCCCAAACACCATGCAAACCACACAGCAGTGGGTGTCAAGGGGTCCTATGGGCATCAGAGCCTCGGGGTACCTTGGGTGATCTGCATATGTAATCCCTGTGTCTTTAAGCAAATCAGGACCATGGACCACGTTCCAGGAGGGACAGAACACGGGAGGGTGATACCAGTTTCCAGATCCCCAGCTCGACTGCAGAGGACATCCGCCCACAAGCTTAGAGGGGACTTCCTCTCTTCCGCTCTCTTTTGTGGGCGTGTCTTTCCAAGTTTCTTATTTTTCCAAGAGTCTGCTGGTCTTCCCAGCCAAAAGACCCTGGGACACCTCTTTATTCAGGAAACCTTGCTGAGACTCAGGGATCAATAATATTCCTTTGGGCACTTCCAGAGGCCAGGAAATGAGGTCCCAAATGAGAATGAACCATGGAAGGGCTGGGGGCACAAACCCTGGAGAGGCTTGGTGGAATGGGGATGCGGGAAGCTGCCAGGAGCAAGCGGGCCAATGCATACGTCAGGCTTGGGTGCAAGGGTAGAGGTCATTTCCAGACCCACGGCATTCCACTATTTTACTAAGAGGAAAAGTGAATCATAGCAGAACCTTCCTCAAAGACCTCTGGTAGGAATGGGTCCACCACCTCAGAGACGCGGGTGAGGGCTTTGGACCCTGGGACCCTCCTGAGGATCCCCCTCTGCTGCTGGGAAAATTGGCATCTGTTCTATCCATCATGCCCTCGGGCAGCATCCCCACATTCCCCAGACCCCAGACCCTTGAACTTGGCCTGGCCCAGATCTTCTGCTTCACTGCTTGCCTGAGGCTGGCCTTGGCTGCCAACAATTTAACCATATTTCACTCCCACAACCTTACTCCACTTAAGGAAGAGGAAGCTCATGTTGACTCCAGATTCTCCACCACCCCCTGCACCCTGTTCCCTACCCTACACCTCCAAAAGGGCTTATTTCTTCCATTTCGAGATGACTCTAGAACAGGAAGGAAAACGGCAGGAGCTGTCTTCCAGCTGCTGGCCCCCTCTGGCTCAGAGTCGTCTCTGATCAGTGCACAAGGCAGAGCTGGCTGTGGAGACCAGAGCTCGGGTGTTAACAGAGAGCAAGGTATGCGGGCAGAGAGCGAGGCTCTAAGTGTGCGACACCACTGGAGGTGGAAGAAGTGGAGAGACCCCTCTGGCTGGGGGGCTGGGGGATGCCGCAACCTTAAAGGCCCCTTTGGCAAGGAGGGGCTCACAGGGGAGAGGTGTCTGTCACTGCATTTCTGTGCAGACATATCAATTAGGGGAGAGCTGGCTCCAGACTTGGGAAATAATAAGAGGTGGTGTTTGCAAAGGGCTGGCCGGCGGCAGTAAACACAGCCACTTGCTTATTAAACAAGAGAAACGAGGCTCTCTGCTCTCTGAGGTGGCAGCCGAAAGGGCACAGGAGTTTTAATTAATTTCTCAACTTCCTGTCTTGGCCATAAGCCTTTTTCAGAGTCTAAGCCAGAGAGGACTGCATCCCAGCCTGTGGAAAGGTCTGAACCTTTCATGCTTTCCTGGAGTCAGATGCTCTCAGGGTGCCCCAGGTGTGCCCGGAAAACTTTCCCCAGAGGCTCTAGGGAGGCAAGACCCTGGCCCTGCTTTTCTCAACTGCAGCCTCAACCCCTTTCCCAGGTTCACAGCCCTGGTGGACCAATCGTGCCTGGAAGAATCCACTGTCTCAGGGGCAGCCCCCTGAGACCCCAGGGAGAGCACAGTCCTCCTAGACAGGAACCATTGACACCTGAGCACGGCTTTATTATTTCTGGTTACACCCCCTCCTTTAACTGACTCCATGCGGATGAGAAGAGTACAATAGACTCTCATCTGGTTCTTTTACACTAAGGAGTACATCCCGGAAACCCACGCCATATTCATTCACAGGCTCCTTATTTATCCTCTTCACAGCTGCCTCCCCTCCGTCCTGTGGATGCCTCATAGTTTATGCAACCTGTCTTACAGGTGAGCGTTCAGGTTTTTTCCAACACTTGGCAGTCATAGCCAGGGCCATCACGGAGAACCCTGTGCACGTTTATTTGACATTGTTGAATGCATAGTCAGGATAAGTTTCTAGGACAGGGACTCCTGGTTCAAAGGGAAACCACCCGTGTGGTTTTGGTAGGAACTGCTGAATTCCCTTGTAGAGGGGATAAGCCACTTTGTCATGGATTTATTTTGCGGCTAGAGCTGGTCCCAGGTGGCAGATTCGAGGCTACATTCTGAGCAAAGTCAAACAACCGAATTATGGAAAAACCTCAGAGCAAGAACTAAGACTCAGTGACTGCTCTCCTGAGATTCAGGGGTTTGGCAACCTTCCAAGCTCTCGGGACTGCGGTGCTAACAACACAGTCTGTGATGCACTGTGACCTTTACTTTGCAATAACTTTGCCATCACTGTTTTTTAATTCATTGTTTCTAAAAACTGTCACTGGTAAATAAGCTGCAGTGATCAGTAACCTTGCTTCACCCCCATTTTATAGGATGGGATGTGCTTTAATGGACAGCCTGGAAGTTTCCCCCAAAGGCATTGGGCAGACTTTTTTTTTTTCATTTTTATTTTTATACAATTTTAAAGGTCACTTTCCATTTACTGTTATTGCAAAATATCGGCTCTATTTCCCGTGTTGTAGAATACATCCCTGAGCCTATCCTACACCTAAGAGTTTGTACCTCCTACTGCCCCACCCCTATATTGCCCCTCCCCTGGTGACCACTAGTTTGTTCTCTGTATCTGTGAGTCTGCTCCTTTTTTTTGTTATATTCACTAGTGTGTTGTGTTTTTAATTTTTTTATTTTATATTGGAGTAGAGTTGATTTACAATATTGTGTTAGTTTCAGGTGTACAGCAAAGTGATTCAGTTATACGTATACATATATCTATCCTTTTTCAGATTCTTTTCCCATATAGGTCATTACAGAGTGTTGAGTAGAGTTCCCTGTGCTATACAGTAGGTCCTTGTTGATTATCTGTTTTGTATATAGTAGTGTGTATATGTTAATTCCCACCTCCTAATTTATCCCTTCCCACCTTTCCCCTTTGGTAACCATAAGTTTGGTTTCTAAGTCTGTGAGTCTGTTTCTGTTCTGTAAATAAGTTCGTTTGTATCATTTTTTTTAGATTCCACATACAAGTGATATCATATGATATTTGTCTTTCTCTGTCTGACATTTCACTAAGCATGATGCCCTCCAAGTCCATCCATGTTGCTGCAAACGGAAAAATTTCATTCTTTTTACGGCTGAGTAATATTCCATTCTATATATATGTCACACCTTCTTTATCCATTCCTCTGTCGATGGGCACCTAGGTCGTTTCCATGTCAAGCCAGACATTTTTGAACCTAGTGTTCAGCGGAGGTGGGCCCGGCTGCTCTGCCTTCTGGCTTCAGCTCTCAGACTCTAAGTATCCCTTTTGTGTTCTATTCAGTGTACCGTTTTCTGCATTTTTGAACCTTCACTGGTGGTGTTGCTATTTAAAGTGGCCCCTGCCCGTAGCGCTGCAGCGCTGCCCAGTGTCCTACGCACAAGGAGGCTGTGATGTACCTCAGGGAGAAATCATGTGCGTGAGATGAGCTTCATCAGGCACGGGTTACGGCACTGTTGTCTGTGACAGCGAACCAACAATATGCATTCAATGAAGTCGCTTTAAACTGAGGCACATATACAACAGGGCTATGGATCGACTGGTTGATTAAAATGTTGGGACCAGAGACTCTTAGGAACCTAACCTTGTATTTCTCCTAGGAGCTATGGTCTGTATTCACCAATTCGTTATTCATGGTGACTTTTTTAATAACTACTGTGAATAAAGAAAGCTGGCTTTAAGATCAATCAGTATTTTCAACATCTTTGGTTTCTTTGCCAATTCCCGAGGCACGCCTAGCATACCACGTGTCACCACGTTCTTAGGTAAATGGATGGGCTTTGGATTGACAGATTCTACGTTCACCCCAGTGCTAGCGATCACCCTGGCTTCAGGGTGCTGGCCTCGTTCAGATTCCATCACCAAATAGGGCTGAATCCCCCATGTCGTGGCCACACATTAGGGCTGTCTCTGCAGAGCCTTCTGTAGTGTCAGACGATTCATCAGGAAGAGAACAGCCTTTTCTGGTGCTGTGGGACACTGGGCATGGGGTACCTGTCTGTGCACCAAGCTTGAGATCAGCAAACATTTTATCAGGTCCCTTGGATGTCCCACACAGCATGGGCCCTCAGGGATGACAAGACATGCTCCCTGCTCCAAGGAGCACAGATCTGCATGGAGGAGACAGTGGGGCCAGGAATCACAACAGCCCGCTCATAACACTTGTCCTGTGTGCTAGGGGATGGAGTTGTCTAGGACGGGGCAGCACACTTTCTCTGTAAAGGGCCTGCTGACTGAAAAAAATGCACAACTTAAAGTTGAGAATTATGTTTTATTTGGCAGACAAAACT
Source organism: Aethalodelphis obliquidens (assembly GCF_003676395.1). Taxonomy (NCBI): domain Eukaryota; kingdom Metazoa; phylum Chordata; class Mammalia; order Artiodactyla; family Delphinidae; genus Aethalodelphis; species Aethalodelphis obliquidens. Next base: position 49,984,371 of record NW_020837953.1, read on the forward strand.
GAGGACTTAAGCCTGGGACACAGCATCTCAGACAGCTCAGAGGGACTACTGTGAAGAGGTAAGGAAGGAGCCAGGATCTATAGGAGTTTTTGCAACAAAGACCAGGTAGTCAGAGCATCAAAAGATTACTGTTAATCGAAGAAAACCAGACATCTCAAGTTAAGGAATTTAGCGCTTTTCTCTGTATGGGAAGAGGCAAGAGTCTGGGCTCACTGAAATTGCTCCTTTGATGTACACCTCAGCCACATGCGGACAGTGTCCTGTGCTTTCTCCCGAGGGTGCGCCCTCAGGAGCAGGGGATGGTGGCTGTTTTGGCTGACGACTTGATGGCTGGCGTCTTGTTTCTATCCTGAGTTCCCTCAGCGCTCACCATCAGGCAGCTGTAATGTGATGGCTTAGTGGATGCGACATCCTTTGTTTACTGATATGGCAGCAATATTTTTTTTCTTTGATAGGCCACATAGTAAATATTTACATCTTCATCAGCCAGACCGTCTCTGTCACCCTCACTCCACTCTGTTGTCATGTGCAAACAGCACAGGTGATATGTATGTGGATGGCTGTGGCTGTGTTCCAATAAAACGTTATCTACAAAACCAGACAGCTGATCTGCGGGTCATGGTTTTCTGAACCCCTGGCCTAAGAAACTAATTGGAATCAATTTGAGAGTCCCTGGAGCAGTTCCGGAGAGACTTCCTAAAGGAGGTGGGTCTGAGCCAGTTCTTAGAGGATGCGTGTTATTCTGTTAGCTTAGGTGGGGAGGGAAGGCACTCCAGGCAGAATATGGCTGAGCATGGGAACACAAGGGGCTAGAGATGCAGGAGCTGATGCTCTGGGCATTGATGTGTAGTGATACTCAAGAGCAGGGGCGGGTGTCCAATCGGTACCTGCCCTGAGACCGCCCTATCCAAAGCAGCCTCCCCCAGTCCCTCCGAGTTGCTCTCCACGTCAACACTCGCTGTGCTCACTTCCTTGCACTTATTAGACTCTGAAATTTGTGGGTGTATTGGCCCACTCAGCAGTTTTCTGCCCAACCAAGCCCAGAATGCAGGCTCTGTGTTTTCGGCACCTGCCCTGTGTTGATTGAAAAAAAAATATGCACAACCTAAAAGCTGAGAGTTGTGTTTTATTCAGCGGACATTCTGAGGACTTCAAGCCTGAGATACAACATCTCAGATAACACGGAGAAACTGTTCTGAAGAGGCAAGGGGGGAGCCAGGATATATAGGGGGTTCTGCAACAAAGACCAGGTAGTCAGAACATGAAAACATTACTGTTAATAAAAGAAAACCAGACATCTCAAGTTAAGGAATTTAGCGCTTTTCTATGTATGGGAAGATGCAAGAGTCTGGGCCCACTGAAATCGTTCCTTTGATATGTACCTCAGCTCTCCGGGGCCGGTATCTTGTGTTTTCTCATCCTGAGTCTCCTCAGGGTGCACCGTCGTGGAGGATGTAACATGGTGGCTTGATGGCTGCAACATCCTTTGTTTACTGATATGGTAGCAGTACTTTAGTTCACACCTGTCTCGATGTGGATTGGCATCCCGCACGCTGGGAGGGTGCTTGACACCAAGCAACACTCGACTAGAGACCGTTAGAGTGGCCACCAGCCAATCAATCCAACCACTTAGTCCATCCACTCAGTTGGGGTGAAGTTACAGCTCCTACTGGGAGCTTTGCAAACTTCCATGTGCCTGGGAATCACGGGGATCCAGTGAAAATGCTGATTCTGAGTAGGGAGGTCTGGGGTGGTCCTGATCTCCTAATCAGCATTTCTAACCAAATTCCAGGTGCTGTGATGCTGCTGGCCCAAGGCCCAGCTGAGTAGCAAGGGACTAGAGCAGCATCACAGCCAGAGCTCAGCATGGCCTGCCATGGTCCCGGTGATCTGCCCGTTTCCTCAGGCCTGTATCGCGTCCTCTTTGTCTTCATCGCCTCCAGCTCACTTTGCCCCCAACCCGGCTGGGTTTACACCGCACTCCCCTGGCCCAACTGAGTTCTCTTCATTTCTCACCATGTTCTCATGGCGGCAGGGCAGGCCAGGGGTGGAGAGCACAAAGCCCGTCCCACTTTGGGGATGATGACATCGTGGCCCAGAAAGTTGAAACACACCTGGCCCCACGGTCAGGAACGCAGGCAGAGAGACCATGAATCAACAGCGAGAACATCCTTGGCTCTGCCCTCTCCATGCCTGAGCAGAGTCCCAGGCAGACGCCTGGGCGGCCCTTTGAATAGCACCCACCTGGAGCCCACCTTCTTCCTGGCTCCATTCTCGCTGAAGCCAGGGGGAGCTCCTTGGACTCACACACCTCAAAGTCGCTCCCCTGAGAGTCCGGGTGCAGCCCAGTCATCGGATGAGGTTCCTTTGCTTCACTGCACAGACAGTCACCACTTGTGTGAACAAGAGTCAGATAAACACGGGGGCTCGTTTTGAAATTCATCATTTTCTCTGTGAGAACATTTGGCAATGCTCTGCCCCTTGGGTTCAGGACCAATCAGGATAAACATTTTAACCCAGTCCTCAGAGCCCCCGATGGCTGTGCCAATCTATTTTAATTTGTGCTGTCATTACCACCATCATCGTCATTATCATCCTCATCACGATCAACATCAACCTAAATTGGTGTGCTGTCCTCTGCCCACCGGGAAAGTACTCCCTGCCCCCCCTTTAGGGTCCCTGAGGCCACCATGGCCCTGACAGCTGCTCTCTGTGAGCTGCTTTCTCTTCCAGAACGTTGACAGTGGCTGGATGGGAGCTGGATGCGGAGGAGAAAGGGAAATGGTCTGAAGGGTAAACACTGTGTTCATTTCACCAATTCAGTGTTTCCACCTTGATGAAGGACCAGGGCAAAAGGAACCACTTATCAACTTTTCTGAACATGCCAGGACGTGGAAGAGGAAGAAAAGGGTTGAAATAGCACATAGTAAAGCTCAGGGCGATTTTCTAAACTGTCTTTCACCTGTGTGGGGTTAAGTACTGACAGACCTCAGTCAGTCACTGGGATTGGTTAACATGGACCCATTCAGGTAATGACTTTTCATCAGTTCGTCTTTGAAGAATTTGTGAGTTCCAGACCGGTGGTTCTCAGAGTGGGGTCTGGGGCCAGCAGATCACCTGGGAACTTGTCGGAAATGCAAATTCTCATCAGGCTCCACCCCAGCTGCTCACCCTGGTGCTCTGGGATAGGACACTGGCAACCTGCTTGAACAAGCCTCCGGTGATCCTGCTTTATGCTAAGGTTGGGAACCTCTGTTCCGGATGATGCAATGGTTGAGTCCCTTTACCCTGACACCTATAGGCTTTCCAGAGTCAGGTGGACCTCAACACTGGGAAGCCTCCATCACCAAAGCATTGTGAATTCCTCCTGGATGGGCTGAAATTCACCTTTTCATTATCTGTGAAAAAAGGGCTTAGTAAGGAAATGAACTAGATGAACCAAATTACGAGGGAGATATTCAAAGGGAAAAAAAATTGTTTGGGGATACCTTATTACACTAATTGTCTATGTGAAAATCATTGCTTCCAATTACAAATGAGTCTTCATTATGAAGCAGATACACTGAGACACAGTCTGAACACTCCAGCCAGCTCGTTACTCAGGCCTGAATGTGATCCAGGCAGAGAGCCTCCTGTTTAGACCCTCACTTACTCAGGCCATTTCACCCTCAAACTAGCAAGTGATCTCCTAGAATGAGCACCTGAGGAAAGAAATCTTCATTTTTATTGATAAATTGCTAACGAAATTCCCACACCTTTACCCCCTCCAATTTCAGAAGTACAGTTGCAACGACACCCAAAGAATAACAAATGAAAGAAGACTTTGCAATCAAGTTGCCTGGCTAATTTTCTCAGCGCATAAAGTGACAGAAATTCTCAGGAGACAGGAACATGTAAATAGACGAACGTTTCCCTAACCTCATATTGACTTTGGCTTCTAAAATCAATGTTCTTTATTAGCTGGTGTATCTCTGCAAAAGACTTCCTGCGTGGAATCTGGATAAATTATTTAAGCAGTAAATTGTTTCCATTCTAATTGGTCATAGCAGCAAGATTGAATAAGATATAGCACGAGCTAAGGGCCTGTGGCAAGATTACCCTGGAAGGGTGTATGGGGTTGTATGAACCCACAAAGTTGTATCTCTGATGTCAGAAGCAGATGGGATTTTTACACTGCACAGCTGCAGGGGGCATTGTTAATATTGTAATCTAAGTGTAATTGGGCAGTCTATGCCCTGAGTGGCCTGATATGGTGGCCATGCCACCAGGTATTTAAGATTCACCAAATGTTGTGTCCAGTCAAAGACCAGAATGTGTGTGACATGGTATGTTCCTTCATTCCCCCCATGACCCTTGTAGGGGCGTCAGAGTTCTCCAGAGAAACAGAACCAAGAGGGTGTGTGTAGATATCGAAAAGGATAGATAGATCGAGATAGAGATAGAGATCTACTTATCACCTATCTATCATCTATCGTCTATCTACCTCTCATCTATCTATCATCCATCTATCTATGTTTCTACCTATTATCTATCTATCTATCTATCTATCTATCTATCTATCTATGTTTCTATCTATCCATCAACTATCATCTATCACAGAGAGAGAGATTTATTTTAAGGAACTAACTCACATTATTGAGGGGCTGGCAAGTCTGCGGGGATAGAGACCCAGGGAAGAGTTCTTGTTGCAGACTTGAGTCCAAAGGCAGTGGGTTTGCAGACTCCCTTCCTCTTTGGGGTAATCTCAGTTTTCCCTCTTAAAGCCGTCCTCTGACTGGGTGAGACCCACCCAGTGGCGATAGTCTGCTTTACTCAACGTCTACAGATATAAATATTAAGTTCATCTAAAAGCTATCTTCATAGCCACATCCAGACTGTTTATTTTTATAAATTTATTTATTTGTTTTTTGCTGCATTGGGTCTTCATTGCTGCATGCGGGCTTTCTCTAGTTGCAGCGAGCAGGGGCCACTCTTCACTGCAGTGAGCAGGCTACTCACTGTGGTGGCTTCTCTTGTTGCAGGGAATGGGCTCTAGGTGCGTGGGCTTCAGTAGTTGTGGCATGCAGGCTCAGCAGTTGTGGCTCACGGGCTCTAGAGCCCAGGCTCAGTAGTTGTGGTGCATGGGCTTAGTTGCTCTGCGGCATGTGGGATCTTCCCGGACGAGGGATCAAACCTGTGTCCCCTGCATTGGCAGGCGGATTCTCAACCACTGTGCCACCAGGGAAGCCCCAGACTGGTTTTGACTAAGCAACAGGGCACCATGTCCTAGTCAAGTTGACATGTAAAATTTTAAGCATTACAACAGGTGCTCTGCTGATTTTTCTGCCGACATCCTAACCTCCTTTTGCTGGTAACTCACCCATATTTTTCTTGGGAAGCCTACTCACCTCCACTCAATCTTTTGATCCATGGGCTTAAGTAGATAGGTTCAACCTTGAGTTTCAGGCATAGACAATTGAGCCAGTCCCGACCAGTTGGCTTATTCCTTTGGCATCTTCCTCCCTCACTGTCTGCAAGCCATGGGGATTGGTTTTGGGGTGGAAACATCATCCAAGTTGGCCAATCAGAGCGTTTTTCTCTCTTACCCACCTCCCGGCCACCATGATGGATACAGGGTTGGCCTGAAACCCAAGTATCCCCCATGACACCCCAGTCCAGTGATTTTGTGTGAACCATTGGGAGAAAAGGAAAACTTCAGAGTGTTCTGATACTATTTCAACCCCTGACCCACTGGGTCTGGATTTTCCATAATGAGACTGGAAATGCACATGTGAACTCCAGGAAGGCAGGTCTTGAGTTGGTTTACAGCCATCTGCTGTGCAAGAACTTTGCCTGGCATATAGTAGGACCTCAGTAATTACATGTCAAGTGAATGAATGAATGAACCAATGATGCCCCTTTCTTGCATAAGCCAGTTGGATGTCTGTCCCTCATAGACAAAAAAGCCCAATTAGCACAGCCTATAGGAACCTCATCACAGCCTGGGACAGTGGACTATGCTATCTAGCAAGACTTGTGGCATCTTATAACCCAAAGGCAACTCTAGTTTTTGATCCAGGTCATAGCTTAGTTCACTCAAAATAAGCTGATTAGCAAAAACAATCCTGGAGTTTTTTTCTCCCACCATAAGTAACACTGATATACTCCTGAAGCGTGTCCTTCCAAAAACCTGCCAATTTTTCAATGCAAATCAGTTGCTAACCAAAGAGGCCTGACTGAATACTGATGCTTCAGAATAAGATAGCCTTTGCTTGGACCTCCAGGAGCTCATCAGTACAAAGCCATCTGACGTGTAGGTTTTGATCAAAAGATTCACAAATGAATTTAAAATTCTTGTCACAAATGGGTTTCAGAATTCTTTTGTGTTGTGCTGGCACAAAGAATCAGAGTTCCTTCATGTCTGACAAGCTGCAGAATTCATTGGCAGAAGATGGCTTCAGGGCTGAGTCACCAAACTGAGAATGTGAGCAAGGGCTCATGTGCATGGTGGGGATGGAGGGGGCTGTGTGCACGGGGGAGGCAGAAGTGATCCTCAGCTGGGGGACCAACGGCCCCTATGTGCTGAGTTCTGAGGGTTACCTGGGAGGCAGGACTTTCAGTGCTAGAACTGAGACAGTCCCGGCCACGCTCCCTGGGCTCATACCTGATGGAGTCCTCGGTCCAGGGCACACACAAACCTCCTTCCCCTCTCCCCACGTGGGACAAGCCCACCCTAAAGCTGACCTGCTCCAGCAGAAGGAAAACACCCATAAAACCAGCTGATGAAAGTTGCCTTCACAGGAAATGATGACCTTTCTAAAAAGGACCTGTCCATGGTCATCTGACTGAGATCGCTTCACAGGAAAGCATATGGTGGAGGAGAAGCAGCAGGGGGAGGAGAGTGAAATGTGCCAGCTTTAAATTTAATACATGTTGGTGATTTCATTTTTCATTGTGACTTAAAGAAAGTCAATCTCTGATTTGGAGCAGGTCACCCTTTGGGGTGTTGTCAAGGTCAACAGCGAGTTAGAACTGGAGGCGGTGTGGCCATTCGAGGCCTCATGAAAGGTTAGTTAGGACAAGCATCCTGTGACCCCGGGGGGTGCCAGCCTGAGGTTCATTGGTGGTCCTGGTACAGGTACCCTTCCCGTGCTCTGCCCTCTCTGGAGCAGCTCCAGGGGCTAGACAGAAAAAGGTCGCTCTGCTCTGCACAGCAATCTCAGCGCTGGGGCTCATCCTCTGAGCTAGCCCTTCCCCAGGTCCTCCTCAGAGACCCTCCCTTCTAGGCTCTCTGGATTTTCACCCCCTCCCAGACACCAGCTGTTTGTTTGGGACCAGAGTCTGATCTGTCCCTGTAACCTAACCTGTATTCATTTCTTTAAGCTGTAGTAACGAAATACCACAAGCTGAGTGGTTTCCAACAACAGAGGTTTATTCTCTTGTGGTTTCCAGAGGCTGGAAGTCTGAAATCAAGGTGTGGGCAGGGCCACTCCGTCTGCAGGCTCTTGGGGAAGATCCTTCCTGACTCCTCCGGGTGTTAGCGGTGACCCTCAGCATCCCTCGGCTTGTAGCTGCCTCACTCCAGTCACGTCCATCTTCTACCTGTGTCTCCACACCGTCTTCCTTCTGCACATGTCTGTGTGCAAATTTCCCCTTTTCATACAGATGCCATCATATTGGATTAGGGTCCAGCCTAGTGACCCCATTTAACGTGATAACCTCTGTAAAGACCTTATCTCTAAATAGGGTCACGTTGTGAGATACCCAGGACTTTCATATATCTTTTTGGGGGGACACAATCCCCTTCCAGTCCCACAAAGATGTGTTCTGCTCAGTAAATTCCAGCCAGATGGAGAAAAACCCCAAGGCCAGCCAGACACTTGGCAGCCCCCGAATTCCTGTGCAGATCGGATTGTGTGATGGGAAGCTTGGGGCTGATGGTCTGTCCATGACCCCACCACTTGCGCCTGTGGTCTTCCTTGGGCAGACCAGGTTGGGAAGGCTGTGACCAGTCTCTTGGACAAGCCTTGTCTGTCCACCTAACCCCAGCCCTGTGCTGACACCACAGGGCGAGACCACCTACCCCCAGAGCTGCCTGGTCTGAGGGCCTCGTGCAGAGAGCCTCAGGGGTGTTCCCCCGGCCAGAGCACTTGGGATGTGGTGGGAAACCATGCTGACTGCCCCCCTAAAACAACCTGGTACTTTGCAGATGATGCCTCATTTTCATGCCCCTAATTGGAAACTCCTTCCAAATTACTTTCGTGTTCTTCCTTGTAAACTTTCTTTCCTCCAAAAAGAAAACATTGTAAAAATGGTTTCCTGGATCTTCTATTTCTCTGTTTCCCAAAGACCTCACTTTCTTTCAGCCCAGAATAGGCTGTTCACATCCCACAATGATGACCCAGGAGAAGAGTTATTAGCAAGCTAGTAGGGTGGGGAGTTCAAACAATTAGAAGCAGCTGTCCCGGATCCCCCAGAGCCTGGAGACCCACACGGGATGACACTGCTCGCCCCATGGGACTGAAGTGCTTCAGTGACCGAGTGCTATCCTCAGTGTGAGCGGGACTGATCGTGCCTTTGACGCAGGGTCAGAAAGCCTTCCTGGAAGACCCACACACAGACCTGAAGGAACCTTTGAGGGCGAAGAGAGCTATGTGAAGGGAACAGTGCAGACTGTGGGTCCCTCAGGGAAAGAATTCAGACACAAGCCTGGACAGGAAGTTGAGGGTGTTTCTGAAGCTCTAGGGGAGCTGGGCTGAGAAAGAGAGTCAGAATTTGTGGGACAAGCTTGGGATTGTGTGTGAGGTGATTCCAGCCAGAGAGGGCAGGCCCAGGCTGGGAGACGGTGCCCCTTGCAGCTGGTGTTGGTGGAATTTGTCACATGTTGCCCCTTCTCTTCCCACCACTTTTCCCAGGAGGATTCTTTGAGGGCTTCCAACTCTGGGGATCTGGGTGATCTTGGCCTCAGAAGACAAGATCAGCCTGTGAGAGCCACCTGATGTGAGGGAGCAGTCAAATGCACCCCTCCTGGTGATGATTTATCCCAGTGGCCTGTCCCCTCGGATGTCAGAGAGACCTTGCAAGCCAAGACACCGTGCCCGGGAGGGTCACCTGTGACCTGAGCATTTGCAGAGCTTCAGGGACCTGTCGGCTGTGTGGGCGGCGAGCAGCCATGCTCCTTCCAGCTGCCCAGCTCCGGCTGTCAGGGACGGGCCTTGGATTTCCCACGGGACCCAGGCAGGGCCGCCATCCTCTGTCCAGCACTGGCTCCTTCAGATAGCTGCCACAGCAGGGTCAGCATCGGGGTTAAACACTGCAAAGTGACGATGATTTAAGGGAATCACAAGTGGGCAGCCTGCAGGAATCAACCCTCCGCTTCATGCATGCTTGATCAATCATCTCCCCTGAGTTGAGGACTTATGTAAACATATCAAACTGTCCACAACGGTGCTGCCTGTCGCCCATCCTTGGTAGGGGTCGGGGGTCTGACGCATTAATGCATTTTAGGCAGACACGCACTTTGCCTTGACGGAATCACTGTTGTTCTCAGGATGAATGATCAATGCCTTGTTGGCTAAAGGCTTTAGAATATCTACCCTGGTCTTTCTTGCTCCTCAGATCCACCCCATTCTGTTAGATGTCTTTCTTAGCATCTGCCCTCCTTGTATGTCGGGCTGCGTCTAACCGTCTCGCTTAGGGCAGATGAACAGGTACTCGCAGCCTGTCTGGAGAGGGCTGACTGTAATGCCTCATTTTGGCAATTTAGTGTCACTGTGAACGGGCTGTTTGCAAATAAAAAGCCTCAGTAGATTCAGGTCCCTGCCTCCGATGGTCTTGCGCTTTGCGGGAGAAGTGGTGTGTTTGCTGACGGCTGTTCCATGGAACATCCTCCCTCTGGTCACCAAACCCAGCCCCTGCAGCACTGTGCCAGCATCTCATGTACCCACAGGCACCACTGCCCCAGCATCCTGCCCTCTGTCCTCACCTGGGTCAGGGACAGCAGAGGACTGGCTTCCTCCCAACCGGCCCGGTGAACCACTGCCCTCCCCGTCACCCCAGACATGTGCCCTGCAGCCAAAACATGCATGGGGCAGGCAGTGCGGGAGCCCCGGGGCGTCTTGATCATCCAGCCCGCACTTGACTCCCGGCCATCAGACCGCGTGCTGAGCCAGGGAAGGTATCCACAGCCTTGCATGGGAGAAACACAGCATTTCAACACAGCAAGGCTTTTGACTGAATGGAGAGAAAAAAAGCAGCGTACCAGAGGTGGCAATTAATATGCCCAATTTTTCCATCCAAAGCTCTTTCAAATCTGTCTCAAGCTGTTTCTTACTAAGCTCTTTAAAGTTAAAAATGTTCCTGGGGGACTCTGAGCTCACCCGCCAGAAACAGCCGAGTTTTCTCAGGAAGGGCAGCTGGCTTCGGCCACGGGTGCCTGGTACTGTGTCCGGCCAAGGGGGTACACGAGATGTCACACCTGAGCTCTGCCCAAGGTCACATGCTGTCCCCTCCTCTGCGGTCATGCTCCTCCTCCGATTTCCGTGGCTCAGGGATCTGCAAACCACGGCTGCCACCAACTCCAACCCCTGCCCGTGTCTGTACAGTCTGTGAGTCAAGAATGGCTATTACATTTTCAGATGCATGGGGAAAACTTAAAAGAAGGATACTATTTTGTGACATGTGAAAATGACATGAGGTATACATTTCAGTGTCCCTAACACAGTTTTACTGGTGCTCAGCCATGTGCCTTCACGTACCTAGAGTCTCTGGCCATTTTCCCCGCGACTGCAGAGCAGCTGGGACAGACCACACAGCCTACACAGCCTGAAATATTTACTATATCTACTAATAAATATTTTCTATTGGGCCGTTTACAGAAAAAGTATATCAACCTCTGCTGCAGATAAATAGAGATCGTGGAAGGAAGAGGGTAGAGGTGTTTAGAGGACTTTAGTTGTTTGGCTGGATAAGGGTTTGGGGATGGTTATGGACCGAATGTTTGTGTCCCCCCAGAATATACATGGTGAAGCCTAAGCCCCTACGTGATGGTGTTAGGCAGCGGGGCATTTGGGAGGTGATTAGGTCACGAGGGTGGAGCTTTCATGAATGGGATGAGTGCCCTTATAAAAAGGGCCTTCAGAGAGTTCCCTTCCTCCACGTGAGGACACAGCGAGAAGACACTGTCTATGAACCAGGAAGCCGGGCCGCACCAGACACTGAACCTGTAGTTGCCTTGATCTTGGGCTTCCAGCCTCCAGACTAAGAAATAAAGGTCTGCGGTTTATAAGCTCCCCATCTTTGGGACTCTGTTATAGCAGCCCCAAAGTACTGAGACAGGGATTAAGGGGTAGAGGGAAGACATACACAGAAGACCGTGGAGATCAGGATGGGGGACTCTGGCTGGTGTCCAGGAGGAAACGATGGTTCTGAGAACAGCAGTAATAACTCTCACACCTGTGAAAACCGGCTCAGCCCAGAGGAGTAACGTCCCTCTGCCGACCGTAGCTAGTGACTGCGGCAGGTTCAGGCACCTGTCCCTTGAGTGCAGGTCTGTGTATATGATCTGTATGAGTTTCCTGCATCTTCTGTAAAAAAGCACCACAAGCTGGGGGGGCTTAAAACATCACTTACTCTTGAGCAGTCTAGAGGTCAGAAGTCCAAAACCAAGGTGTTAGCAGGGCTGGTTCCCCCTGGAGCCTCTGGGGGAAAATCCTTCCTGCCTCTTCCAGCCTCCAGGGGCTCCAGGGATTCCTTTGTTTGTGGTCACCTCCCTCCAACCTCCGTCCCCATGGTCAGGTGGCTTCCTTGTGTCTCTTTGTCCTTTCCTTTCCTTATAAGGACAGTTGTCATTGGACTTAGGACCCACCGGAAATCCAGGATGACCTCACGGCAAGATCCTTACCTCAATTACATCTGCAAAGTCCCTCTTTCTGGATAAAGTCACCTTCACGGGTTCTGGGTTAGGTCGTGAACAGAGCTTTTGCAGACCATGAGGCTGAGGGTGGAAAGCTTGATTCCACTCTGGGGCCATGGAGAAAACTCTGTCTTTTAACCCCATGGTCTGGTCACCGCTCTCTCCCCAGGACTCTGTGCTTGGGTCGCTCAGTGACCTTCCCCATTGTTTCCCATCCTGGGGGCCGTTCTCCACTGTGGGATCACCTGCTGTGGCTGGCACCCTCAGGGCCCATGTCCTCCAAGATCCAGGCACCTGTAACGTGATAAACAAAACCAGCAGTGATGGCTCATGTCTGGAGAGCCCATAGCCCTTCAAGGTAAGACACTCACAGATAAACAATTCACTCAGAGCATCCCGGGGTGGTGTCTCCTCACCAGTAACTTGGAAAGGCTGGCCTTTCTAGAGGCTAAACAGCTATTTCAAGTCCAATGTCCACCCGCAGCGAATTTCACCTGCAGCAAATTTCACCTGCAGCTCTTCTGGGGCTGCAGAGGCCACTGGAGGGACATGTAGACCTGGGAATCGTCCTGGAGGAAGTTGACAAGATTCTGGAGGCCTGTGCTGCCTCCCAGGACCTGGAACTTCCCCCATGTGACCTTGAGAACCCCATTAACCCCTTGTCTGGAGAGCAGAAGGTTTGACCTGCACCATCACGGAGCTCCTGGCTTCAGACACATTCCCAGAGGCAATGACCACCCAGGATGGATGCTTGTGCCCTTCAGCTCTGGACACCCGAAGAGGAGACCACAGGCTTCAGGACAGAGCCCCAGGGGCAAGCAGGGAGATGGCCCTGCTTTGTCACCTCTGCGAGAATGGCCACCTCTCCCCACCCGTGAGGCCAGCTCCTGACATCAGACGGCAGCGCCCAGCGTGGAGAGGTCCTTCAAAATCCCGGCTGGTACGGAGCCGGCCTCACTCCCCACTGGGTGATCCCTTTCCCCCCGAAAGCCATTTTGCTAAGACGGAGCTCATTTTACTGACTGGGTAATAGAAACTGTGCCTGCATCACTATGTAGCTTTATATGCAAATTCCATTTTGATAGTTAATCCTGCTCCCCTCTTAGTCAAGCATGAATAGAAATCAGTTCAATTAACACTCACAAACAAAACAGGAGATTGGAGCGGGGAGGGAAGACCACCCTGCAGGTTCTTGGGTCCCTGTACTTAGATGGTGAGGGTGGAAACCCTGAGTCCGGGGAGGGTGCTGCTTGTTGGACCTCCACACCCAGTGCCCCAGGCTGAGGGGACGAGGGGAGAGCTGTGGGGGGGTAAGGGCGGGGCCTCAGGGAGCATCCTTATACAGGCAAGGCGGGAGTGAGATGCTAAGGATGTTGGTTAATCTTATGTGTCAACTTGACTGTGCTAAGGGCAACCAATAGCTGATCAAACACGATTTCTGGGAGTGTCTGGAGGACATGTCTGGAAGGGATGAGCGTTTGAATGGGTAGGTTCAGAGAAGACCACCCTCACCATGGGTGGGCCTTGTCCAATCCACCGAGGGCCCGGACAGAACCAGAACGTGGAGGAAGGGTGGATTTGCTCGCTCTGCTCGACATGGGACGTCCCTCCTCTCCTGCCCTTGGACATCTGTTCTTGGGCCTTCAGGCTTGGACTGGACCTACCCCCCCAGCTTTCTGGGGTCTCCTGCTTGTAGTCTGCAGACTGTGGGACCCCTCAGCCCCCCTCTCACATGAGCCAGTTCCACACAGTAAGCCTCCCCTCATGTCTATCTATGCACATCCTGTTGGTTCGCTTCTCATCTTTAAAGGAAAGATTGGGGCAAGTGGATGTTTACGCTCCCATTCACCTCAAAGGCCTGGGAACCTCCGTCCCTGCCTGTGTTGGTTCATCCATCCAGCCATGTCTCCTGGGCAGCTGTCCACCGGGATGGGACCGAAGGTGAGTTTGCAGATGGGGCCTCAGGTGGGAGTCGTTGGGGTGTCAAGGAGGTGTTGTCAGGGGAGCGTCTGGTCTTCCCTCTCCCCTCCCCGTGACTGTCCTCCTGGCTGCCCCTCCCTCTGCATGTCTGGAAAAGACAGGAGGACGCCAACGTGCCCCCCAGTCTCCCTCCAGGCATTAGATTTCAGCCCTTTCTTCTTGGAGGCAGTCAGGCCCCCAGGAAGGGGCAGAGAAGCGGGTGGAGCAGACTTTCACAGCAGACCTGCAACAGTGTTGGCCTTTACTGAGCTTCCTGCCCGGGAACCTATCAGAAGGGTCAGAGACAAAGCGGGAAATCGCAGGAATGGGAATTCGGCAGTGAGACATGGTCCCACGATGCAGCCCCACCCTTCCTGGCCCTGAAACCTAATTTATCTGATGTAAATGAACCAGGTTAGTGGGTCGTGGAACTGCCCGGGTCTGGGGAGAGAGGCTGAGAGCAGGAAGATGCGGCCTGGGGCTAGGCCAGTGGAGAGAGGAACTTCCCTCCAGCCAGGCACGCTGACCTTCACCTAAGGTCACAGAAGCAGCACTGCTGCCTCGGCAGGACTGGCCATGAGGGGTGACAAGGCCGCCCCTGGAGAACGGAATCCGTGGGGGTCTCAGGATAAACGGGTCATGTGCTCAGGTCGCTCCCTGCCCCCAGCCTTACTTGATCACCCATTCGTTCAACCAAGGTGAACCGGGCAGGCGCCAGGTGCTGGGAGGCCGAGCTGCCCGTGTCCCGTGTCCATTAGTAGCTGGCAGGGATGCTTTCTGCGAAGGGCAGTGGGCTGGGCTCACAGGGAAGGCAGATTCTCCTACACAGTTTCCCATCACCCATCTCTCAGCTCCCGTCAGACATCTGTTTATTCCCAGGCCCCTCCCAGATCACAAGCTGCAGGGGTCCCACTGCAGGGTGACCCCTGGGCCAGCATCCGAGGACATCCAACAGGGCTCCACGGCCATCTTCAAGTGTCCCCTGCCCACTCCTCACCAACCCTCCACCCGGCCCCAGAATTTGCCTTAGACCACGGGTGGCAACCGTGTCTGTGAAGCACCAGAGAGCAAACATCTCTGCTGCACCCATCCAGCACCACCCTTGCAGGTGAAGGCTTCCTGAACCCCCTTGAGGGCATGGCCATCACTGTGTTCTAGTGAAACTGCATTCATGGGCTCTGAAATGGGAATTTCAGATAATTTTCATGTGTCATGAAAGAGCATTTTTCTTTTTATTTTTTTCAACCATCGAACAACGTGAAAACCACTCTTAGCTGGCAGGCCCTACAAAAATGAGGGAGGAGGTTCTGCCTCTGACCTGCAGGTGACCCCTGCCTTAAACAGGGTGCTATGAGGGGTCTCACCCTCCACACCCCTGGTGTCACCACCCTTACTTCCACTTGCCTCCAGCCCTCCCTGACCTTTGACCCTGGTGAGGCTCCCTGCAGGGTCCCCCTTGGGCCTCACTCCTGTGGAACTCAGTGGGTCCCGTGGCTGCATCTCGCTTGTCTTCAGGGATGTTTGTCTCTTTGTGCCAGCGGGTCCTGGCCGCACCCCCGGGAGAGAAGAGGGCAGAGCCGGAACCACTAACCCTGACAGGCCTCTGCTCCATCTTGCCCACCTGTGACTGTCAGGGATGCCGTGTTTCCTTTGGGACCCACGCACGCTGCTCTCTCCCCAACAGCACGGGGGACAGGACCCTCCAGCGACAGCTGTCCGCATGCCATGCGGAGGGCCTGTCAACTAATGATGCAGTTTTTCTCATGCTCCTCTGGGCTCAGTGCCATGAGAACACCAGAACGACCCCGTGAACGCCGAAGACTCGTTACTTTCTTCCCGAAAGTCACATGAGGGGATGTTTGAGAATTCAAGGCTCTCCTCTTTGAAACCAATAAAGTGAATATCAAAGTTTGGAAGTCCAAGATCAAGGTACTGGCAGATTCAGTGTCTGATGAGGACCTGCTTCCTGTCATAGACAGTGTCTTCTTGCTTTGCGTCATGGTGTTACCGAGGCCAATGAATCAGAGATGAGGTGTTGAGGCAAGGAATCCAACTTTATTGGGAAAGCCGGCAGACCAAGAAGATAGCAGACTCCGATAAGCCAGCTTCTCAGGGTCTAGATACCAGTTTCTTTTATAGAACAGAGAAGGGGAGGAGATGAGGAAGTAAAGTAAAAAGGCCATGAATTTTGCAAATGTCCCCGAATGGCCAGCCTCATGGAGGGGATGTGCTCATTTCTTCTTTCTTGCAGTCATCCACAGGTGGATGGGGTCAGGATGTTTCCTGGAACAAAGGCACTTTGGTTTAACATCAGGCAGAGGGGCAGGGTTCCCCGAGGCAGGCCATTGTGTATAGACAGTATCCTTTTAGTTAACAAAAGCAACAGGAAGCAAAGGTTAAAGCAAACGAAACAGATGGAACATGTGATCAGATTTGGCTCCACCCTGTTACAACAGGTGGAAGGGGCCAGGGAGCTCTCTAGGATCTCTTTTATAAGGGCACTAATTCCATCACGAGAGCTCCACCCTCATGACTTCATCAACCCAAGGCCCCTCCCAATACCATCAACTGGGCGTTAGAATTCTACCGTGAATTCTGGGAGACACAAACATTCAGTCTGTAGCACCATGCAGGTGGCCCTGCGGAGAGGCCAGTGACCAGTATGGTTCTCTGCCAAGAGTCCCAGCTCAGGGGTACAGAAGCGGCAGCTGATTGGCTGCAAGTAGCTGAAACAAAAGGCCAGTTTCATTGGCCCAAAGCTGCAGGCCGGGCAGTGCAGAGGGAGTGGAGGGGACAAGGATGAAGTACCTGGTGGACACAGAGAGGGGGGCCAGGGACCCTGGAGGAGAGCCAGGCAGCCCTTAGACAGGCAAACACCCTGTGTCCCTGACAGCTCCTGGTCCCCAGTTTCAGGCCTCTCCACTCCAGGCTGTACAGGTGATCTCCAAACCCTGACCGTAACCTTCCCAATGTGAGTCAGGTCCAGTGAGTTTCTTTTCCTTGCAGCTGATAGAAATTTGAAGTCACGTGTCCTGTCCAGAGCTGCTTCACCAGGCCCAGCTCTCAGGCAGACAGGCAGCTGCTCGGCTTCCTTCTCAGTAATTACATGTGTCCTGGGCTAGGGGAGCGCAGCCAGCATGGTTGAAAGTAGAGAGTCCTGCAGACACGGGTCCCAGCCAACCCTGCCTCCCTGGTGCTGTGTGACCTGGAGGCGGTGCCTTCACCTCTCTGAGCCTCAGAGCCATCCTCCATAATGCTCCCACAGGGCTCGCTGTGAGAACTCAGTAAGATGCTGAGCGCAGTGTCTGACGTGCAGAGAAGTCTGCCACTGGATTTCACATGCTTGCTCCATCGGGGGAGTCGAGAAAGGAGGGAATTGTTCATGCACTTGCGGGGCCTGGACACAGGAGGATGAGACTTTGAGGTAGCCTGAGAAAGTTGGGCACGGGGTAGGGGAGCCAGACGAGGAGGCCCAAGGGAGGGAGGGAGTCCTGGTGGTGAGGGGTCCCCAAGCATCCCTGGGTCCCACACTGATGCCTCTGGTGTCATGAGCTCCCCTCACTCCAAAACTCTCCCAGCAAATATCCTTTTGGGCCAGAGCTACTTTAGGTTGGTTTTCTGCTGCCTGCAGCCCCAACTCATGGGGAATGTTTGGGGCACGGCAGATCACAAAGCCCCGACTTTGACCTCGGTGGGAGGGACCCAAAGGTAGCTTTTTTTTTTCTTTCTTTTTTTTAAACTGATGTATCATTGATTTACAATGTTGTGTTAATTTCTGTTGTACAGCAAAGTGATTCAGTTATACATATATATACATTTTTAAAATATTCTTTTACATTGTGGTTTAATCCAGGATATTCAATATAGTTCCCTGTGCTCTACAGTAGGACCTTGTTGTTTATCCATTCTATACATAATAGTTTGCATCTGCTAATCCCAAACTCCCAACCCTTCCCTCCCCCACTTCCCCTTCCCCTTGGCAACCACGAGTCTGTTCTCTATGTCTGTGAGTCTGTTTCTGTTTCATAGGTAGGTCCAATGCTAGTTTTAAGACTTGGAAGAACCAGGCTGTGGTCCCTCGGCCTGCTCCCCTGTGAAGTGGGGATAATTCACATTCTCACTTCCTGCTCTGCGAGAAGCTCTGATGAGGTGATGGTTGTGAGCGGACATGAGTTTTGTAAAAGAACGTGTATTCTTATCATCATGAGTCCAGTCTCCATGTCTCCATTGATAACTCACCTCGAATCAATTCACCACCCCTTGCTGGTTGTGTCAGCATCAGCACAGAGTAAGAAACAGAAAGTCTGCTGAACAATGGTATTCGCCCTCTTTTTTTTGGGGGGGGTGTCTGGGGGAAAATGTCCTGACACCGCTGCCACTGTTTAAGGTGACTTTCATTTCAGCCACATCACCAGAAAGCGTGCGGTGCCCTGTTGTCACCTTCAGGGCTGCTCCCTACCTGGAATGTAAATCTCTCTGCCACTTCCTGCTGGGGTGATGATGCTGCCGGGATCTCTGCATCCTCCCCGGAAAGATGGTGTCCTCAGTCCCGCAGGTGCCAAGGAAATAAAGCAAGAGTCAAAATAGCCTCTTCTGGTGCTGCCTCCAGAGCCTCCTGCTCTAACCCACCGCCTGCAGCGAGGCTGTTGTCCCCTCACCCGGAGCAGGGTGGCCCTGCCCACACGGACTCGGGCTGAGCAGCGGCCAGCGGGGGAAGACCCACAGACACCTCCGAGGGCATCACCACTGGGGCAGCGTCTGAGAAGAGTTTGCAGGATGTCAAACAGTCTTCTGGAGACTTTGGTGGACAGTCCATCACCCTGTGTCCTAGACAGTTTGACCCCCCGAGCTCCCTTCCTTCTCCATAAGCTAAGATTTCCTTTCCGGCACCAGCAGGGAGATAAACCAAACCAGCCTTCCCAGCATCCGTGCAGCCTACAGGGAAATTCTCCTCTGAGTTCCATCTGTTCACGGCTCATGGGGCACTTCTGACACCAGACGTGCAGGTTTTCCACACCGAGCAATTCAGCGACACCAGCTGGGTGTCCCACACTCCAGTGCAGTTCCAACTCTCCTTGGGGTCAGCATCAGACCCTGCAGCCAACGGGCTCGGTCCCAGGAGCCTGCCCCCACTTCAGATGCCAGTCCCAGGTCCGAGGTTGTCACCTGTACTTCTGAATCAGAGGTCCCCACCACCCATTCCTCAGGTTCGATAATTTGCTAGAGCAGCTCAGAACTCAGGGAAACACTTAGGTTTAGCGTTTATTATAAAGGATGTGATAAAGGACACAGATGAACAAACAGATGAAGAGCTACAGAGGGCGAGGTCTGGGAGGGTGCCAAGTGCGAGAGCTTCTGTCCCCATGGAGTTGGGGGGTGGTACCCTCCGGGCACATGGATGCGTTCCCCAACACAGAACCTCCCCAAACCCCATACTTTAGGGATTTTTATGGAGGCTTCATCACGCAGACAAGATCTATTAGTAACTCACTTTGTAGTCCCTCTCCTCTCTCTGGAGGATAGGAGGCAGGGCTCCAATTCCAAGCTTCTAATCATGGCTTGGTCTTTCTCCTGACCAGCTCCCCCATCCAGGAGCCCACCCAGAGTCACCTCATTAGAACAAAAGATGCTCTGGTCACCAAGAGGAAATTCCAAGAAATTTAGAAAATCTGTGCCAGAAACTGGTGGCAGATACACACGCTATTTTTTTCCTATTATTTCACAATCAGAGGCTACAGATAGATTCCTCCACAGGTGTGGAATCATGCAACATCTGTCCTTCCGTGGCTGGCTCATTTCACTCAGCATAACGTCCTCAAGCCTCATATATGGTGTGCATATGGCAGGATTGCCTTCTTGTTTTCAGGCTGAATAATGTTCCAGTGTATGGTTTTAGCACTTATTAAAATCCATGCATCTGTGGGTGGACATACAGGTTGTTCCCACGTCTTGGCTATTGTGATAAGAGGTATCTAAAATAGTCCAATTCATTGAAGCAAAGAATAGAACGGTGGACTTTCAGGGGCTGGAGGGAAGGGAGTGGGGAGCCACAGTTCAAAGGGTGTCAAGTTTCCGTTACACAAAACGAATAAGTTCTTGAGATCTCGGTGTGTCACGGAGCCTGTGGTTAATAATGTACTGTGCACTTTATCTGTCAGAGGGCAGGTCTCAGGTTAAATGTTCTCAGCATAATAAAAAAATTAAAATGAATAGAAGAAAAGAGCTGCAGATTCCTCCAGCTCCCAGCAGGAAAGCCTTGAGGACCATCCTCCTTCCTACGTGAGGATCCACTCCCTGGAGCCTCAAGCCTGTGTGTTAACTTCTAACCAGTACTGAAAGCTCAGATTTTCACAAACATCCCCTCTTTAATTCCAAGTCTGGATCATTTGCCCTGGCCCCCTTGACTTACCGTCTTAAGACACTGAGCAAATCTGTTAAGAAAGAAACGCCTCACTCTCGGGGGTCCATGTTCACTTAGTCACTAGCTGAGCCACTATATCCAGGGTCACTTGAGAAAATGTTCCGTTACTGACAGAAATGAAGCACCACTTGTCAGGGAGGGTGATGTCTCTGTAGTCAGGGGGCACGCGTCCAGCCCCGAGCACCTGCCTGGAGGCATCACGCCTGGGGACTTCAGCTCACCTGGGGAGCCCTGAGCCCTGGGGAGCCCTGAGCCCTGGGGAGCGCGCCCAGCACTTCCTCTGGTCTACATCGAAGTTCGGGCTGGGGCGGTGTGGAGAGGGCTCTGAATATTCATGACATGCAAATCACGGGACAGGAAATTATCAGCTACTCACCTGTGTTCTCTCGCTGGCGCCACCCCATACCAGACCTTCCCTCCCCATGGGATGTACCTTCCCCACGGTTGACACTGTCACAGGACTAGCTCTAGATGTGACAAGGCACTCAGGGAGAGCGGCCGTCAAGGCACCCCTTATTTCCCTGGGGGGCGGGCACCGTAGCTAGCACCACGTTCAAGGGGGAGGAGGTTAGCTGGTATTTCCTTCCAGAGATTCTGAGGGTCCCCAGGCAGCAGCTGCTAGGGGAGGAGCGGCTTCCCTCTCGTTTGCCCTTTGTCATTTAGTGTGTTTATCTCAGTTCAAATCCTGAAAATCAGAAGGTGCGGGGACCCCGGAGCTGGTCCTTCTCCTCTTTGTCTGTCTGTTTGACACACCTCACGCGGAGAGGTGCGAAAATGACAGGAGCCCGGGGCTGGGGAATTGGGGCGGAGGAATTCATCAGAGGCCTGGCCAGCATTGTAGGTGTGTGGTCAGTGGAGTCCAGTGCTTGGAAGGGCTGGACCTGAGCTTGGTTTCACCCTCTGCTGTCACTATCTTGACATTCTTCATAGTTTTTGAAAAAGGGGCCTGCTTTTTTGCACTGGGCCCTGCAAATGAGGGCACTGGTCCTAGTTAGAGACCCTGGGCTCCATCATGGATGTGAAAGGAAGACCCTCCACGGCTTCAGAAGGACACAGAGGGCCCATTCCAGGCAGGGAGGGAGGAGGTTGGTAATTCACTTCAGCAGCATTGCCTTTAGCTCTGCAAGACCCTGAGGGAGAAACTGAGGGGCCCCTGAGCGAGAGGATGCCATCACCCTCCTGGCGGTGTGCCCCTGGCTTCCACTCCCAAGGAGACTGTGGGAAATACAGAGGTAGGTCTCACCTCTGTAACTGCAGGTCTATAGGACCTAAAATAAATGGCAAAGTCTTTAACACATATGCACATGTTACCTGCTCAGAATGCAAGGGATAGGTTTCCGCCCAGAAGAGCCGGGTCCACTCCAGAACTGCACTGTTTTAATTTGTTATTTTCATTTTTGACATGAATATAAAAATACTAATCTTATATACAGGTCTAATTTAGATCTTTTTTGGTGGTTCCCTAATATACTTTGTAGCTTATTTTTTAAATCCAGGATCGGATCAAATATCACTCATTGCCTTTATTTGATGTGTCTCTTCTTTCTAATTTAGAACAGTTCCCTAGCTTTATTATCTGTTTGTTTGACGTGTCTCTGTTTTCTAATTTAGTCTAGAACAATTCCCTAGCTTTATCATCTGCTTATTTACTTTTATTCTAGCTACACATACATAATATAAAAATGACCATTGGCATTAAATACAATTACAGGATTGTGCAGCCATCACCACCCCCCATCTATAGCACTCTTTTCATCATCCCAAACGGAAACTCTGTTCCCATTAAAAACTAACTCCCCACCCCTGCCCCAGCCTCTGGCACCCACCATTCTACTTACTGTCTCTGTGACTCTGACTACTATAGTTATTGCATCTAAATCAGATCAGGCAATGTTTATCTTTTTTTTCACTTAGCATATTGTCCTCAAACTTCACCCGTGTTGTAGCTTATGTCAGAATTTCCTTCCTTTTCAAGGCTGAATAATATTCCATTGTATGGATAAACCATGTTTTGTTTATTCATCCATCTGTTGATGGACACTTGAATTTCTTCCACATTTTGGCAATTGTGAATAACACTATGAACATGGATGTACAAATATTTGCTCAAGTCCTTGCTTTTAAATCTTTTGGGTCTATGCCCAGGAGTGGAATTGCTGGGTCCTATGGTAATTCCATGTTTAATTTTTTGAGGAAACCATACTGTTTTCCACAGTGGCTGCACTATTTTCATTCCCACAAGCTGTGTAAAGTGTTCCCATTTCCCCACATCCTTTCCTATGCTTATTTTCTTTTTTTTTTTTTTTAAATAGCTACCCTAATGGATGTAGGATTGCATCTCATTGTGATATTTATTTTTTTGTGACTGACATTTTTAAAGCATTCAGGGCAGTTGGTTTGTAGAATGCCCCACAACTGGGATTTTTTTCTGGCTGGTTCCTCTCAGTTAAATTCAGCTTAAGCATTTTGGGTCCAGATACTGAGTACATCTCAGGGCACAGAAGGTTGGTTTGTCTCATTAGTGGTTAGGTGGTGCCACCAGATCCCTCCATCATAATGGAGATTACAGTCAACCTGTGAGGATGCTTCATGAGAGCACAAACATCCTGTTCAGCAGCAGTGTCTACCCGAGGCTTTAGCGTCAGTGGATAGCCCTTGCTCTCATCAATGATTGCAATAGTGATTGGAAAACAATAATGTTCTAATCCTAGCATTCTTCTAACACCTACTAGCTGTCTTTTTCTGTAAAAAACTGTTTTTCCGTCATCTCCTTCTCCAACCTTATTTGAGAATCACTGTGGACTCATAGATCTTTTTTTAAGTCTCAGTGTCCTATAATCCATCACCATCACTATTCTTTCTGATATTCTAATTGGCCTACATTTGGCCAGAGGAACCCCTGCAAGCTGGCCCCCATGTCCTTTCAACACACCCTCACTTCCTTGCTCTCTGGCACAGCAAGATGAGGGGGACAACTGTTCTCTCCATGCCCCAGATTTGGAATCAGTCATGTCTCCAAGGAGCCCTGGCTCCTTTCAGTGGGAAACAAGATTTAGAAACCAAAATCTGGGCACTTGGCTGTTCTATTCTTCTTAGACCTTTCAGGACCACATGTTTTTGAGGAAATCATGGACACCATTTAGACGTTTCAGTTTTATAATAAGACTGTTACAAAAGAATTAAAATGTCCTTGAAGCAACATTTTGTCACGCATGTAGAACTGTATTAAAGGCAAAAGAAAAATAACAAGGGCGGGGTCTCCCAGGAATGAGTGCTGAGACTAAACATATTTAAAATGTTCATGAATTTTCTGAAAGAGTCACTGCACAGTTATTTCTTCACATTTGGATGTGATGCTGAACTTTATCTCAGGTAGAAACTCCAAGTCCACAGTATGGAGTGGGGGGCAGGTAGGTTCACAAGGTGATTTGGTGGGGCAGGAAGGTGGCATGGGAACTTTAGCAAAAGAAGAACAAAGCAACACTTTGGGGGGAAAGAAAACAAACAACCCTACTTTTAAAGCGATAGGTTCTGAGCCACCGGTTACAGTCCCAGAAGGAGGTCTTACCATCAACAGAACTGGTGGAGTCATCCTGGGGTGGTCTTCTCAACAGTCCCCAGGCAGGGTGATCCACCCCCTCTGGATTCCCCAGGCTCTGACCAGTAGCACTGAGGTCAGGCTGTGTATGCATCAGTTTTGTTCATTGGACTGTGCATTCTTGGAAGGCTATTTATTAAGCATCTCCTGTGTGCCAGCCTGGAGACACAATGAAGAAAAACACCATAATAATCCGACACAACCAGCCCAGCCCTGTCTCCATGGTGTTTAGAGTCAGCGATGGAAGCAGAGCCCCAAGGACCACAGCAAATAAAGGCCTCATGGCTGAGAATGCAGGTGTGATGGAAAACGAGCTTCACAGGGCAGCACAAGCTGATGGTCACTAGTCCAAGGGGTGGGTGCAGGAGGAAGTTGGTTATGCTGAGGTCTGAGGGATGAACAGGACTGGGTCAAGTGGGGACAGAGGGTGCCCCAAGCAGGACAGCAGCACATGCTGAGGCCCTGAGCTGAGGGGAGGGAGGAGCATAAAGAGTCAGAGGCAGAAGGAGGCCACACAGTGACAGCAGAGAGAGTGGGGGGAAATGATACTCAGAAGGAAGCAGGGACTGGTTTTGCTCAGGTAGTTTTAAGAAGGGGCTGGAAGGTGTTGGGTGGACACATTCCCCACCTCCTGTGTCTACTCCATTTCTCAAAACACCCTGGCTTCCTGCTGTGGACTGAATGATGTCCTCCCCAAATTCCTATGTTGAAGCCCTAAACCCCAATGTGATGATGGTATTAGGTGATGGGGCCTTTAGGAGGTGATTAGGGAGAGATGAGGTCATGAGGGTGGGGCCCTCTGATGGGATTAGTGTCCTAATAAGAAAATGAACAGAGATCTCTCCCTCTCTCTCTCTGCCATGAAAGGACATAGCAATAAGGTGGCCATCTGGGAGCCAGGAAAAGGGCCTCACCAGAAACCAAAGCTGCCTCACCTTGATCTTGGCTGTTCTAACCTCCAGAAATGTGAGAAATAGAAGTCTGTTGTTTAAGCCGTCTGGTCTGCAGTGTTTGTTCTAATAGGCTGAGCTGACTGTGACATGTCCTGACCCCCATTCACCAGCTCACTATTCTGAGTCTGATCTGCTTCTCTACACCTTAAGTTGGGAGAGGGCAGGCTTTGCCCCAAGACTGAAGGCATGTAATTGTTCAGGCCACATGACTGGGTGAGTAAACCATCTGATTCTGGGGTTCACTAGCAGGGAGGCCACTGTTATCTCTCCCCTAAGCTGTGGTCTCCATCACACCCATGTGTGATAAAGCTGACATTTTGGTATCCCTTTGCCTGACTCTTTGTTTGTCTCAGAATTGTTTCTAAATTCTGGAGAAAGGAGTGCGATGTGTGAGTCCTCTCTCTTCCCAATGTGGGTGGCAGACATGACTAAATTTGCAAAAAAAGACCCCCTTGGGGCTTCCCTGGTGGCGCAGTGGTTGAGAGTCTGCCTGCCGATGCAGGGGACACGGGTTCGTGCCCCGGTCTGGGAAGATCCCACATGCTGCAGAGCAGCTGGGCCCGTGAGCCATGGCCACTGAGCCTGCTCTTCCGGAGTCTGTGCTCCACAATGGGAGAGGCCACAGCAGTGAGAGGCCCACGTACTGCAAAAAAAAAAAAAATACCCCCTTGTTCGTTTTGTGGAGGACCCCAGCACGGATGTTAAGAAAATATTATAATTAGGATGGTCTGGGAGTTGTGCAGATGACGGATGGGGAAGTGGAGTTGAGGTGGCAGTGGGAGTGGAAGAGTGTTTAGGTGGATCAGAGGGGTATTCAGGAAAGGAACAGAAAGAAGTTGGTGCTTTTAGTGATGGGTCAGGGAGAAGAAATTCTCAGTCTAACCCTAGGCTTCTGGACGCAGGTGAGAAGGCACTGGGGAGGGTAACCCCGCAAGGTTTGGTGGGAGTCCCTCCTCCCTTTATCGGCAATTGTCTGGTGTGTCTACCTTGTCCTGGAATGGTTCTCGAAGCCAGGATACAGTGACAAACAATCTCAAGCAGCCACATTCTTGGGGGTGGGCAGGAAGACGACAAACACACAGACAGCAAGTGACACGATCCCCGGTGGTGAGTTCTGTTTCGGAGGGAAGGAAAGATCCTGAGCTTGGATTTGCACACGTGGAGTCTGAACTGCCCTATTAGGGAGACACTGAGATGGCAGAACCTCCTTCCTCATCCTGGCACCCTCTCCTCCACCCCAGCACTGGCACAGGGATGATCAGTGTATGTGCATTGAATTAAAGTGAATTCAGGGGTTGAGAGAGTTGTTTTGGATAAATAAAGATTGAGGTCATCCTGGAAGTGAGAACTGTCCCTCAGGAGGTGACAATGGGACACATCCGAGGGCCCATGGATGTCTTTTCTGCTTGGCTCAGACCCATTAGAACAACTTTGTTTAAAGAGAAAAGTTCTCCTTGGGATTCAGCCTGATCACCGTAACCTGTGAGGGCTTGGACCCCAAACTGCATCACAGACACTTTGTCTTACTTTGTTCTTTGTGCACATTTTCCCTGACAGATGTTTCAGGTAAAGGTGTAGGATTGAGGAAGGAGCTGGGTCCTCCTCTGTCTCCTAGCAAATAATTATTCTACCCCACAACTCAACTGAGTGTTGAGTATGTGCTAAGTACTTTGCATAGATTAACTTATAAAACTACAAATGCTTATGATAGAAAGGTGGGTAGACAGAGAGATGGAAAGAGAGAGAGAGAGAAGAAAAGAAAGAAAAAAGAAAGAAAGAAAGAGAGAGAGAGAAAGAAAGAAAGAAAGGAAGAAAGAAGAAAGAAAAAGATGGATAGATAGATAGATAGAGAAATGGTAGAAAGAAAGAAAGATGGGGAGTTCCCTGGTGGCCTAGTGTTTAGGATTCTGGGCTTTCACAGCCATGGGCCCAGGTTCAGTCCCTGGTCAGGGAACTGAGATCCTATAAGCTGCACTGTGAGAAAGAAAGGAAAGAAGAAAGAGAAAGAAAGAAAGAAAGAAAGAAAGAAAGAAAGAAAGAAAGAA
>NW_020837953.1:50011339-50151377 GCF_003676395.1 Aethalodelphis obliquidens
GAAAGAAAGAAAGAAAGAAAGAAAGAAAGAAAGAAAGAAAGAAAGAAAGAAAGAGAGGAAGAAATTAAACTGTATCAGTTAAGCACAATTACTATTTCCAGATGGAGAACCCATGGCACAAGTTGGTGAAGCAGCTTGCCCACGACTACACACCTAGTGATGGTAGAACTCAAGTTTGAACCCAGGCTCAGATTCCGGCTGCAGAGTCTGGGCTCTCACCTTGACACAACTTCACTTCTCAAAACAGCAAGTGACTGATGGCTGTGCTGGGTTTGGGCACAAGGACGCCCTTACAAGACCTCCCCACTGTCCCCTCCCCTGTCTCTGCCCCTCACTGCCTGGTACAGCTCAAGTTCATTTATAACCTTGGAAATGCAAATGGTGACTTTCTCCTCCAGGTCAATTATAAAGGTGGGAAATACAACATGTCTTAGCATCAATACCTGGGGACTCTTACCTGGCATGTTTTTCATCCCCAGATACAGAATCTTTTCTAAGTTCTTCTCCTTGTCTCAGAGGGTGACATCTTTGATTTTTCCAGTCTGGGTATGCCTTTCAAAGAGTCTAATAAAGTAATCAAACTTATATTTTAGGGCCCTAACCCACATCATCTGTACTTCCAGCAGTGTTAAAATTAAGCTCAAGGCTCTTAGCAAGGAGTCTCAGCACCTCAAGCATGGAAGGGAGCTCACACACCAGGTTTCCTAAGCTGGACCTGATCTGAGAATTTTTTCCAGGACATCACAGAAAGTCGTCTTCCTGCCTCTGCACATGGTCTATCCTGGAGAAACAGCATATTCGTCTGATGTCAATACACAGATGTTGTCTGAGCAGCACTGCAACACTGTGGTTCATAAGAAATAGTTGGTCTTTGTCCCTGTTTCTGGCACAGGGTTTCCAAAACGCTTGGAATTGTCTAAGCGATGAAAATCACAAGGGCGTTTTGTCATGTTAATGAGGAGACTTTTGCACCAAACCTAAGAATGGAGGTTAGTTACCAGTGCAGCCAACCGTGTGATTAGAAGATTGGAACTTTCAGTCCCATCCCCCAACCTCCAGGGAGGGGAGAGGGGCTGGATGTTGACTCAATCACCAATGGCCAGTAGGTTTATCAATCTTGTCTATACAAAGAATCTGCCATAAGAACCCAAAAGGACCAGGTTTGGAGAGCTTCCAGGTGGGAAAACTCATCTCTTCCAAGGGGCAACACCCCAACTCCAAGGGGACAGAAGCCCCTGTGCTCAGCACCCTCCCAGACCTCACCCTGTGTATCTCTTCATCTGGCTGTTTATCGATATTCTTTATCATATCTTTGGATTAACTGGTAATCATAAGTGTTTCTGCTTATGTGAGCCCCTCTCAAACCCAAGGAGGGGTCTTTGGAACCTTCAGTCTATATCTAGTTGATCAGAAGCACAGGTGACAATCTTGGCTTGTGATTGGAGGTGCTGGGGGCAATCCTGTAGGACTGAGCCCTAAAACTCTGGGATTTGACACAGCCTCCTGACAGCTAGCTTCAGAATTGAGTTAAATTGTAGGACCCTCAGCTGTGTCACAGAGAATTGCTTAATATGGGCAAAACCCCCCCTACGTGGAATGTCAGAACTGTTCTAAATGAGGGTAAAGAAAGACTCACAGGGAAGAAACCCATAGTGAGGAAGAGCCGAGTTTTTCACACAGGAAAGGAAAAAACTGAGTGGGTTTTCTTTTTCTTTGTTTTCCTTGACAGGCACATGTCTACATTAGCAGCAGGAGACACAGGGATAAATAAAACAAGCAGAGCTAAGCTCGTGGGACCTTATGCCTTCATAAGGGGGAGCTGGAAATACATAAAAGATGACACCGAGTGGTGATGAGTGCTTTGAAGCAGAGCGCTTTGGAGCAAGGGCGGCAGAGTATGGCATGGGTGATGCGTGTGTGACGTGTTCAGATGGGAGACCTGATGAGATGGTGTTTGAACTCAAAGACTTAAGGGTGGACACGCACAACTCTCCAGGGCCAGAGCGACTATTCTGAGGAACAATAAGACTTCATTTTAAGTTAATTCTGATTGTTGAATACGCTCCTTGGGTTCATCTGTATTTTGTGGATGATTTTCACCTGCTTCTAAATTCCTGGAAAGTTGTGGCTTCTTCTGAGGTCTGCTTTTTGTAGTCGTTCTGGTTAACTCTTTAGAAAACCATCAGAGATCTGGGGAAAGGTCAAAGAGCATGAACAACAAATAGCAAAGTGGATGGGGGGTCGCTTCCAGGGGGTGATGTAAATATTTAAAGAGGAGGCTATGCAGTACAAGTGTTTTCAGCGCACTCTTTCTTAAAATTTTATATTATAGTTGATTTACAATGTTGTGTTAGTTGCAGGAGTACAGTAAAGTGATTCAGTTATACATATATATATATATATGTATTCATTCTTTTTCAGATTCTTTTCCCATATAGGTTATTACAGATTTTTGAGTAGAGTTCCCTGTGCTATACAGTAGGTCCTTGTTGATTATCTATTTTATATGTAGTAGTGTGTACCTGTTAATCCCAAACTCCTAATTTATCCCTCCCCCCAGCACACTCTTTCTCAGTGTCTTTGCTGCAGTAGTAGTAACTATGGGCTTGCTGAAATATTCCTTTTTATCAAGTCTTGCAGGTATTCACCAGACCTTGAGATTATCTTGAAAAATGAGTTCCCAGTTAACCTCAGACCATTAATTAGCAGGAGAGGTGGCACTGAGAATTAAATGGCCCCAGAGGAGTTTTGATCAATGAATGGGCCCCAGAGTCCTACCAGGTTGTAAAGGGAGTTTGGAGTCATACTGCCATTTGGGGTTGACTTAGGGAGAGTAACTGGATGTCTTGCAAAGTATGTTTAGTTCTGCTGTCAGAAACAGGATATTAGGCTGGATGCAAAATTGGTCTGATTCCATTTAGCCAAGATCTATGTTCCAGTGCTATTTCCAGAAGCTGTATATCCACATTCAATGATTTAGTTCTATGGTCACATTTCTAACAAAATGTTGTATAATAAAGAATTTGATTGGTCTTTATCCCTGGTTCCTGGGTGGAAGATTAATTCTTGGAATTTCCCCAGGAATTGGACTGTCTGTTATTTGTGAGCCTCTGGGGTCACAACGCCTGAGTTTATGCTAAGAAATGAGACGGCTGTAAATCAGCTATACTCTAATGTAAAATAAAAATTAAATTAAAAATCTAAAAATTAAAATAAAATAAAATAAAATAAAGTTGAGAAAATAAAAAGAAATGGGATGGTTCAGGATGAGGGCTGGTCACAGGAAGACCAACCATGAGATTAGAGGATTGGGGCTTTGAGTGGGTGATATCAGCCTGACATCCAGGGAGGGGACGGGGACTAGAAACTGAGTTTTGTTATGTGGTCAATGATTCAATCAACTGGCCTATGTAATGAAACCTCGGTAAAAATTCTCGTCACCAAGGCTTGATGAAGCTTCATGTTTGCTGAACTCATGGATGTGCCAGGAGGGTGACACACTCTGATCCCATGGGGGCAACACACAGAAACTCTGTGTTTAGGACTTCCCCAGGTCTCACCCTCTGCGTCTCTTCATCTGGCTGTTCCTGAGTTGTGGTCTTTATGGTAAAATTATCACAAGGGATTCAGAGTGATGGGTGAAAACCTAGCCTGATGGTGGGAAAACTCTTGCGCTTTCTGAGTTCTGTGAGTCGTCATAGTAAATTATGAGAGTCACGGGAACCCCCAAATTTATAGGCAGTCAGCCAGCGGTGTGGGCAGCCTGGGGACCCCCGAAGTGCAGCTGGTCTGCAGTAGGGCTGGTCTGAAGCTGGAACATTCTTATGGAGCAATGAGCCCAACCTGTGGGGTCTGCACTAACTGCGGGTGGTTAGTGCCAGACTGAATTGCAGCGCGCCAGCCGGGGTGGAAACAGAGCCGAGATGACTTAACATTCACGAGTGTCCCCACTGGGTGCCTGTCCCTACTGGGTGTGGGTTGTGATTCATCGTCCCAAATTAATCACAATGGCTGGACAGACTCCAGAACCCATGATGGAGAAATGATATGGGAGTGGGTGCACAAATTAGGGCAATTCCTTCCAAATCAGAAGCAATTCATCTTGTAATCACAACAACCGAGATGGAAAAGGGCACTTACAGCAAGTGACAACTTTCCAGGGTAAAAATGGGACACATTTGGTGAGTCACGTTCGCTGGCCGTGGAAGGGAAAACAATCTTGGTTGGGGGAGGGAGCCCCCAAATCACTTGGGTTTTAGGAAGCTTTGCTGAGGATGAACTCACATTCCTCTGGCGTCAGCATTTCTCCTCCTCACTCTGGAACACAGGAAATCACTTGGATGAGGAGGCCAACCGATCAGCCAGCAGAGCTGTTTCTCTGCTGGTCCCTCTTCATTCTTTAAGTCTTATCTTTTGAGCACCTTTCACCACATCTCCAGAGGGAGCGTGTGTCTGTGTGTGTGTGTGCGTGTGCACTGGCCTCACTCACACCAGGACAGCCCTGCCTTCACTCATCCCTAAGATGCCACACACACTAAGGGACACCTAGGACACACAGGGGATGTCTGCCCCCATGGTACTTTTTAGAACATCCGTTCCAAATGACTGAAGGTGAAAACTGGTTCTGAGCGATGGGTGAAAGCCTGCCATCTGAAGGTGGGGGAACTCTCCCACATCCAAGAAGACTTTGCCCTCAACTTTTCAATTTTGCTGGTGAAGGGGGCTGATAGGCAGCAGCCCCCCATGGGGGACAGTGGGAACCTCACTTAAGAAGAACCTCTCCCTGCTCATGTGTCAAGATGACTTTGCAGGGTTATATTTTCTCCTGGACTGGTGAGTGACGGGTGCCAGCGCTTTATCACGAGTTCTGCAGCCTCCAGAGCAACTCATCAGTGACAGGAAATCAGCAGACTAACGGCAATCTCACTGTGTGGCCACAGCATATGTTTTAACAACTTCCCAGCAAGCGGTCCCAATATCAATACCTACTTTTATTCACTTGTCCCATAGGTACTTACTGAGTATCCTAAAAATAAACACTATAATTTGGATGCATTTGTTATGATATACAGTATCCCTTTATTATAATCCCTATCATTTATTTATTTATTTATTTTTGGCTCACTGCAATGTATGCAGGATCTTAGTTCCCTGACCGGGGATTGAACCCATGCCCCCTGAAGCGTAAGTGTGGCATCTTAACCACTGGACCGCCAGGGAAGTCCCTATATTCCCTATCTTATAGTAGAAAATATATAGAATATATTTTTATGTATCTCTATGTAGATACACACACACACACACACACACACACACACACACACACACACACACACCAATAATAGGCCCGTGTTGGCTAGTTTTGCGCATCTCTGTTGATTAATGCATTGCTGGGTTGTTTGCTTTTGTTTTTGTTTAATGCATTGCTTGTTGTTTTGTTTCTCCCATATCCACCATCACAATGCCCCCCTTCCCCGCCCCACCCCAAGCATTTGGCTAATAGTTGGACGGAGGCATAGGTGACTAAGGCCCAGTGTCACCCTGCCCTCAAGGGACCCTAAGTTCTTGTGGGAAAGGCAGGGGTGTCTGTCTGATCTGTACAAGGACAATTGTTCATTCTTAAAAATCTGCAGAAACATGGGGAAAGGAGCGTCCATTCTCACTTGGGGAGGCAAGAAAGACTCGTTTTAACCTCTCCTGGAAGGCTGAGACGGAACAAGACAGGCAAAGAGGAGGCTGCCCAGAGTGGGGGAGACCAGATGGAAATTTGAGATGCAGAAAGAGCTGAAAGAAAGACGTGGCATGCCCCCCACTCTGACCCCCCCCACCAGCTTCCCCCACCCCGCCCCAGCTTCCATCCTTGGAACTAAAATAATCTTACCAGCTGGAGGCGATGGAGGGAAAACAAACAATGGAATCATTGGTCTTGGTGTCATATTTGTCACCTCCCTAAGCTCCGAAGGGCGACAAGGTGAGGTGGCAGGGAGGGGTGTGGATCAGGGAGCTGGAGACTCTGCCCAGCTACAGGGACAGACCAGCAAAGAGAAGTTCAGGGAACGCTTCCCTGGCTTTGGGCTAAGATGTGAATTCTTGGGGCCTAAAAGAGGAAGGCAAACAAGAGCTCTGGCCTCTGGGATTTCAGGCCCTGGACACCGAGTTATGGGCCTGAGCAGAGGAGCGAAGGAGGAGGGGCCCCCCAAGGCAGGGGCTGCAGGAGGCTGGGTCGTGGGTAAGGCCACTGGACTCTGGCCTCAGCTTTGCCCACATGCCCCACCCACCTACCCTTGGGTGTCCTGGCATCAGATCCCAGCCCGCGTGCTCCAGCTTCACGTTACAGATGCTGGGGGCTGACTGTGCCCTTGGGCCCAGCCACAGGAACATCTGTCTTGGTGCCGGCGTTTTTCAAGACTGTCTCCTATGGCAGGTCAGCCGCTGTGGTGCAGAAGGGACAAGTCACAGAAAGCGTCACTTATTGGCCATCTGCACAAGCCTGTGAAGGATGTCCCTGACCCTCTGCACAAGCGAGGGGAAATGGACAGAGGTTCCCCAGAGAGCATCCCGCTGTGGTACACTGATTCCCAGGAGACGCTGATAAGGGGGAGCAGGTCCCCCTTTTCCGTGCTTGCTCAGGCTTGGGGGAGAGTTCAGAGGCTGTGGGAAGGAGAGAAGCCTGCTGCACGCGTTGTCAGGACAGGCGGAGGGTAAGGAAGGGGCAGTGTGAGCAGGTGGGCAGGCTTCACATACTTGTGAAAGTGTCTGCTGTGTGCCCGGCTGTCCATGTGTGGGTCAGCATGGGAAGAGCTGACATCTGTGCTGTACTTACTTACCACGTTCCAGATACCCTGTGATGGGCTTCTGTGTATAAACTCACTTGCAAGTGAGCATGGGCAAGGAGGCTCTTGGAACAGAGGCACCCAGGGCTCAAGGGGACCAGGGGAAGATCTGTGCTTCAGACCCGAGCTGTTTGGGTCCAGGCTTCACTCGAAGAAGCTCCTCACTGAGCTGACCGTCTGATGGGGGAGCAGAGAGCATTTCAACAAGTAAACTGGGTGCAGCACTTGAAGGAAACAGAGTGCAGATCAGAGGCGACCACCTTGGGGTAGCCATGGAGGACTCTCAGAGGACGTGACATCTAGGCCAGAATCCTAGAACAAAGAAGACACAGCCACGTACAGAAAGGAAGGTAGGATGTGGGGGTCCCAGGCAGAGGGAACAACAGGGGCAAAATCCCTGGTCTGGAAAGCAATTTGATGTATTCATAGATGATGTAGGGGGTTGAATCTTTTCCCCCCAAATTCATGTCCACCTGGAACCTCAGAATGTGACCTTATTTGGAAATAGGGTCTTTGCAGATGTAGTTAGTTAAGATGATGTTAACCTGATTGGGGGAGGGGGCGGCTAACTCCAGTGACTAGAGTCCTTGGAAGAAGAGGGATGCACAGAGAAGAGAGGCCACGTGGAGATGATGCAGAGATGGGAGGGAGGCGGCCACAAGCCAAGGCACACCTGGAGCCCCCGGAGCCGGACGAGGCAGGAAGCACCCTCCCCTAGAGTCTTCAGAGAGAGGGCGGTCCTGCCGACACCTTGGTTTCAGACTTCTGGCCTCCAAAACTGAAAGAATAATGAATGTCTGCTGTTGAAGCCCCCCAGTTTGTGGTGATTTGTTAGAGAAGCTCCCAGGAAACTGATACAGATGGAAAGAAAGCACAGTGGCCGGGCCATGCTGAGGAAGGGGCCAGTAGTCCACGTGGGCAGGACTTGGTGTTTAATCTAGGGAGCAATGGAAGGCCATCAAAGTGTTTAGGCAGGAGGTGACGTGATAAGATGGTGCATGGCTGTGTAGAGAGAGCCACGGTCTGTGCGAGGGGCGGGGCTGGCGTGGACACGGGAAGGGGGTGGGGGATTCAGGCAGACCTGAGCTTTGTTTTGGAGGTTGTTGTCAGGGGTCCCCAAGGCCACCCTCAAGTTCAGTGATTCACTAGGAGGACTCACAAAACTCACTAAAACCCATTATCCTCAAGATTACAGTTTATTACAGTGAAAAGAGGCAGATTAAAATTCGCCCAAGGAAGAGGCTCAGAGGCAGAGTCTGGGAGGACCAAACACAAGCTCCCCGTCGTCTTCTCCCAGTGGAGCCATTCGGACAGGCTTTCCCTCTCCTGACAAAGATGTGTGACAACATGCAGAGTCTTGCCAACCAGGGAAGCTCACCTGAGCCTTGCTATCCAGGTGACGCAGGCATGAAGTGCCCAGGTACATGAACCTGCTTCCCCTTGAGAGGTCACATGGACACCGCACGGCCCAAGGCCCCACCATAAATCACTCTGCACAGACAGTCTATCAGGGCGAGGTGTCAGCTGGACAGACACGTATTAGGCAGGGTATTCCTAGGGCTTGGAGGTGACCTGGAGGAGTTTGCAATGTGTGGGGTGTGGACACGCCAGGCCTGCTGGGGTGGTTCTTTCCTGCACAGGGGTGGGAAGGGTTGATGTGTGAGGAAGAGGCATCGTGAGGCATGACTCAGCTTTTGACCAGAGCACCTGGGGACCCTGATGTCCCTACCTGTAATGGGGACAGTGGGGCCATTTAACTGGGAACGTTCAGTTCTCAATCTGGTAAATTTGAGGGACTTGGGAGACTTTCAAGGCGGGTGTCCTGTAGCTGGTTGGAGGGACTGATCTGGACATTTGGAGTAAATCTGGGCTGGTGTTTAATCCATGGAAACAGAGGTAAGAACATGCATAGAGAGGAGGCCCCAGGACCAGCCTTGACTGTCCCGCATTTAGGATCAGAGTGAGATCAGAGATGGAGGAGAACCAGCCAGAGAGGTGGGAGGAGAGCAGGGGCCTGACCACCCTGGGGCCAGAGGGAGAAAGCAGCAAGAGCGTGGATGCTGCCGCACTGTCCTGTAAGGTGAGAATGGAAGCAGGACACGTGGTTGGGCTGTGCGGGATCCCATTCCCCCTCACCCACTGGGGAAGCGATGCTGGGAAAAGTGGGAGGGGAGGAGGCCAGCTGTGCTCCGAAGCAGAGAGAAGGGGAGACCTGGAAGGGAGTGTGGGTCCAAGGGGTGTCAGGCGGCCCCAAAACATGACGGAGTGACTATGCAACTGACACATCAGAGAAAGAAAGAGAACAACACAGAGACAAAGCCATCCCGGGGGTGATCCAGCAAACAGAAATACAGGAAGCCCAGTTATGTCTGAATTATACAGAAACGAACAAATGACTTTTTAGCATAAGTATGTCCTGTGCAATATTTGGGATATACTTACGCTAAAGTATCACTCATTGTTTATTTAGAACCCAAATGTACCTGGGGGTTCTGTATTTAGCCTAGTAACCTCATCACGTTCAGAGTTTGCCCGTGTGGGAGGCACGGTGTTTCTTCCATCAGACATTCATTCATTCATTCAGCTGATATTCAGTATGTCCCTGCTATGTGCCCGGGGCCCTGATCTGGGGAGACAGCCAGAGCAGCAAAGCCCCTGCTTGAATGGTGTTTACTTTCCAGCATGGGAGATAGATAACGAACACGTAAACAAATGTGGAAAATTAAAGCAGGTTACGAGAAGTCAAGAGTGTCTCCAAAGGAAATGGAATCAGGATCTCAAAGAGACGCCTGCACTCCCACCATGTTCAATGCAGCTTCGTTCACCATCACCAAGGTATGGAAACAACCTAAGTGTCCGTCAATGGAAGGATAAGGAAAACGTGGTATACATGACAATGGAATATGATTCAGCCACAGAAAAGAAGGAAACCCTGCCATTTTCAAGGACATGGGTGAACCTGGAGGTCATTATGGCAAGTGAAATAAGCCAGACAGAGAAAGACAGATACTGCACGATCTCACTTATGTGTAGAATTTAAACAGTTGAACTCACAGAAGCAGAGAGTACAGTGGTGGTTACTGGGGGCTGGGGTGGGGGGCATGGAGAGATGCAGGTCAAAAGGTACAAGTCTTCATTATCAGAGGGACAAGTTCTGGGGACCGAACGTACACCACAGTGACTACAGTTAATAATACCTCATTGTCTACTTGAAATTTCCTGAGATTGTAGGTCTTAAGTGATCTCACCACACACACACACACAAATGGTCACTATGTGAGGAGAGGGATGTGTCAGTTACCTTGACCGTGGTGATCATTTCACAATATATACACATATCATGTACACCTTAAATCTATACAGTTTTATTAGTCAATTATATCTCAGCAAAGCTGGAAAAAAACAAGTGACGGTAAAGGGAGTCAAAGTCTTGGGGTGAGGGAAGAAGCCTGTGGGTGCTGATGGGTTTGCAGACGGAGAGTGAAAATTGCAGCTGCAACTTGCTCCCAGCGTATCCCAAGGGCCTCTCTGAGCTCTTGAATGATCTCCAGGGCACAGGAACTCAGCTGTGGCATTAGAGGGGCCGTTTGGTACCCGACTCGGAAGGGGGCATCCTTCCTTCAGCCTGCCTCATGATCCTTATGCAACACGGGTGTCATCGGCCGTAACAGATGCAGGGACCTGCCCTGAGTTCTCTAAGAGCAGCCACGAGTCCGGGTCACAGCTCCACTTCCCAAGTCACTGTCAGTTGGCGTGACAGCTGATTGCTTCCTCCCCCTCCCCGGACCAGGACCCTCCCTCCACCTCCAGTCCACATCTTTCATGCTCCACCCTGCTCCTGAGGCGACAGGACTGCCCACCCTGGTACCGGGTCCCCTCAGTGGCCCACTGGTAGGTGGCCAGGAATGTGTCCCCAGAGGACTCTGTAGCATCACCCCAGGGGGCTGCACCTGGGGAGGAGACAGGGGCAGCCAAGGTGCCTGAACCCAAACCTGGGGCGCCAACGCAGCCTGGAGCCTTTTGGAGAATGACCAGGCAGAGCCAGGCAGGCACGTCCAAGGCACACAGAGTGGGCTTCAGACCCCAGTCCCCCACATGCACTTTCCTCGGAAGCCCCATCTCTTGGGAACAACCTAATTAGGCCGCAGGCACCAGAGAAGGAAAGTGGACAAGGATTCATTTGCAGCTGCTACACTCCAGTTACTGGAGTTTTCTAACTCGCTGCTGTGTTTCTTTTGATCGATGAGCATGACTGGATCTTTGTGGGGAGATGAAGGGAGAAGGTCCCGGGCCAGCTTGATGGCAGAAGTGGCTTTCCTGGTTTAAGGACGCAAAGCCCTTATTCAGGGTGATAGGCCCGCCTATCCCAGGCCCGGCCACAGCCGAGGCCAGACCAGGCCGGCAAGCAAAGTCTTTAGCCAGAGTGTGCAGTCTGCTCGGCTGGGAAGGACGGCACGGTGGACGAGCCAGCCCTTCACAGGTGTCGTGCGGGCGACACTCTGGAGTCAGCTCCTTCCCCACGTGTAAGCTCTCCATGTCCCTTAACCCGCTCGCGCCCGAGAGACGGGGCGGTGGGAGGGCCACCAATTCCATCCATCACGCCGAGGCCGGGGCAGAGGGGGTGCCGTTTAAGATCCAGGGGCTGATTCTCGGGGGACTTGAGGACATGCCCAGATGTGGGCCCAGGGGAGAGGGTAGAAAGACCAGGGGGGCGGGGCCCGCATGCCCCACCGCCCAGCTTGTCAGCATCGCCAGGGCTTTTAGTTTTCCTTTTCATATTGAGCTGCAAGTCACATAACATAAAATGAGCCATTTTTAACGTGCACAAAGTCGGTGGTGTTTAGCACGTTCACAATGATGTGCAACCACCAACTCTATCAAGTTCCGAAGTGTTTTCATGATCCCAAGCCAGCCCTGTGCCAATAAACCTGCAGAACCTGGTATTCACCCTGTGTTCTCACTCACACCAGTGAGAACAGACAGAGGGCTGGGACAGAAGGGACAGAGGGCTGGTCCCTCACTCTTCTTTGCATTTTCTTAGGTGCCAGGCAGCTGGGAAGGCACAGAGACACATGGATTCCGGGTGGAGGATGAACCCCGGAATTAACTGCTGCCTGGCCCAGCCTCCTGCATCCCAGCATCCCTCAATCCCGAGGACTTGGAAGGCACAGTGCTGTCCAGGAGGGCGGGATGCTCCAGGATCAAGCGTGGGAGACCAGGGCCCCCCAACTCCGACACCCTGAGAGGGGAGCTGTAAATACACACATCCCTCTTTCTACACCCATCAGACATTCCAGCCAAAATGCAAATGTGCAATTTCTGTCTGGTTAGAGCTTTTCTGAAATATTATCCTCTGCATCTCCGGCACCCGCACCTCTTGTTTCGCCAGGGCTGAGCCTCTTTAGGGACTCAGAGCAATTTGTTTCCATAACAACCCTCTCTCCCACTCCAGAACGTTTAAATACCAGCTTTCTTCAGCCTGGCTCTTCTCAGGGTACTCTGCAAAGTGGCTTCAGCGAGGGAGAAGGGGTGGCGGGTCCTTGTCCTCTTATTCTCAGGATGTCGAGGGCCTAATAAGGTCCTGGGAGAAGGGCCAGGCTTGCCTTCCCAGGCCAGCATGAGAGCCACTCTGAGGAATCAATCAGCCGGTCTCCCCGCCAGAACTTAAGATTTCTGGGTCCTTCCATAGTCAGCTTGGCATTGTTCCATCCTAAAGAAAGGAAAGAAATTATGAAAGAATGGGAAAGTAGTGTAGGGCTACTTTCCCTTTGGGAAAGCCGAGGTCCCGAGGGAGAGTGACATGTGCTGTCCCATCCAGGGCCTGCACTTTTTGCTGCCTCTTCACACCTCTGGCATAGACCCTCCAGGAGCTGTCCCAAACCTGACCTGTTTCCAAAGGACCCAAGGGTCAGGCTCAGTGAGGAAAAGACTGTATTTCCCCATGTTTGCACCATCCTTGGGCTCATGCGAGAGACTCAGAAGAGGATGCCAGTTGGAGTCTGAGAAAACCCACAAATGCCAACACCTAAAGCATCAGAGAGCAAAGCAAAGGGGCTTCCCTGGGAGAGGCGCACGAACAGGGTGGTTAATTCTGGAAAAACCACCAACAAGAAATCTCCGTGCCCTCCCAGCTTCTACTAGATACACGGCTTTCTTTCTCTCCATTGATAAAGCCTGGATGATATACTGATGCCGGGAAACCCCATCGCCCAACCTGGGGTCTTATTTATAAGTCAACCCTGACTTTTAAACAGAAGTTGTTAAATGCCAACAGCTTTGATTTTATATTTAAATCAGGCTGAACGCTTTCCAAGCTCAGAAGAGAAAACCTCTGTCTGAGGACGTGCCTTTTCAAACTACTTCCTTCAGGAACCTGGTCTTAAATCAGAACTGCCACTTATAAATTATAAATTCTTTCCCTGGCCTCTCATGTTCAGCTCTATAACCTTGTTATGTTAACATAAAAATTAAACACAAGATGAATCAGCTAAATTGGGTTCACTTATAGGTATCAAACAGTGGCAGCCCAGCTGATGGGAAACAGCCCTACTAGAGCCAGGGAAGGAGTGGCTTCTTCTCGGGAATCTAGATTTGAAGACTTGAAGATGGAAAGGAAAGGGGACCTGAGAAACATAAACCCAGGGTCAAAGCTCGGCGCGGTTTCTGATGCTCTTGTTACACGTTTCCTGATGTTTGGGGAAGGAGCTGACAAATGAGCACAAAATGAGGAGGGGGTTGGCTCAGGGGCCAAGCAGGGAAAGACCTGATACCGGCCTCCGTCCTGGCCTTGGACCATTTCACAGCACCTTTTCATACTCCATCTTGTCCGATCCTCCCCAGAGCACACCAGACTGGTGGGCGGACACGGTTCTGAGGACTCAGCTCTGCAAACTGATGTGCAAAGGCTGGAAGGGATTCCAGACCCTCCACTGGGACTCCAGCTTGGAGGGAAGCCAGCCACCCTACAATCAAGCTGATTACCCCAGCCCTGTCATGCAGTGAGGAGCCCCAGCCGCGTGGAGGGTGCAGTGGCTATGCAGAGGGAGCATCAGGTATGCAGCTGGGGCCCTGGGTACAGACTGAAGAGCCCCAGTGACTCCCCAGCCACCAGAGACAAACCCCAGCTGAGCCCTTCTCAAATGTCTGACCAACAAAATCATGAGCAAAATAGCCTGGTTGTTTAGAGCTTCTAGATTCAGCCAGTTTGTTACCCAGCAAAAGACAACCAGAAGGGAGCCTGGACTCCAAGTGTGCAAGGGGGCTCAGGAG
This sequence comes from Aethalodelphis obliquidens, assembly GCF_003676395.1. Taxonomy (NCBI): domain Eukaryota; kingdom Metazoa; phylum Chordata; class Mammalia; order Artiodactyla; family Delphinidae; genus Aethalodelphis; species Aethalodelphis obliquidens. Next base: position 50,025,442 of record NW_020837953.1, read on the forward strand.
AATTAAAGCAGAAATCCCAGATCTAAAGATGAACAGCACACTCTGGGTCACCACCTCCTTCTATTCTTTTTTTCCCGTGAATGTCACGCTTCCAGGGAGTATCACTAAGTTCAAACTAATAATATCAGAAATCAGCTTTTCTTCCTTTGACGTTTTATTGTGATGTGAAATCGGAACAAGACTCTAATGGGGATGCTTAGTTGATTTTTTTGGTGAGTGCGTCTGGTGGCTCTCCTTAGTATCGGTTGTACAAATGATTAAATTGCTCCTTTGCTAAACCAAGTCATGCTATAGACCTGAGATGTGTCCATATCCTGGGCTGAGGATCTCATTAATAGGTCTCATGCTGTGAACCCCAGAACTTGCCCGAATCAGACACGCACTCCTATGGTTGTTGCTCATCCAGGGCAGCTCTCCTTCTGCCCCTTAGCAAGTGTGGGCCGTTTTCATCACAGCCTCCAGAAGTCAAAGGGCACACTATCTACTCAGTCACATGCCACCTCTGGGAACCATTGGGAGATGTCTAATTAGTCACATGCTACCTCCAGGAACCAATAGGCACTGATTGCTCAGTCACATGCCACCTCTGGAACCACTGGCAGGCTTTACTCTAGAGCAGGCTTGTCTAAGAGAACCACCAAGCCAGGAGGTCTTGACTGTCATTTTCAATCCAAGCAAATGTAATCTCGTGTCATCATACACACCAGCAGGCAGCCTCTGCTCCAGCCAGCGTGACTCGGCATCTCACAGGGGAACTGGGGCACGTTTGCTCCTGCCTGGCTGGAAGGTTGAGTAGCACACCCTTTGAGGTCTGGCTTTCTGCTCATCCTTGTGATTTTGGTTTTGTGTCAATTTTCACGGCAGCTCCTCAGAGCATTATCTCTGCCAGCTCACATTGAGCTCGGGGTCACCCACAGCAGAGGAAGAACATGACTGGTGGTCTGATGTTCCCCCACCTGTCCAATTGCTGCCCCCACCCTAAGCCTTAGAAGCAGATCCTCTTGGGTTAAGCCTCTGTGAGTAATGCCCACCAGCAATCCTGCACGTGTTGGGGTGTTGTACACCCGGGATCTATGGAGCATCTCCAGTGTGGGACCAACCAAGCTCAACTCTGCATCCAGTGGTAAAAGGAGAGAAGAGATTCTTCTCTCATGTGACAAATTCTAGGGGGACAGATGGAAAATAAGTAAAAGAATCCACAAGCAATACAGATGCAGGTAGTGAGAAGTGCTGTAAAGGAATAAAACAGAAGAGGTGACGAGGGCACCGGGATGTAGAGAAAGATGATCGGATTGGGAGGTCAGGGAAGGCTTCCTGAGGAGACAACGCCAAGCCCTGAGTGACAAAAAGGAGGTGACCATGCAGCAGTGCTGGGACCCAGAAACACACACAGAGGGAACAGAAGTGTAAAGGTCATGAGGCAAGAATGAACCTGGGGTGTTTGAGAAATAGCATAAAGTCAGTGTGGCTGGGAGAGTGGAGGTGCCCATCTGAGCTCAACAGTCTCCTTAGATGGGCTTCTCTGACTTCCCCGTGCAAAGATGTGCCTCCTCCCCAGCACCAACCTCAGGCCCTCTTCATCACCTTACACTCTGTACTTGTCCATTCAGGCTGCTATAACAGGTACCGGAGACTGGGTGGCTTGGTGTAAGCAACAGACATTTGTCTGGAGGCTGCAAGGCTGAGATGAACATACTGGCAGATGTGATGTCTGGTGAGGCCCAGCTTCCTGGTTCATAGATGACTGTCTTCTCCCATGTCTTCATGTGGTGGAAGGGGCCAGGGAGCTCTCTGGGGTCTTTTTTGTAAGGGCACTAATTCCACCCATGAGGGCTCCACCCTCATGACCTAATCACCTCCCAAAGGCACCATCTCTTAATGCCATCACAATGAGGGTTAGAATTTAACATATAAATTTGGGGGGAATACAAACATTCAATCTATGGTACTCTCTTCTATATTCTTAATAACTTTTGTTATTTTATAAGTTGTCTCAGCTATGTGTTGATCTGTTTATTGTATATTTCCTTCTGCCGTTTTCACTGTTATATCCCCAGGCCTCTGTAGTTCTAGGTGCATCGCAGGTGCTCAAAAAATAATAGTTGAATGAAGAGTTCAGCACAGTCATCCATGGCTATCAGCAAAGCAGATTTAGGCATTATTGGAGTGGATCTGTTACATCTGGAGAGCATTTAAGCACATTATATTTATGGTTTAGAGGATGATAACCTATTGTGCACATGCAGAGGCAGACACGAATAACAGTTACAACAAGCATAACCATACCACCTGTTGGGTCCTCCTTGTTCTCCAGGTTTGTCTGAGAAGTGACACTTGTCCAGAGTTACACAGCTATGAAGACGTGGCGATGGGACTCCAATGCAGGGCTGATGGGCTCCAAGGCTGGTATCTTAACCCCTTGCCCAGCTCAAATCCATATCGACATGAACACATGTGTTTTGGTGGATGAGTTGACCCTTCCCTTGAGCTGCATTAGTACCATGTCTATCACCACATTTTAGAACTTGACCCTTAAACAGTTTTCATAGTTAAACCTCCCCGGCTGGTTTGCATGGCTCTGAAGAGGCAGTGTGACATGATGGTTAGCAATGTGTTTGTTCCTCCTGGAACCAGCCTGCCTGAGTTCTCCCTCATCAGACCCTGGTTACCTTGGGCAAGTGATTGAACTTGTCTGTGCCTCAGTTTCTCCATCTGTAAAATGGGGGTAATAAGAATCCCTACCTCATAGACTTGTTTAGAGGATTGCAAGTATTCACCTGTGAAAAGCCATGCTTTAGATCAGGAAAGAGAAACCTGCATGAAAGCTTTGTCTTCACCCTAAAAAGCAGGAAGAGCTGGATAATCTAATAAAACCATAGCCTTCTTGAGCTCATGAGACAGCTGAGGTGCCAAGGCCTCCAGGTGAGCTGAATAGAAAAGCGTAACAAGCCCCTCCAAGGAGAAGTGGGATCCAGGAAGTGTTTTACCTTGGCAACATATAGAAGGACAAAACGGCCAGCATATAAGTGAGTGGGAGGAAAATATCTAGAGTGTGAATAAATTCTTAAAACTGAGTATGAGTTAGGATGACAGTGTAGAATCTCAGCGACCCCAGACACAGGGGGTGTCCATAATCACTCACAAGCTCTTTTCCATGATTTTCCACTGGGGAAGTCACAAGAAAACAGCTGGGTCAGGGTGAGAAACCTGGAGAGCCACCTCTCTTGGTGGTACCCAGCATCCACTTCACTTCACATCCACTATGAGGCAAAGCCCTGACCTTCCAGGGGAGGGGCAGAAACCTCAGTCCCAGGCAAAAGTAGACCAGTGCAGAAGTTAGAGGAGAAATATCCATGGGGGAGAGGCAGGAGAGACACTGGGCTGGACACAGGATCCTGAACTGATCTAAAGCAGAACTCTGCTATCTCTGGAGGAGAGATGGGAGATGCTCTCCCTTCCAAGACCCCCCCACAGATAGAAGGCAGAGGATATGCTATGGAGTCAGGAGGAACAGGACCCATGGGAACCCCCACCCCAGGCTCACAGTGCCTGCTTAAGACCAAGGCTGGAGCTGCAGAAGAAAAAACACCCCAAGCCCACATCATCAATTACATAAATAAAAAGCAACAGCATGGGGGAGAATCCAGAGCAAGGGAAGGCACATCTCTCTATAATACAGGCAAGCAGGGACTGCTAAAGGCTGAGATGGAGCACAAGGTAAGAGTAGCACATGATGGAGGCGTTTGAGGTCTCTGGTTCACTGAAGGTAACCCTAACAACAAAAAAACCCAAACCCAGCTCAACTCCTGACAGGGTTGCCTCAATCCCTCATACTAATGACCTGACAGAAAAAAATCCTACTTCTGGGAATAAAATAATATTCATTTCAGTCTCTACTGTTCCTGTACACAGCATGTCTGACATTTAATTTAAAAATTATGAGACACAAAAAAAGGAAGAAGAGAACACCCCATTGTCAAGAGATAAAGGAGTCAACAGAACCATAACCAAAGATGACCTGTGTTTTGGGACTGTCAGACAGGACCTTTAAAATAACTATACTTAATATATTCAAAGACCTAATGGAGAAATAGACAAGATGCATGAACAGATGGGGAATTTCAGCAGAGAGAGGAAGACTGTAAGAAAGATGCAAATGGAATTGCTGGAAATAAAAGCCACGATCCAAGAGATGAAAAGTCATTGACGTAAAGAACTTAGGGTGGTGCCTGGCATGCAGTACACGCTCAGCCTTTGTAACTGTGCTCATTCTGGAGGTCACAGAGAGTGCCTTTTACCTCCTTCCTCATGGGCTCAGCATTCAGCACAGGACTGGGCTCCTAGGAGGTCCGCAGCCAGGAATGTGAAGATGAACGTAACAAGAGCAGTATGACCAGTTTCTTCCAGTCACACACAAATGTGCACATACAAAAAGCCTGAAAATTGCGATCAGGAAAACTGTTGGAATTTTATCATAGATGAAGTTCTAAACTTTCCAGATGGGGTAACTTGCTAAATCTTCTCAGTCTGCTAACAAAGTCGGTTTGATTATTTTCATTTAGCAGATGGAGACACTGAGGCAAAGGAAGATGTGGCCCACTCTGATGGTAGACAGCCTGCCTCGGGACCCACATCCTCAGCCCTTTCAAGCTGATACTGTTCATTCCGTGCCAGAACAATACTTGAGCTTCACCTTTGATCCCTGCCATCTCTTACTGGCCAGTGCACTTCTAGTTCTGATGAATCAACCAGTGGCATCAACAGTGACAACAATAGCTGATGATAACTGAGTACTCTCTAGAGTAGAGCTAACCACCACACTAAGTATGGACCTGAACTCACTTAATGCTCCCAACCATGCTATGAGGAAGAGTGTCTCATCATCCCCTGGTACTGATGAGGAAACTGAGGCACAGAGAGGTCAAATGACTTGTCCACAGTCACACAGTTTTCAGTTTGGGGCCAGTACTCCTGCTCTTCACTTTTGTACTAAAATGCCTCTGCAGAAGGCTAGAAAGCTCTGGAGAAGCAGCAGACATTGGACATCTACAAGGGAAAAGTTTGCCTGAGAGGAGAGCCAGGACAGAACGAGGCCGAGCTGAGCTAGGCCAGTGTTCTGGTGCTATCACCACGCCTCGAAGCCAGCACTGCCGGGACTGACTTTTTTTCCCTTAAGCCACTTTGAGTTAGGCTTTTGCTCCCGTGTGAGAATCCAGGTGCCTCTCAGAAGGGCTTCTGTCTGGAGGAGGATGTGGCGTGGCTGGTCCTCAGGTGGAGGTGGAGTCTGCTTGGACCGTAAGCAGAGGCTTTACAGTTGTCACGTGACACATAGCCGCATGGGGGAAGCAGCTGTGCTTCTTGTGAGATCCTCCCCCTTCATCCACAGAGAACCTGGGGTCTGAACCAAACCTACGCTGAACTCTCAAAAATCTGCCCACCCCTCTTTCCGTTTCAACACCACAGACAGCATCACCACCTTGAACGGAGTGTCTAAATCATGAGTGGAATAAGTTTGTGTCTTTTCTAGCCGGATGGCCCTTAGAGGTGGGGGCTGGTTGTTGACTAGATTGTCTTTTCGATTCCTTCCCATTATTCAGACCCCAAATCCATTTTATCTCCAAATCTCATAAGCTCTGTTTGTTCTACCTGACTGCTTCAATGAACAGTTCACTTTGGACTAGGACTTGTGCTTCTTAGAACATATAATGAATTTTCCAGACCCCATTTTGAACCCAACTCAATTTCCTAACTCTCTCCGGTGACTTTCATCTGGGTGAGTCATTTAACCTCTTGGCTTCAAGTCTCCTCTTTAAAAGAGAGGAATGAATGACCCACACACACACTTCACAGGAGGATTGGGAGAATTAATTAATGTTTGTAAAGGGTTCTGCCGTTCTGGGGTGTCATTGATGGAGGATGAAAGTGTGTGAGTGAAGGCGCCGAGCACCAGATTCAAGAGGAAAAAGAGAAAACAATCCTCCATTTGTTAGCTTTGGTGCTCGTACATGCCGTTTTGACATTTAACAAAGTTCTTTTAAGTTTTTCCAAGTTAAATGCATGCATGTCAATGTCGTTCCTTTGATGAAGCCATCCGAAGTTAAAATTTTAAAAAGAACAACTTTTGTACAAACCAAAAATTGCAGGTAGGAGTCCTTTGCTTGTCAACCAGAAACCTAGCTGTTGTTACAGCGCCTACATTGGCAACACTAGGCGTGGTGTGAATCCACCTGCCTCATGCCTACGGGCCTGCCCCCAGACTGGGAGTATACCTTCTATTCTAAGGAAAGAAAAAATGCCGTGTTTACTAATTTATTATTTCCAGCAAAGGTGACGGTGCTGTCTGTTGTGAGCTAAATGGTGTCCCGTCCTTCCCCCCAAATTCATATGGTAAAGCCCCAGGACCTCACAATGTGGCCGTATTTAGAGACAGGATCTTTACAGAGATGATTAAGCTCAAATGAGGTCATGTAGTTGGGCCCTAATCCAATCTGACCGGTGTCCTTATAGGAAGAGGAGATCAGGACACAGTCACACCCAAAGGGACTACTATTGGAGGATACAGGGAGAAGGCAGCCCTCCACACACCAAGGAGAGAGGCCTCAGGAGGAACCAACTCTGCCCACACCTGGGTCTAGGAGTTCCAGCCTCTGTGATTGTGAGAAAATAAATTCCGACTGTTTAAGCCACCCGTATGTGGCACTTTGTTGTGGCAAACTAACGCAGTGTCTGAGCCCACTTAGGGTCTTAGCAAACTTTCATGGTGATCAGTGACTCAGGAAGGAATGTCAGGTGGACAGTTCCAAGTGTGTGGCTAAGAATAATGTCACAAAATACTCAGAGTATCCGTCCTCTGTGCTCACTTGACACTATTCGGAGAGGGAATTTGGGGTAAGAACTGACATGTAGGATCCTTTCATGCAGAAAGCCCTAATGTTTTCCTTTAAATGATTTCATTTGAATCTTTGTTTCAAATCTTCACATTCTGGCTTACTAGGGGAACTTATCCAGACTCTCTTCTCTGTGCCGCTCTTGGAGATATACCCGGCAAAGTTCCTTTAATATCTTTTCTACCTTCCAGAGAAAGGAAATGAACACCTGATTCTCTTACACTCCCTGTCCCCCAGAAATCAACAATCTTTAGTAATATTTTGTAGTAGATGAAATAAGACCACAAATTCTTTGCCACTCCTCCAAGGGTTGGACTCTATTTCATGAAGAACAGACTTATTGCCAAGGGGGCAGGGGGTGGGGGAGGGACGGACTGGGAGTTTGGGATCAGCAGATGCAAACTATTATATGCAGGAGGAATAAACAACAAGGTCCTACTGTATAGCGCAGGGAACTATATTCAATAACCTGTGATAAACCATAATGGAAAAGAACATGAAAAAGAATGTGTGTATATATGTATAACTGAATCACTTTGCTGTACGACAGAAATTAACTCAACATTGTAAATCAACTGTACTTGAATAAAATAGTTTTAAAAAATGATAAATAACCAAAAAATAGAATAAAATAAACTTTTAATTTTAAAATAAAAAAAAGTTGGAGTCTATTTTCCCTCCCCTTGAATTGGGTTGGGGGCCAGTGGGAGGAGGGGGCTTGTGACTTTCTTTACCCAATGGAATGCGGTGGAAATAACAGGCATGAGTTTAGGGGCCGTATTAGCCAGAGTTCTCCAAAGAAACAGAAGGAACAGGAGACAGGTAGGTGGGTAGAGAGATAGACACAAAGAGATGTGTTATGAGGAATTGGCTTACATGATTGTGGAGGCTGAGAAGTCCTAAGTTCTGTCATCTACAAGCTGGAGACCCAAGAAAGCCGGTGGTGTATTTCCAGTCCAATTTCAGAAGCCCAAGAACCAGAGAGCTGACGCTTAAGTCCAGTCCACGTCTGAAAACCAGAGAATCAGGAGAACCAACAGTGCAAGTTCTAGTCTGAGCCTGGAGACCTGAGAAGCAGGAGCCCCAGTGCAGTGGTTCCAGTCCAAGGGCTGGAGACCCAGGTCCCAGCTCAGCCGTCAGGCAGAGAAACAGAATCAAACTCCCTCCACTTTTGCTCTATTCAAGTCCTCAGTGGATCAGACGAGGCCCCTCACATCGGGGAGGGCCGTCTGCTCTACTCAGTTCACTAATCCAAATGCTGGCCTCACCCAGAAACACCCCCCCAGACACAACCAAGAATAGTGTTTTACCAGCTATCTGGACATTCCATGACCCAGCCAAGTGGACTGGTAATGGAGGCCTTGACATTCAAGTGCTTTGCAGCTTCCACCGTCACCCTCTTGAAATGTTTCCTGAGCACAACCTGCCAGGACGAAGCCTGGGGTGAAAGGACACATGCAATCGTGTCCCAGCTGAGCCTGGACCCAGGAGTGAGCCCCGCCCTCACAAGGATCCCAGGCAAACCAGCCAACAAACTGCTGAGTCTGCTCAGAGAATCAGGAGGAGGGTTACATTTTTGATGTTTAAGCCACGGATTCCAGGGCGGTTTGGAGCAGGGAGGGAAAACTGGACCACTTCTCTTCCCTTGGGTCCATGAAGCAAGAAGGCCAACTGGGATTAGATAAAAAGTAGATTTTCAAGACTTTTTTTAAAAAAACTAGTTACATAATTTCTTATAAACCAATCTAACAAAAATGTCCAATAAAATTGTTAGGGGACACAAGGCCCTGAAGCAATCATTGAAAATCATTTGTAATATTATATTAATTGTATGCAAATGATGCTTCCGAAACGCTGGGAAACAACTGATTCTCTTAATATTTTAAACAAGGTCCCTGAAATCCTTTGCAACATAGTTTGCTTAGCAAAACACTTCCTCCTAAATCGTTCCAGGAAAGACTTTGATCACCCCATAAATTATACCATCACCAATTCTGCACCACTGCAGCCTGAGTCAGGGATGTTCTCCTGCACTTAAACCTGAACCCAGCTTTCTTGTTCTCCTGTATCTCCCCCTTGGGGGCCTTTTTGCTCCTAAGCAAAGTTTGTTAAGTTAGCATATTTCCCAAAATGTAGGGCTCACTTCAGACTTCTAAATTCATCGCAGCACACAAACCAGAAGTGTGGGTAGCACTTTTCTAAAGATACCCTGTGGGCACTGAATCCCTCCGTGTGTGTGTGTGTATCTTTATGTATGTGTCTGTGTGCATATGTGTGTATGTACGTATGCATGTGTGGTTGTGTGTCCGTGTATGTCTCTGTAGATACATGTGTACACATCTGTTTGAGCATGCATGTGTTTCCATATACATATGTGTATCTGTGTGCATATGTGGCTGTGTGTTTGTATGTCTGTGTATGTACATGTGTGTGTGCGCATGTGTTTCCATATACATATGTGTGTCTCTGTGTGTGCGTGCATGTGTATCTGTGTGCACATGCATGCGTGCACATGTATCCACCCTCTAAACTGGCCTGAGCTCCATCTAATTGAGAAAGTGGCTCAGTCTTGGGGTAGAAGTGGGGGGCAGCATGCAGGGGCCATGTCCATGTCCCTAAGCAGACAATGAGGCTCCTGGGTCCCATGTGACTCACTCGTTGTTCTTTCACTTGTGTTTTTGTCACAATGCAGGAACGCAGGGGCCTAGAGTGGGATGTATGGAGCTGGTTTAAAAGGTAACATTCCCCCCACAGGCCTGGAAAATAAGGACCAAAACTCTCAGTGTAGCTCCTGGGCCTTTTGCCCCATAGACAGCCCACGGCCCACTCTGGGGAGCTGCCCAAGAAATGGGAGACCTTCCAGGAAGTGCAAAGGACCCGTTATAGATGGACGACGCTGGACAATAGAGAAATGGCACCCAACTAAAGCCTGTGGCGTCACTCTCCTCGCCGCGGCCCACCTGAACGGGTGTGTGGCCACGAGATTGACACCCCTCCTGCTCCAAGCCCGTCCCTTATCCTAATTAGCCTGAGAGGTTATCTTGTTTGTGTCTGAATGGCAACAGCCCCTGCGCTGGTTCTAGAGAGAATGATCAAAGGGGGATTTAATTAAATTTTCATATTTAATTTTCTTCTTTCAGTTTTACTGTCTGTTTTTGCTCCAAACATGCTATTCTCAGGGAGCTGAAAAGTTGCTCAAGAGAGCAGAACTCCCTAGAATGGGAGAGAAGTGGGGGCTTTATGGGTTTTCTTTAAAGGACCCCAATCTCTCCATCTCCACTCAGCTCAAAGCGTGTGTGTAATTTAGGGCAGCAATATTTGAATTATAAATTGGCCTCTCTGGAGGTAAATTAAACATGCTGCAAATGGCTTCAATCTCCAGCGTCCGCAGCAACGCATGTTTGGTAACTTGCACTCAACCTGGAACTGAGGCTGTTCAAGGAGAAATGACAGGCTTGGGACCATCCATTCTCATCCCCACGCCCACCTGCCTGCCTGCCCGAGCATCCTTGGTTTCACAAAAGACAACGGCCCATGCAGGTAACGCCTTCGATTCCCCAAATGCACAGTCAGTGTAAGTGAGGCTGCTGCTGATAACAGCCCGCAGTGAAGTCCAAGTAAAACGGGGATCCTCTGTGAGGTTTGTTCTTATTGGGGGGCAGGTGGGGGACAGCCTTAGAGTTTCCTTCTCTCTGCACCGAGGCTGGTGACTGGCATCCATCCTTACTCTGATAAACGCCCCCTCATTAATTCTGTGGGTGGATTCGGTGGGAGGGAGGATGTACAGAGTGGAGCTTTTAGGCCGGAATTGTTGAGATGCAGGAGTCTGGACCTGCCGGATTGGTAATGTCTGCTCATGCGTGCAGGGCCAAGGCTGAGAGCTCCCTTGCTTAGCCTAAGACAAACTCCCTCCAAACCAGTGAATGTGCTGAACAAGATTTATGTAGCTCCACATTAAGGGGAAGAAGTCCCTTTCCTTCCAGAGCATCAATTACATTCTCATAATTCATATGTTTATTACACATCATTCTTATCTACTCCTTAGAACGGACCTTCCCCAAGGACACCTTCCCGAAGACATGTGGTAGCCTAACTGGAATTGTATTCAAATATAGGCAGAGCCTCATGCCTGTCTGGCAAAGTAATAATATGGATTTCCCCAATTCCTGCCGTGCTCCCGTGCTCCAGATGCCAGTGGTGTGATTTTCTAGCCAGAATATATGAGCTGAGTGGAAATCTAGGCTGTGGAGCAAGGTGAGTTCTTACTCCAGAGTGCTGGTGAGGTCACCTGGCAGGTTTTATGGGTTGACTTGTGTCCCCCAGAAGCTATGGTGAAGTTCTGTTACTGAACTCAGGTTCAGCAGCTCACTGCTCAAAAGCCAATACTCAAGAGACAAGTGTTGGTTGGAAAAGGAAAGTTCGCTTTAATCAGGAAGCCAGCAACCTGGGGAGAAGGTGGACTTGTGTCTAAGAACAAACTCCGAAGATTCTGCTTGACCGTGAGAGCTTTTAAAGGGAGAAAGGGGAAGCTAGTCACGGTTAATTATCTGGGGAGGGGGTCAGAGTCTTCATCGTCTTTCACTGCGGACAGTCTTGCCGACTCCTTGTGATCTTTCTTTAGATGCTATCTTGTTCATGCCATTTGCTCGTAGGATTACTGAAGGGGAGGCTGGGGAAAAGGTCTAGCCGTCCATTAATTACTTATTCTTCATCCATACTTCTTTCATCTAAGAAAAGAATCAACAGGTTAGGCAAGGCATTGAGTGATCAAAAGATTTGAAAGGTATGCAAGGGCTGGAGGTTAGTGAAGCATGGGGCACCTGGTGTAAAGGTGAAATTAAAATATAGCTTGGTGAAATCTATAACCTGTTAGGTTTGGGGGCTGCTTACAATCCTAACTCCCAGTACCTGTGAATGTGACCTGATTTGGATATAGGGATCTTTGCAGATGCAGTGAAGTTAAGATGAGGTCATACAGGATTAGGGTGAGCCCAAATTCAACGTCTGATCCTTCTAAGAAGAGACAAGACACACACACAGGGAAGATGCCCATGTGATGACAGAGGCAGAAACTGGAGTGACATCTACAAACCGAGGAGCACCAGGAATGCCTGCAGCCATCAGAAGCTGGAGGAGACAGGAAGGGTCCTCCCCTAGAGCCTTTGGAGGGAGCACAGCCCTGCCCACACCTGGATTTCAGTCTTCTGACCTCCAGAACTGTGAGAGAATAAATTCCTGTCCTTTAAGCTCTCAGTTTATGGTACTTTGTTACAGCATCCCTAGAAAACTCATACTGAAGTTCACCAGAAATCAGGTGCTCTGTTCCCTTCTCATGTGCCCAAGTCACGAATGGCCGAGAGCAGGACAGCCAGCAGAGGTGCCTGCAGCGATTGGTGACACACACATGATGCCACTATGTGACCCACTGTGGGGCCGTGGACACACTGTGCAGGAGGACCACATACTACACCTTTGCTCAAGCAAATCAGGGACGGGTGGGTAAAGGAGCTGTGTCCAGGTGGGAGCTGAGGGGGTCAAATGTCAGGCATAGGGGTGACCAGCCAGGAGGAAGACCAGACGGCAGATCGCTTCCTTCCCATGACCTGGAGAGGTCATTATGCCCAGCTGAGGTGTAGTGATGAGATTCCTAACACTGGCTCTTCATAACATTACAGATATTAATAATTGTTTTAGGAACTATCATGAAATTATTGAACCAATATTTACTTCATTTTGCTTGGGTTTCAGAAATGAGTGCTCTGAGTCTCAGCAGGACCGGCCTCCCCTGTGTGGCTGGAGGCAAATCCACTCTCCTTTCTGCTAAGTGATAAGTGATCTGACCCTGAGTCCAGAGTCCCAGACTGTTCATCTCTCAGCGAACCCCATGCTGGGAACTCGCCTGCTGAAACGATCAGAGATACAAATACAGTTTCGAGCATAAACCCGTGGATGGCACGGTTACATAAAATAAGGAGCAACCTCGATCCTATAAATAGAGGAAACGTTGAGTGTGGCTCATTCACAGTGTGCATCATTGTGTAGCTGCAGACACGGTGTGGGGAGGAATTTTTGTATCAAGATAGAGATTTTTAGTGACAAGAACATACACGAACCGTCTCTACTGAATATCACACCCAGCACCACGTCGGTGTCTCTGGTGGGTTATGAGAAGCTTGACCTCCACCCCTGATGCTCACAGGATTTCCCAAGTTTTCTGAAGTAATTGTCTATTATGTCTATAATCAGAAACATGGTGTCATGAAAGCAGATTTGCTCTGTGTCCCACAATTTCTCTTCTTTATTTTCTCCCCTCCTTCCGCCAGCTCTTTGATGGAGTTGAAAACCATGTCACAAATTAATGTAATGATATTTGTAGATCAATACTGTAACCCCTCCACCCCCTGTGCCCCAAACGATTGATGGTCAATCTCTCTACTTTGCCCCTCCCCCTCCCCTAGATTGTCCATAGATTTGGGACTCAACAATTCCATCGGGGCTTCCAGGATCTGGGCTCAGGTGTGCTGCCACATTCATCTCAATCATCAGATATCAGTCAAATGCAAACACTGGGGCTGGTCTGTGGGACTCTGACAAATGATTCCAAATTTCCTAGACCTACAGGAAGCAAAGCGAACGGCCCTGGACGGTGCTGTGGGCTCCCAGACGGAGATGGTGACTCGAGTCCTATTTCTCTGCACCCCCTCCCCTCTGAGTTCCCTGTCAGAGCCCCAAGTTCATGGGCACCTCTGCCTCTGTGGGGTGTATTCACTTTACCTTCAGAGTCTTAGAGCCTCTGTCTACACCCTGCATTAATCAGCTCGGGAACCAGAGCAAAGCACCAGAGACCAGGCAGCTTAAACAACAGTATTTATTCTCTCCCAGTCCTGGAGGCTGGGATCCGAGATCAGGGTGTCTGCAGGGCTGGTTTCTCCTGAGGCCTCTCTCCTCAGTGTAGAGAGGTGTAGACAGCCATCTTCTCCTTGTGTCCTCACGTGGTCATCCCTGTGAGTGTGTCTGTGTACTGATCTCCCCTTCTTATAAAGATACAACATCTTATTGGATTAGGGCCCACCCTCATGACCTTTTTTAAACTTAATTCCATCTTTAAAAGCCCTATCCCCAAATACAGCACATTCTAAGCTTCTGGGGGTTAGGACATCAATGTAGGGGGAAAAGGAATCTTCCTCCTATGGGTTTCTAATGTCATTGCAAATTCAAGCAAAGCACCAACTCCCAAAGACACACCTCTCTACTCTTGACCACATCCTGGGCATCACCTGAGACCACCAAGGCCTGGTGAGCTGCAGATATTAACACAGAGGAAGGACCATGAGCTGCAACCTTAGATCTCTGCCCCAGGGAGAATGCCTGTCACTTCGGTTTGAGTCATTCACTCTGGGCCCTGATGCTACCCAAGACCCTAGGGTAGGGATGCAGCCCAGAAGGGGCTGGGATCTAAGACTCCCCATCCTCAAGTCTCCTTTCACAGTGATGAGACAGGTCCAGGAGGGATGCCAGCATTGTCGGCCCACTGAGGTCTCTGCAGCATCTCCTCCAGGGAGGGAATTGGGAAGGAAGCTGAGGTGCCTTCCTCCAAAACCCTCCCAGATGGGGGTCCCTGGCCAGGGTTTCCAGGGAAGGGCCGTTCCTGGAGATGGACTCAGTATGCATTGAAAGGGAGCCCTCTGGTGGGGCTCTCTTATCTCCCCCTTCCCCTGGGAGTCGGGAGCTGGGCCAGTCTGTCTTTCTCTGCTCACCGCCCCTGGGCAGCCAAAGCAGGACACCGGCCATGCCCCTCACGTTCTTTCCCCAGTGGCTCTGTGGTCTGTTACCCAGCACTCCTCTGCTGCTTCCCTCTATTTGGCACCACAGACAGAGCAGGTTAGGGGGGTGTTGAGAGGAGTAGGGGAGGGGCTCTCTAAGGCCAGGCCTAGAAGTGCAGAGTGACAGATGGGACCCATCCTCTGTGCTGTCCTAGGCCATTGTCCTCACAAATGCTTGTCTCCTCATCAAGGACCCTGTGTGGAGGGGTGTTGGGGTCTGAGCAGAAAACCAGTGTTCCTGGTTTCCAGAAACCTCCCTTCAACTCACCATGAGGAACCCACCTCTACAAACACAGAGTGGATGGGTTAGCATTTGAATTATTTCAGTCATGGGCAGTGGGAAGAAAGTCAGCATTGGGTCCACATTTTGTGCAGAAAAAAAAAGCAGAAGAGCACATCAAAATGGGCAAGAGGCACATGACAAGATGCTCAACACCATCAACCATCAAGGGAATGCAAGTCCAAACCACAGTGAGTTATTACCTCACACCTGTCAGGACGGCCATTGTCAAGAAGACAAGAGAGAGCAGGTGCTGGTAGGATGTGGAGAAAAGGGAACCCTCCTGCACTGCTGGTGGGAATGTACATTGGTCCAACCACTATGTAGAACAGTATGGAGGTTCCTCAAAACATTATAAATAGATCCACTATCCAATCCAGCAATTGCATTTCCCACTATATACTCAAAGAAATAAAAACAGGATTTTGATGACTTATCTGCACTCCCATGTTTATTCACAATAGCCAAGGTATGGAAACAACACAAATGCCCATCAACGGATGAATGGATAAAAAAGATGTAGTATGTATACACAATGGAATATTATTCAGCCATTAGAAAGGAGCAAATCTTTCCACAATGTGGATGGACTTGAGCATGTTATGCTGAGTGAGATTAGTCAGACAAGGAAAGACAAACACATATGATATCACTTATATGTGGAATCTAAAAAAGGCAAACCTGTAAAAAAAACCCAAAAAAAACAGAGAGTGCAAGGTGGTCACCACGGGATGGGGGATGTGGGAGGGTGGTTGATAAGACTGATGTTGTTTAAGGGCACAAACTTGTAATGTGTAATAAAAAAAAGCCATAGAGATCTAGCACACAGTATAATGGCTACAAACAATAATATTGTACTGTAATCATGTAACACGATAAATCTTGCTATATTGGCAATTATATCACAGTATATAAATATAGTAAAATGACATGTTGTGCACCTTACACAATGTTACATGTCACATTGATTCAATTAAAAATAATTTTAAGACATTTCTCCAAAGAAGAAACACAGATGGCCAATAGGCACCTGAAAAGATGCTCATCATTGTTAATCATTAGAGAAGTGCCAATCGAAACCACAATGAGGCACCACCTCACACCCGTCAGAATGACCATCATCAAAACGTCTACAAATAATAAGTGCTAGGGAGGGTGTGGAGAAAAGGGAGCCCTCCTGCACTGTTGGTGGAAATGTAAATTGGTGCAGTCGCTATGGAAAACAGTATGGAGTTTCCTCAAAAAATTAAAAATAGAGTTGCCATATAATCCTGAAATCCCACTCCTGGGCATATATCCAGACCAAACTATAATTTGAAAATATACATGCACCCCAATGTTCTTTTCAGCACTATTTACAATAGCCAAGACATGGAAGCAATCTAAATGTCCATTGACAGAGGGATAGATAAAGATGTGGTACATATATACAATGGAATATTACTCAGCCATAAAAAGAATGAAATAATGCCATTTGCAGCAACATGGATGGACCTAGATATCATCATACTAGGTGAGGTAAGTCGGAAAGAAAAAGAAAAATACTATATCATATCACTTATATGTGGAATCTAAAATATAACATAAATGAACTCATCTACAAAACAGAAACAGACTCACAGACATAGAGAATAGACTTGTGGCTGCCAAGGGAGAGAGGGGCTGGGGGAGGAATGGAATGGGAGTTTGGGATTAGCAGATGCAAAACATTATATATATATATATATGGATAAACAACAAGATCCTACTGTATAGCACAGGGAACTATAATCAATATCCTGTGATAAACCATAATGGAAAATAATATGAAAAAGAATGTATATATGTATAGCTTAATCACTTTGCTGTACAGCAGAAATTAACACAACATTGTAAACCAATTATACTTCAATAAAATAAATAATAATAGTAATTTTTTTTAAAGCAGAAGAGCCGTGCCCTTCTCCATGTTGGGGTCTCCTCACTTGGGAAGGGACCCACCTGCACACCAGCAGCTTCTTTCTGCAGCTCATCGGCCAGAAGGAGTCACCTGGACCAAGGTCTGCCAGAGGGTCTGTAGCACAGGAGTGCGCATGCCTGGGTATGTGCACCCCGGGCAGATCACGGGCTGTTAATCAGCAAGAACGGGAAGATGGATGTCGAGCAGGCAGCGGGGTGGGGGGAAGTGGCCATATACAGGGCACCAGCCACCTTGGAAAAGCAGGACCCCTGTCCTTCCCAGCACATGACTGGGGATGTGGAGATGCAACAGGGAATTTGGGAGACCTTGATTTCCTTCTCTCTTTTTAAATTTTAAGCATTTTATTGAACTAATGCTCCCACACCATACAATTCACCATTTAAAATGCACAATCAATGATGTTTAGTACATTCACAGAGCTGGGCAAACATCCCCACCATCCATTTTAGAACATTTTCAGCACCTCCAAAAGAAACACTGCACCCCTGAACTCTCACTCCCAGATGCTCCACACCCCATCTAGCCGTGGGCAACCACTCATCTCTGTTCGATCTGCATAGATTTGCCTGTTCTTGACGTTTTGTATAAATGGAATCCTGTACCATGTGGTCTTTGTGCCTGGTTTCTTGCGCTCAGCATAATGTTTTTAAGGTCCATCCCTGTTGCAGCATGTATCAAAATTCCTTTCTTTGTCTGAATATTATTCCACGGTATATATATATCACACTTTGTTTATCCATTCCCTCGCTGATGGACATTTGGTCTGTTTTCTCCTTTGGGCGATCTTGAATAGCACTGCTGTGAACATTCACACACATTTCTGCATGGCTGTACATCTTCATTTCTCTTGGGCAGATCCGTACGAGCGGAATTGCCGGTTGATTTTATTCTGAATGTGCTCAAAGACAGGCACTGTTTAGATTCTATCATCAAAATAGTGCATGTTGGTAATGGTGCCTCATCAACAACCAAGCAAGAGATTCACAGGAAATTCCCAAGCTGTGTTAGGTCACGAACCACCCTGCATCTTTCCTTTGCCCCGAAGGTTAGAACAATGAAGCTCAGGTATTTTTCCCTGTTTTCCTTCCATATGTTCCTTGCTTTTAGAAGGGAACAGTAGGCTGTTGCTGAGCAGGAAACCTAAGCCTGCTCTCCTGAAAGATGCCTCCTGCCCCCACCTCAGCTGTTGTTTCAGGCAGCCTGAGTCCAAGGACTGAGGCATGGAGACCCTCTTCCCTGCCCACGTGACCAACCTGTCTCCTCGCCTTGGAGCCCACAGCACTTAAGTAACCAAACTCCCGTCTCCCCTTCCTCTGTGTAGGCTGTGCTCCCAGGGGCATAGAGTATATTCAATTATTTTTACTGTGTGTGTGTGTGTGTGTGTGTGTGTGTGTGTGTTTGCAAAACATAACAATGAGCTGGGGGGAAAAAACCCTTCTGGCCTTTTCTATTGTTGTTATTTTTTTTCAGTGATGTCAAACTTCTCCCAGAGACCAGAGTCATGGGTGTAATCCACCGGCACTTGGATTGGGGTCAGACAACTCCTCCCCAGTCACATTATTTTGCTAATTCAGCAAACAGTCCTGACCAGACCCCATGCTAGGAGTGAGGATGCAGAACCCAGTCTTTGCCCTCAAAACCTCAGGGAAAGAGAAGCCAGACCAGACCTTGACAATGCAGGGGGTGAGGGATCCTGGACTCACTCAGTGGGGAAACCTCGGTTCCCTCCACCTTTCTTGTTCCCTGTCCTTGGAGAAAGCAGGGCAGGGGAGTGATCTCACTATCAGTTTTTTTTTATTTCCCTCTGCAGACTTTCCTCCCAAGCACTTGCTCTGATCCCCTCCTGTTCACCCTATTGATGAGGGAAGGATTCCCTCCCCAAAAGAGTAGGAGATGCCAGACACTGGACAGATGAGATGGTCACAGGTCCTTGTGGCCTGAGAGAGAGGACCCTGCTTTACACGGGGACCCTCGGGGATGCACTCGGGAGCAGAGGGAACCAGCAGGATGCGAGTGGCTTATTTAAATAATTTTGTGAGCTGATGGGGAAGTGAAATCTTCTAGGTTGAGGAGTGAGTGGGGTAAGGCTGGTCCACCTGATAGGGGACTAGCGGGTGGGGAGGGGGCACATCTGGTGAGAGCGGGGAGCTGCACGGTCAGGTCCCTGGGGCCCTGGACACTAATCCCTGGACTGTGGGCTGTCCTGGGAGCGCGGGCAGCAACTTCGCCATCAGCCCTCATCAGGAAGGGGTCAACGGATGATGACGTGAGGATAATGAAGCCAACTCAGGGGGGCGGGAGGAACTTTCTTCCTCCCAGATTCATGCAAGGCTGGCCTAGGCTGGCCTGACAATGTTTGTTTAGTCGGGAGCCCCTCCAGGCTGCAGGCGCTGTCCTGCCCTCGCCTGCAGCCTGACCAGTGGCCCCCGCACCCCTCCCTGGAGCGGCCACCTCTGCTTTCTTTCTGCGGCCCTTCAGTAGCTGTTTCTTGGGTCTCACCTTCCTAATGGAACAAGAACCAGACTTTCTCTCCAGCTGATGTTTTATTTTCATGTCGTGGCCGTGGAAGGTACTTGATGAAGCCCCTAGTGGACCATCTGTCCTTTTACATTTGGGTTTGGGGGTGCCCCAACCATCAAAGGACATCGTTTTCAGAAGGCGTCCAGGAGGAGATGAGAGGGAAACTGGAAAGTCCCTGTGGGCAGAGATGCCTGGGTGCAGCGCTGAGGGCTCTGGGGCCCCACGGACCTTACACAGAATTCAAGTCTGCCCATTTCAGCTCGTAAACATCCTCGCCATCTTCACCACCCTCATTCTGCAGATGAGGATGCTGTGGGTCCGAAATATTGAATTATTTCACTACGACTCTTACTGAACAAACGTCAGGAGCCAAATCTCTTGACTGGAGCCCAGAGCCGCTTCCAGCCTGGAGCCCTTCTCCCTCCAGGTCCAATGTGAGACATCAGATGTACGGTCCCCAGTCACCTCCCAATTCATCCCTGCCACAGTTTGCTTTGCACATTTTCTGGGGGGAAAATATTCAATTTTGGCTTTTAAAGTATCGTTCATATGGACTGTACAGTTTTCTTGGCACATTTTGGAGCCATTCACCTTTTTCCAGGTCTCAAGCAACTTCGCAAACCCTTGTGGGTCAGCCCGCCCAGCTGCACCCACTGCCCTGGGCCCCACGCTCACAGCCCTCTCCCACCAGGTCCTTCCTCCTTCGGGGCAGCTGACTCAGGGTTAGCTCTCAGCAAAGAACTGTCTGGCATCTGTTCCTGCCCTCTGGAATGTTCTGCCCTCCCTGGGAACATGCCTTCGAGCTTACCGACGTCTGGTTCCCATCCTACACATCCTGAGAGCCACCTGGCCTGGGCTCAGCTGGGCCAGCTTTGCCTGCCCCCCCTCACTCCCCGGGCCATGCAGCCCCTGCCCCTGCATCCAGGTTGCCTGATGAATGGCTAAAGGTAATTCCTGTCACCCAATCATCTCCAAAATTGTTCTTTAAACTGTCCTGTCCTCAGTTTCATTTTTCTTAAGCATTTAATTAAATCGAACTGCTAGCAGAGTGTACATTTCCTGTTTTATACCAGATAATAAATAGTGACAAGGCAAGAGGATGGCCTCCTCCCTGGCCTTCTCCTCTCCCCAACACCCCTCATCGCTCTGCATCTAATTCCTGAGTGTGTCTGAGTATCCTGAGGGCATAGGACCCAAGGATGAGTCTGCACCAGGCTGGCTGGTGGGGTCTTGACAGTGCACCCTCTTTATTTCCTGCTGGGTCTGAGGACTGGTGGGATGAGATGGGAATTCAAGGGCAGTGGAACCTCTCTCAGAGGGTGAAAGCTGCAGGCAGGCAAAACAGTCCTGGTTCATGAGCTCTGCCCATCTCTGACCGGCTGTGTCCAGGGCTTGGAGAAAGAACCTCGAGCAGGAGCTCCGTGATTCCCACCTTGAGAATCATGCCTCTTGGCCAGCTAGGACCTCAACCCTTCTCAAGTGCAGGGCTGTTGGGGTCAGGGCACCAGTCTCCAAGACCCGCCCTTGGTAGGTGCAGGAAGTGGGTTTGTTTCCTGGGGAGCACCCAGGGACAGGCAGCTCGTTTGATGGAAAAGTCGTACTTGTGAAAAGAAAAACACCATTTATTGAATTATTTCTCTAGGTCAGCTTTTGTTATAAACCTTTTAGCCACATTATTTTACTTAATCTTCAGAGTTATGAACTGGTGTCATTGTCACCTTTTTTAAAGAAGAGGAAACCCAGGATGTTCTGAGGAACTCAATAATGTCCCCAAGTAGGTAGTGCCACCAGAACTCACACTGACTACAAGTCTTGTCCTTTTTCTTTCTGTCAAACCATCTGACTGTGCTTCTATCTCCCAGGGAGGTTTCACTGATATTTCCAGAATAATTGTTCTAAAATGGTTAGACTCTGACCCATTCTTTCACTAATTTCTCTGGGAGGCATGACTCGTTTATATTAGAGGGTTTAGGGCCTTCGTTTAAGGAAACCCCAAGAGGGCAGACTCTGAAGTCTGACTGTTTCGGCTTAATCCCTGTCCCAAACCTTATTATCTGTGGGTTCTTGGCCAAGCCTCAGTTATTTCATCTTTAAAATGGGTTCAGCTATTCCAACAAGCAGACCCCAAACTGCAATGGCTTCAACAAAATAAATGTCTGCTTTTTTCTCACCTAGCCATCATAGTTAGGCAGCCTTGTTCCAGAAGCTTATTCAGGGATTGGGGTCTCTTCATCCTCGTTCTCAATAATCCCTTGGGAATTGTCCCCTGCATGGCTGAAGCTTGCCCACCATCCACTCATCATGATCCAGCCAATGGGAAGAGGAAGGGAGGAAGCAAGAAGAGGGCAAGCAACTTCCTTTAAAGCAAATGCCGTGGATTTGCCTTCCTGACTGCTGGTCACTTTCCCATGGTGACAATTTCGTCCAGTGGCCAAGTCCAGCTGTAAGGGAGGCTGGGAATAGAGCCTCTTGCCAGGCAGTAGGGCATCCTGTTAAAACTCAGGGCATGCTGCTCCAGTGTGTGTCACCAAGCAAATCTCCATTTCCAGCAGACACCAACTGGGTGTCCTACAAATTTAATTCAATTCTGACATTATCCACCTGGAGATGGCGTCAGATCCCACAGATGACGGGCACAGTCCCCCAAGACGCCCCCACTGCCAATCATATGTCCAAGTTGACCAACTGGCTATAAACTGGAGGTCCCCATGACCCTTCTTGGGGTTCAATTAATTTGTTTGGGTAGCTCACAGAACTCCAAGAAATATTTACATACATTTACAAGTTTATTATAAAGAAGACAGATGAACAGCCACATGGAAGCTTGTAGGGCAGGGGTGGAGAACAGTCCCTAAAGCAGGAGCTTCTGTCCCCGTGGAACTGGGAGGCACCACGCTCCCGGCTCACCAACACAAAGGCTCCTTAAACCAGGCCTCTGGGTTTTTATGGAGACTTCATTATGCAAGCATGATTGATTACATTACCGGCTATTGGCAATCAATTCGACCTCCAGTCCCTCACCCCTCCCGGGAGGTCAGGGGTGGGACTGAAAGTTCCATCTCTCTACTTAAGATTGGTTCCCCCGTAACCAGCCCCCTTCCTTAGGTGCAGTCCAAAAGTCACCTCATTAACATAACAAAAGACACCTTTATTGGGCTTATGACTTAGGAAATTCCCAGGATTTCAAGAGCTCTGTGCCAGGGACTGGGATGAAGATTAAGTATATATTTCTTATTACAAATCACAATATCACAGCAGAGTTCTATTGCTAAAAGGAAAACGGGGAAATAGATGCTGAGGGAAAACTAGCTACCTCTGCCAAAGGTGACAATCCTGGACCCCATAGGTTTTCTGGGAGGATTAAATGAGTCATGCATATAAAGCTTTGAGTATAAAAGGTTGGCATTTGCTAAAACCTCTTGAGGTGGTTTTATTATTATTATTTTTATCACCATGGATATCATCACCATCATCACCATTACCATCATCACCATCATGACCATTACCATCATCACCATCATCATCACCATCATGACCATCACCATCATCACCATCATCATCACCATCACATCATGACCATCACCATCACCATCATCATCATCATCACCATCACCATCATCACCATCATCATCACCATCACCACCATCACCGTCACCATCATGACCATCACCATCATCATCACCATCATCACCATCATCACCATCATCACCATCACTATCATCACCATCATCACCATCATCACCATCACTATCATCACCATCATCATCACCATCATCACCATCATCACCATCATCACCATCACCATCATCACCATCATCACCATCATCATCACCATCACTATCATCATCATCATCACCATCATCACCATCACCACCACCACCATCATCATAATCTTATTCTCCATCTCAGGTAATACCTATCAACCATCAGCAATGACAATAATTGGGCTTGTATTGACATTCCTGTCCCTTAGCTACTGGTACATTCTCCTAATCACTGCTGATTCCATTTGCTTTCAGAAGTCAAGTGCAAACAGAAGCCTAATTTGTCATTACATCAGGCTCAGTAAATGCTAGTTTGACACATTAATTCTTGCAGGTTTTAAAAATAGTCTTAATCATAAGAAATTCAGAGTAAGCCTAATAAATGTGTGTATAGTTTAAAATGATATACTCTTTGACCCAGGAACTTTGCTTTCGAGATTCTATGAGAAGGAAATAACCATGGGAAAGCAAAGAGATTTATCTCCCGGGACATCTATCCAAGTAATATTTACAACTTCTCAAAAATGGAAAACAACCTAAATGTTGAAGAATATGGGCTGGGTAAAATAAATCATACTACACCCATATGATGGAATACTATGTAGCTTTTAAAAATTATGCTGTTGAAGAATATTCAAATACATGGAAAAATATTCATGATACATTTATTAAATGAAAAAGCAGATTTCAAAACAGTATGTGAAATTATAATTTCGATCTTTGGTGGAAATACAGCAATCAGTGAAGGACGCAGGTTCTGGAAACTGAAAGATTTGAATCTCCGTTCTGCCCTGTACAAAATATAGGACCTTGGATAAGTCCCTGAACCTTCGTGCTCAGTTTCCTCACTTGCAAAACATGGATCCTCAGAGGGCATCCAGGTAAAACCCCTTTGCTTCCTCCAGTACAGCATACCTGGCAGGTGGCCCTTCAATCTCTATTTGGATGCCTCCAGTGAATGGGGCTCTCACCACCTCCCAATAATGTCCATTACAGCAATAACTCTAACAGCAAATTACACGTTAAATGGATGGAACCTACCTTCAAACTTGTGTTCTCAAAGTTGGGACTTGTGTTCCCACAGTCATTACCAATGAAAGAGTGGTGGACGATTGATGGATAACTGCAGTTGTTA
Source organism: Aethalodelphis obliquidens (assembly GCF_003676395.1). NCBI lineage: Eukaryota > Metazoa > Chordata > Mammalia > Artiodactyla > Delphinidae > Aethalodelphis > Aethalodelphis obliquidens. Next base: position 50,049,811 of record NW_020837953.1, read on the forward strand.
CAGGGGTTCAGTTTCTTTCTTGGAACCCCAGGAAATTTATGCTAATTTCCTGGAGCCATCTGTGGACTAGCCCAGGACTGACACGCTGGCAAGAAATCACCCTTGGTTCCATTGTCAGGGCTTAAAGACAGACTATGGAACAGCCTAGCTGTGGAAAGGGACCTGCACAGAACCCCAAGAGCAGGTTCCAAAAGAGATAATTGATGAAGACACCAAGTGCAGTGTCTGACATCAAGTTGGAGATCAAGACATGCTCAGAAAATCAGCCCCAGTTCTGCTGTAAGAGAATCAGGTGACCTTGGGCAAGTCACTGCACTCACAGTTTCAGCTTCCTTGGCTGAGAAAGGAGAGATGGGAGAAGGAGGGGTCAGGAGCACCCTTTTAAGGCAGGGTGGCCTTTTATTTAAATGCTGTCTGATGCCCAAGGTGCCAAAAAAATGAGGAAAGACACTGTAGCCAAGGGAAGGGAAGATGGGACACAGATCACCCCGCTCTCTTTCACTTGCTCACATAGGGACAGTAGGGTCTCTGCAAGAACGGAGACCAGTCACAAAAGGCCATGCATTGAATGACTCCATTTCCATGAAGTCTTGGAGACAGAAATGAGATTAGTGGCTGCCAGAGGCTGGGGGAGAGGGGAATGGGGAGAGATCACTAACAGGAACTGGTTTCTTTGGGGGGATGAAAGGTTTGGAGACTGGATAGAGGTGGCGGTTGCACAACCTCATGAAAGTGCTAAGTGAAACTGTTCCACTGGAACTAGAACTGTTCACTCAAAAATGGTTAATTCCACTTTATGTGAATTTCAGTGCAATAAACAAACCGAAACAATGGTAACATCTAAACCCAGAAGGGAGACGATGTGCACCCAACCCACACATCAGGGTCAGCAGAGTGTTTGACATTTTGCGACACTTGTTCCAGCCTCCCCACCCATCTGTAGGGCAAATGGCCGCCCTCCCTTTGGAGTTGATCTGCCAGGACCAGACGGCAGGTGTCAGGCGCCTAACGTGGTGCTCTCCTCTCCACCAGACAGCAGCCCTTCCTTCCTCTGGGACACAATCCTTGCTGGCTCACCAGTGGCTGCTCCTGGCTCTGTTTAAGGACAACAGGCATGTGGCCATGGCTGGGTGGGCCGCTCACAACATAGGGAGTCGTGTTCATGGTGCCAGGCCCTCACCAGTTGATGGCTACGTGCCCAGTGCACTAAATGCACTTCACCCAGTGCTGGGTGTAATCCTAACAGGTGTTTAGGGGTGGAAACTGGCTTCATTCCTTCAACAAATGACTATTAATCACCCACTATGGTTACCTGTGCAGACTCCATGCTGGGTGCCTAGGTTTCCATGGTGACCAGAACATCCCTGGGGTCCCAGAGCAGGGAGTTCACAGCCTAACTCGGGAGACAGGCTTCCAACGAGGCCACTGTAATGCAGCCTCCTAAGTAATCTGAGAGCAGAGCAGGGGGCGGGGGGGCCCTCGTGGTGGAGGGAGGGATCCCAGAGGGTGACTTTCTAATTGGTGAACCAGGAGTCTTTGTTCACATCACCCACATCTAGACAGGTGGGGAAGGAGAATGTCTCGGAACCCCTTCTCCCTCTCCCACGCCTACATCCCTCCTCATGCGGGTGAAGTTCCTGGTTCCTGAGCCCAGAGTGAGGGGCCAGTGGGAGGTGCTGCTGTACTAAGTGGGGGAGGGGCAGGGCAATAACATGGTCAGGTTTGTACTTTGGGTGATGCTCTACCTGCACTTGGAGATCAGGCTTGGGGAAGCCAGACTGGGGCAGGGAGGTCCAGGAGGGAGGTGATGTGAGTTTCCTGGGTAATGGTGAAGGCACTGAGCTTGGGTGGAGTTGGGAGAATGCGGGAGGGTGGCTCAGCAGGGTCTGGGGTTAAAGGGCTTGGTTGGGAAAAGTAGGAGGGATGGGAGAGCAGAATGTCTGCCTTGGGCAGTGAGGGACACAGGACCTTTTACTGAGATTGGGACAAGGGGTAAGGGGGTAGAGTTGGGAAAGCTGGTGGAGAGTTCTCAGTGTAAGGCACCTGGAGGGCGTCCAAGCAGAGCCGTCTGAGGGGCAATAGAAGCTTGGGAGCCCACGCGTGCAGACATTCAAATCTGTGGGAAGTGAGACTGAATATACAAGCAGCCAATGGCCAGACCATGTGTGAACTAGAGCTCTGATCTCTGACCCCAAACCTGCAGCAACCAGCCCAGGAAGCCCACCACAACCTCTGTGCAATCAGACCCAAACGGCCAGGACTCGATCGATCACTTCCCTAATCTTTGCTCCTCCTTCCAGCTCAGCACCAGGCAGAGAAAGCCAACTCCTCTCTCACCCACCACATGGGAAGCTCTTGTTTCCTCGGCCACCTCCAGCTTTCCCAGGCTGACAGCCCCCATCAGGACACACCCACAACCTTCCCTTTTTCCTCCCCGAAGCTCCCCTACTCCACATCTGCCTTTGAGTCTCTGCCAAACACAGGGGGTGCCGGCTGCCCCCTTGCTGTGACAGGCCCTCAGTAAAGAGCCTTTACTCCTTACTAGCTGGAGGCCTAGTGGTCAATATTCGTTATGTAACTGAAACCTGGGTTCAGGGTGTTACTGGGGGCAGCCTGTCCCAAGAGAAGAGTAGAGCCTGAGGCCTGAATCTTGAGGGACCTGGGCATTCATTGGGCAGTAAGGGAGGAAAAGGAAGACTGGCCAGAGGGATGCCATGAGTACCACCAGCCCGTGGGTTCAGGCTTAGCTGCGGAGGCAGGACAGAGGCTGTATGCAGAGATCAGCGCACACAGCCCGCACCTCTCGCTGTGGCCTCCTCATGGCATCACAGCAGGTGGCAGAGGTGAGTGGAAACTCTGGGGTCGGCCTGCAGCTCTGATGTGACCCTGGGCGGCCGCCACCCTGCTTGTGCTGTCCCTACGCCCTCACACCCTCTCCTCCCACCTGTGGATGAAACTCAGTCTAATTAATAATCATGTTGATGGGTCCAAGCCTCCTTCTGGAAGGTTCTAGGGGCAGCAAACCCACACAAACACAAGGTGAGAAGGCCAAGTCATTCCTTCAAGGCGCTCATAGCCCCACTGTCTGCAAAGGCTCTCAGCCCCTACGATGGACAGCATTAATTAGACCAGCTGTGGACTCAAGGAAGCAAGCCCTAGGAACCCCGATTTACGATTTCTAAGCCCGTTCCAGGAGTCAACCTACGCCTCCCTTGAATGAGCTTGGGCCCCGACGAGACTTAGGTGAGCTGGACACAGATGTCCTGAGTGAATCTGGAGTGAGATGACCCGCCCTGCACACTCAGATGGCACTGAGGTTACTGAAGGCCTACTGTGCACCCGGCTATATGGAGACAAGGATCAACAGAGCACGGACCCTTCCTCAGGTTTCGTCATGGGTGGGGTGTAAAATGGAATCTGGATGAGTCACAAAGACGAGCTCAGCACAGCGCCTGGTGCGTAGTAGGTCTCTTGCTTAGCACTTATATGGAGGGACCTCCCTGTTCAATCCTCACAGCTTGTGAGGCAAGTGCATCTGTCATGACCTAAGAGAAGCTCAGGCACAGATGGGTCGGTAACTTGCAGATTGGGGTTGGACTGTAGTCTGTTCAGATGGCTGTAACAGAATATCCTGGACAGGGCAGCTTGTAAATGACAGTGTTTACTGCTCAAGGTCTGGAGGCTGCAAGTCCAAGGTCAAGGTGCCGGCAGATTCGGTGTCCGGTGAGGACCGTCTTCCTCGTTCACTGATGGCCATCTTCTCACTGTGTCCTCATGTGGTGGAAGGGGTGAGAGGCTCTCTAAGGTCCCTTGTATAAGGGCACTAATCCCATCATGAAGCCTCCACCCTCATGACTTAATCACCTCCCAGAGACCCCACCTCCTAACACCATCACATTGGGGGTTAGGATTCTAGCATATGGATTTTGGTGGGGACACATATTTTGAGTCTATAGTGGTCCCACTGCAGGACGTGGATTGAAATCCATGCATTGCCATAGTTGGCACCCAGCCTGTTGACTCTGCTGTGCTCTGGGACCAGCCAACATCTCAGTGGGCCAGGCTTCAAGAGATAAAGTGTAATCATACATAATTTGGGAGGGTTTTCCCAGCTTTATTAAAATACAATGGACAAATAACATTGTGTAAGTTTAAGGTGTACAACATGTTGGTTTGATACACTTATATACAGCGAAATGATTACCACCATAGCATCAGCTAACACCTGCATCACATCCCATAATTGCAATTTCCCTTTTGTGAGAACATTTAAACTCTACTCCTTAGCAGCTTTCAAGTGTATAAATGCAGTATTATTAACTACAATTGCCATCTCTACATTAGATCACCAGATCTTATTTATCTTATAACTGGAAGTTTGCACCAGACCAACATCTCCCCATTTCCGCCCCCCCCCCCCCGCCCCTTCAAACCCTGGCAACCACTACTCTATCCTCTGTTTCTATGGATTTAGCTTTTTTAGATTTTACATGTAAGTGAGATCATACAGTGTTTTTCTTCCTCTTCCTGACATATTTTACTTAATACCCTCAAGGTCCGTCCACATTGTCTCAAATATCAGGATGTCCTTCTTTCTCATGGCAGAATAATATTCCATCACATATATGTATTTAAAAAAAAAAAATATATATATATATATATATATATATATATATATTACATCTTCTTTATCCATTCATCTGTTGACAGACACTTAGGTTGTTTCCATTTTTTGGCTATTGTGATTAACGCTGCAATAAACATGGGAGTGCAGATATCTCTACAGGTCCTGATTTCAATTATTCCAGATTTACACCCAGGAGTGGAATTGCTGGATTGTACAGTACTACTATTTTCAATTTTTTGAGGAACCGCCACACTATCCTCCATAGTGGCTGCATCAACAGTGCACGAGTGTTTCCTTCTTTTTACATCCTCACCAACACTTATTTCATCACTTATTTCAACACTTATTTCAACACTTATTTACATCCTCACCAACACTTATTTCTTTTCTTTTTGATGTAGCCATTCTGACAGGTCTGAGGTGATATCTTATTGTGGTTTTGATTTGCATTTGTGATTATAATGATCAGTGATGTTGAGCACCTTTTCATGTACCTGTGGGCACCTGTTGGCATGTTGTATGTCTTCTTTGGAAAAACGTCTATTCAGATCCTCTGCCCACTTTTTAATTGGATTGTTGCGGTTTTTGCTATTGAGTTGTACGAGTTCTTTATATATTTTGGATATTAACCCCTTATTAGAGATATGATTTGCAAACGTTTTCTCATGCATAGATTCAAAACATCTATAAACACCATTTTAAATTTCCTTTTGTAGGGGAAATCGGCACCCGTGGTCACAGACAACAGATCAAATGCCCATACCGTCTACCATTCCGTTCCATGGTTTAGGTGTTTGTCCCCTTAAAAAGTTAGTGGCTTAAAAAATTCAAAGAAATTAAAAAACAAATTGACTAAGGCTTAATCAAGCAATTTATATTGTGCAATGGAACGCACAAAAGGTATGCAAATCCAACAGTAATTTGCACTCTTCATAAAGCGCTATCGGGGAGCTTGCTTTCCAGGCAAATGTGACCACAGAGTGAACAGAGCGAGCAACCTGATTGTGGGTGGACTTTATTTTTCTCCATAAATTGATTTTCACCTCAAAAGACTCGGAACTCTTCACAAGTAGCCCGTGCGCGCGTAACGGAGCAGCTTTATGTGTCTGGCTTCTTCCCCCAGTTTCCGAATCCAGAATTCTCTTTAGACCCACCAGCGCCCAGCCTGCTGGAGACACCTTCCTCCCAGCCTCAGTGGGCGAGGAGCATCTCGGGACGGAAAATTACTGGAGACAGTTCTAAGAGCCCAGAAGGCTTCAAACCAACCCCTCCAAGCATTCACAGTCACGGGCAGGGCGATGCATCCCAAATGAAAATCCTGCCTCATTCTTTGAGAATAACTGAACAGTTACCTCCAAAGCCATTTCACAATTAGCCCTGTTTCCCGCAGGGAAAGTCTGGCTTTGGTAAATTCAAACCCTCTGCTTGAACAAAGGATCCCTAAACACTTTCCTTTTAGCGGCAGTTGGAACAGTGGCTCTTAAATGCAGTGAGCGGTTTCCATTTGGACTGAACTCTCCGAGGTCCATCAGTGCCCCCTCCCTGGGGCCCACTCAGAGCCAGCATTCCACTGCATTTGTATGGAGTGTCACATTTTTAAACCACAAAGTGGTTTTTGGCATCATCTCTCCTGATGACTGGCACAGCAGCTTCCTGGTAGATGGTGGGGGGTGGGAGGCGGGCAATGGTATCTGAATTTGCAGATGAGGAAACTGAGGCAGGAATGCTCAGGTAATTGCTTAGGTCATAAATGGCCATTAGTACCTAGTGTAGCTGGTAAGTTGTAGGATGAAGGGTGATGCTGATTCTGGACTCTGTACCCTGACACAGAATTGTTTCTCAGACACAGAGTTTTGGGTGAAGTAGGAAAGAATAGCTTTATTGCTTTGCCAAGCAAAGGGAGCCACAGTGGGCTAATGCCTTCAAAACTGTGTGTCCCGATCTGGAGCGGGTAGTGAGGAGTTTTATAGTAATGGTTCAAAGAGGGCGTGGTCAACTCATGGACATTCCTCTGATTGGTTGGTGATGAGGTAAATGGGAGTCAACATCATCAACCTTCGCCTTCTAACCTGTCTAACATGCAGTTAACTTCTCTCACCTGCTGGGGGTTTCAGTATCTGCAAAACATCTCAAAGATATTGTTATGTGTATCCCTTGATGGAGAACCAGGACCCTGCCCCAAGTCTGCACTATTGTTTCTTGACTGTTCCTCCCTATTCTCTGCATCCCCTCCCTTCCCTGCTTAACTGTTTGACCGTGCCTGTTGGAACTCAGGGAAGTTTATGGAGGCTGAATGAAGCCTATTTCTTATAATCAAGAAATGGGGAACACGGAAAAGCTTTTGTGGCCAGGAGCCCCACAGGGTCCTGCTTGGTTTCAAGGGGATCAGAATATGCCACCCCAAAATATGCCACTTTGGCAAAAAGATTATCTTGAGCCAAAGGCAATTGAGAAACAGCAGACTTGGGATGAACTCTCTGCCCTCCCGATCTGCCCAAAAGCAGTATGCAAATGTCCCTTGGAAGATGTCCACCTCTCTTCCAGGAAGGAAGGGACAAACTTCATGGCCAGAGAGGGAGATGGGGCTGCACAAGAAACCTCGGTAACATCACACTTCTCTCCACTAGTCCCTCTGACCTGACCCTGAAGCCAAATCTGGCCTCTGTACCCCGATACCGAATTAAATTTCAGCGACAGAGTTTTGGGTGAAGTAGAAAATAATAGCTTTATTGCTTTGCCAGGCGAAGGGGGCCACAGTGGGCTAATGCCCTGGAAACTGTGTCCCACACTGGGGCAGGGGGTGGGGGTGTGTGAGAAGTTTTATAGTCAAGGAGCAGGGTTGCTCATAAGGATCAGGGTCCACATTCCTTCAATCCAGGTGTCCTCTGGCATCAGGTGGTGGTGGGTGAACGGCAACCTTCTCTCTGGAATGAAGAACGCTTCATCAGGTAGTTAACATCTTCCATTTGGTAGGGGTTTTAGTTCTGCCGAAAAACTCAAAGATATTGGTATGTGCATCCCTTGAGGGGGAACCAGGACTCTGCCCCAAGGCTGCACTATTGATTCTTGTTGGCCTCTCCCTCATCTCTTCATCCCCTCCCTTCCCTGATTAGCAACTATTTGAACCTGCCCTTTGGAACTCAGAGTAGGGGGCACAGGCTTTTGTGCCAGGAGCCAGGGTTCTGCTCAGTTTCACCCCAGCTACCTACCCCTTTGCCTTTGCCTTGCCCCTGCTCACAATTCACCCCTCATTGTTAAAATGGAATGGAAACCCCAGGGTCTAGCCCCCTCCTTGTGCCCTCACTTCCTTTTCCTGGGGACCCTTATATGCATATGTAATAAACCTTTTCTCCTGTTCATCTGTCTTATCAGTTTAATTCATGGGACCCAGTCACAGAAACTAAGAGGGGGGAGGGAAAGTGTTTCCTTCCCTACAAGAACCTGACCATGGCACCATCTCCCAGCCCCCATCATCTTGGATCAGCTGCTCTAGGCTGGTATTATATGAAATGAGTGCTTCTTGCATTTCAGAGGTTTGTACTATTCGTAACCCTTTCCTGTAAAGGGTCAGACACTAAATATTTTCGGTTGGTGGACCATATGGGTCCCTGTCACCACAACTCAACTCTGCCCTTGTAACTTGAAGCAGCCATAGATAATACGCAAATGAACAAGGGTGGCCATGTTCCGATAAAACTTTATTTACAAAGCGGGCAGTGGGGCCACAGATGACGGATTTGGCCCATAGGTGGTAGGTCTATAGGCTGACATGGGCATCCAATGGGTCCCAGCAAATTGTGAGTAAACAGTATGGTAAAACCATGCATTCCCATTCCCATGAGTAAGAATAAATCATTAAAAAGTTTCCCAAAGGTTTGCTTTCCCCAAGATGCTATTGCTCTAATTCTACACAGAGTCATAGTCATCTTCTGCCGGGACAGCTGCACAATGGCCAGCTGACCTCCATCTCTATCTGACTCCCACCAGCCAGCACCACCATGGGAGGCCACAAACCAGCAACTCACTTTCCCTCCTCTGGGCCTCTCAGCATTATGCAGGGTGGCCATAGGTCTCAGCTTGCCTGGGACAGCATCTGGGCAGGCCCGTGCTCCCAGCAGGGCCATTGATAACGCCCTAAGTACTCTCAACAGGCCTGGCTGGGATGATGACTGACATATTCAAGATGCAACACTTAGCACATGTCCAGTGATGCCTTCTGTGTGCTGGGTATAGTACAGACTCTGCAAGGACAAAGATCAAGAAGATAAATGTATAAACAATGTATATGTGTGTCTGTCTGTGTACAATGTATATAAAATATTATATACATACACACACACAAGGTATATACAATATTATGTATATATAAACACAATGCATACACAATATTGTGTGTATATATATATTGTGTGTGTATATACAAGCATATGCTATATATATACACAATATTTTATAATGTATATACAATATTGTGTATATATATACACACACAAGATATATAGATAATATTTTATACATACACATACAATGTATATACAATATTGTGTATATATACACTCAATGTATGTACAGCATTGTGTGTATATATATGTGCACACAGTGTATATACAAGATTGTGTATATATATATATATATATATACACACACAGAATGTGTATACAATATTTTATATATATACACAGTATATATACAATATGATACACACAATGTATATACAGTGTTTTATATATATACACAGTATATATACAATATTTATATACACACTCAATGTATACACAATATATTTATAGCAATGACCTCTTAGCATATGTATATACCAGCATATACCAAAATATATATGCATGACCCTTCCATCAAGTAGCCCCGGCCTAGTCGGGGAGGCAGAGGAGCATACCAGCACCATGGCAGGGCAGTTCGTGTCATTACAGCAAGCAGAGAAGGCTTCTAGGAGGAAGGAGCATCTGGACAGAATCTTAGAAGCTGCAAAGGAGATAGTCAAGGAAAGGAAGAATTCAGAATGTGACTTGCCAGCAGTGGGGACAGTCATATTGAGGTTACAGAGGTGAGAAACAGCTTGTTTGTGGAAAGTACTTCCATATTCTAGTGTTGCTGGGAAACAGAGATCTTTCCATGAAAAAGTAAAATATCTATCTACTACCTATTGATATCTACCTATCTACAATAAAAACAATTCTTTCATGCTATCCTGGATTCCTCTTTATTAATAATTGACCTCATAATTCACATGTAATTTGCTAGTGGTTTAATATCTAATTAAAAACCTCTAACTCTTCATCTTGCAGTGAATAAGGCTCACCCTGTTGCTGAGCAGGTGAAGACATTTAATTTACTGACACAGCGTCTACAAACAACCTCACAAAACAAAACTGCATACTCTGCAACACCTTCTCATGGTAATCTGTTTATTTGTACTATGTGAAGAGACCTTTGGTTGGAATTGTCCAACGCATTACAAACAAACCCTATTTGCGACCCCTGTGGCTGCACCTCCTCACTGCTCATCCCCACCACCCTCCAGCCAGACCTGAGATAACTCCAAAGAAGTGGAGGGGAGCCGGATGGTTGAGATAACGTTTTAGCAGGACAAGTGTGTGTGTGTGTGTGTGTGTTTAATTCATTATATGGTAAATGCTGTATAATACATTATATACATTTTACTGCTAATGCATGACATATAACATAATTATAATAGAAAACTCACAACATCTGCATGCATGTCTTAGTGTTCTATTGCTGCTGTAACAAGTTATCACACTCTTAAAGGCTTAACACTACACCCATTCACCCTCCTAGAGTCCCAAGGTCAGCAGTCCAAGCACCATGTATTTTAAATCTACGCTCTGCTGAAATCAAAGGGTCTGATGGCTTGGGCTCTTGACTAGAAAACAAGGATAAGATTCTTCGGGTGACATTCCGCCTCCCAGTGCATTCAGGTTGTTGGCCAAATTGAGTCCTTGTGGTTGTAGGACTGAGGACCCGTTTCCTTGCTGACTGTCAGCTGGGTCTGGCCTTTGTGCCCAGAGACAGCCCAAATTCCTTCTCATGCTTCCCTTGTACAGGCTCCCTGCAGCAATGGAAGGTTAAGTCTCTCTCATGCTTTGAATCTATCTGAATCTCTCTTCTGCTCAGATAGTTACACTGGACCCACCTAGTTAACCCAGGATAAACTTCCTGTTTTAAAGTAATCTTCATGAGTAACCTTCATTCCACCTGCCAAGTTCCTTCACAGTGGTATCTAGATTAGTGTTTGAATTAGCAGAGAGTGGAAATCTGGGGGGAACTTCTTTAGAGTTATTCCTACCCCTCTATGTACACACACATATACATAATATACAGACATGCAGTAACATCAGCCATGAAAAGAATGGACCTCGTGCTAGTCCCATGAGAAATGGAACTAAAATTTAAGAAAAAGCACAAGACAAAAATATGATTCCCTGGACTATGAGGGAGGGGGAGGGATGTTCACTTATCTACTTATCATGATTTTACTACTCAATCTGAACATTAATTTTCTGAATGTGTGCTTTCTTATGGCCATGACTGACATCTGTTAAAAACTAGAGTCCAGAATGCCAGACATTATTCTAAAAGGGAATTTACCAAACAGAGACATTCCCTGCAAAAATATCTCTGAAAGAAGGTAAAGCATGAGGCAAGTGAACAAGGGGTCAGGACCAGACTCAAATTCACAGGCTTCCAACACCCACAGCAGTGCTATTCACAATGGCCCCAAGGTGGAGACCATCCAAAGGTCCAACAGCTGATGACTGCAGTACAGCCATTCAGTGGACTATTATTCATCCATAAAAAGGAATGGAATTCTGACTCATGCTTCATGGATGAAGTGTGAAAACATTATGCTAAGTGAAAAAAAATCGGACACAAAAAATCCATACATAACATAATTCCATTTATATGAAGAGTCCAGAACTGCAAAATCCATAGGAATAGCAAGTACATTTGCATTTGCCAGGAGAATAGGGAATGGTTGTCAGTGTGTACTGGCTCCTTTTGAGGTGCAAACTATTATGAAATTAAATAGTGGTGATGGTTGCACAACTCTGTAAATATATTTTAAATACTTTAAAAGGGAGAGTTTGCAACAAATATTTACTGTATAACCCAGGGAACAATATTCAATATCGGTAATAACCTGTAATAGAAATAGTAATAATCTGAAAAAAAATATTATAATAATCTGAAATATATATATATATATAACTGAATGATTCTTCTGTACACCTGAAACGGACACAATATTGTAAATCAACTTACCTCAGTTTTTTAAAGAAAACATATAAAAAGGGGAGTGTTTTATAGTATGTGACTTCTATCTCAATAAAGCTTTGAGCTACACCCCACCCCACTCTTGCAGGGAAAGAGGTTATGCAGGAAAAATACATGTTCAGCTTTGCTTTTCTTTCATTCTTTTGTGTACAAACACATACAACCCATGTGTTGCCACCCTGCGAAGTAGCAGCCACAGCGCCAGGTGTGGGGATCCTGGGAAAAGTGAGATGCCCCTGCCCTTCTGCAGTTTGGAGTCTGCTGGGTGAGACAGACTTCAAACCACTAACTATCAGACTGTTCAGAGACAGATGTTGAAACACTAATCACTACACCTATACATGACTATTAAATAGTAATTTGTATAAAGTGCTCCGGAAAAAGTACAGGGTGTGATGTAAGTATGTAGCAGGAAACACAGGAACCATGCAATCTGGGGGATGTGTGTGGTTTTCCTGAGGAAATGGGCCTCGGATGAGATATGAGAAAGGAACAGGCTTAGCCAGGTGAAGGGACAGGAGCAGAGGTTAGGCAAGACCTGGATATGGAGGGAAGAGCAGTTCTGAGGAGCAAGAGGTAAGAAGGACATTTGGTGGGGCATTTAGAGACTTGGAGGTCCTGGGAGAGAGAACCAGGAGGTTGCACATGGGTGGGGAGTCAAGGGCTGGACTGCAGAGACCACTGGGGGCCCAAGTGAAGATTTGGGACTTTATCCTAAGGGCAAAGGGAAAACTCAGAAAAATTTTAAACAAGGGAATGATGTAGCCATGTTTGTGTTTAGAAAGGTTATTCTGGAGGACTTGCAATTCTGGCAAGGTGGCAGACAAAATGTGTCTTAGTCTGTTCAGGCCGTTGTAACAAAATGCCTTAGACTGGGGGGCTTATAAACCACAGAGTTTTACTGCTCATGGTTCTGGAGGTTGGAAGTCCAAGATCAAGGCACCGGCAGATTGGCGTCTGATGAGACTTGCTCCCCAGTTCATAGATGTCCGTCTTCTCTCTGTGTCCTCACATGGTGGAAAGGGTGAGGGAGTTCTTTAGGGGTCGATTTTATAAGGGCACTAACTCCATTCATGAAGGTTCCACCCTCATGACCTAAGCACCTCACAGAGGCCCCACCTCCTTACATCATCACCCTCAGGGGGTAGAGTTAGGCTTCAACATATGAACTTTAGAGGGACAAAAATATTCAGACCATCGTAAAATAACCCAAATGTTAACCTCAGATATGCCGGATAAAACACAACAAAATGTATTTTAAGTGCATATCTGAGCTTCCAAGAAAGACCATGCCTTGTCTCAGGCATGGTAAGAGAATGAGAAGCCAGAGTGACAATTCCCTAGCTAAGGCTGCTGCTCCTGAATGAAGTTAACAGGTGAGGGGTAGGTGAGAGGTGCAGGTGAGGTGGCAGGTAATATGGACAAGTGAGGGAGCCGGTGAGGTGGACAGCTGAGGGGGCTGGTGAGGGGTGCAAGTGAGGGGACAGGTGAGGGGACAGGTAAGGTGGGAAGGCAAGGGGACAGGTGAAGTGGGAAAGTAAGGAGACAGGTAAGGGAATAAGTGAGAGAACAGGTGAGGGGACAGGTGAGGGGGCAGGTGGGCTTGTCAATATGAGCTTGAGCTTTAATACCAGGTGTCAACAGCAGAGGAAGCTGAGAACTCAACCAACCTGGGGAGTCAGAAGCAAGACCGACCCCAAAATAAAAATGCAACCTGTAACTGTTGCAACCTCAGTCATGGTATGAACCCCTACCTGTATGAGGAGAGATGAGGAAGTTCAGATGCCTCTGCCTGGATTCAGGATGAAAAAAACCCAAACCAAAATCTGTCTGAGCATAAAATAACCTGGAGCTGTGTATGCAGGTGTGCAGGCTTACCAATGTGGTCTAGTGATTCCTCTGGAATGTTCGACGGCTGCAAACCCAACCCAATCTGGAGGGATCCTCTCCCACCATCCGGAGGACCCTCACAAGGGAATGCAAACCTGTGATGAAGACAAGTGTCCAGTCAACAACCTAGGACCCGTGAGGACAGCTCCTTCCACGAGGGGTCAGAACACACTAGAGTTACCAGGAGGGGCTGACAACCTTCAGGGAAACACATGTGTGGTTAACATGATGAGGGACTTGCAAAGGAGCAAAGGCCCAGGGAAAGTCCAGGACTTGTGTCCCCAAACCCCAGCCAGGCCTTTACATCCAGCTGCATCTCCACTTGGTGGTCTGCTGACTGCTGCCTCCTCCCACTTCAGAAGGGGACAAGGTCATCTTTCCAGGGACATGGGACCAGATCCCTGGAGTTGACCTCAACCTGTCTCTCTCTCACACACTTCACACCTCACCCCATTCATGATTAAACAACAAAATGAAATCGATTTCCTACAAATAGAAGATAAATGCCACCTTTGCTTTCCAACTGAATGTTGCTATGAATTTTAGCGTGTAAAATCATTTTTGGTGAGAAAAAAACCTCATAGATATTAAATTATTAAATTTAGCACATTGAATGAAGAGAATGGAATAGATCATAACAGAACAAGGTGGGATGAGATAAGATAGAAGAGAGCAGAACTGAACAGAAGAGAAAATGTCAGGAGTCACATGTAATCAGGATAAGTAAAGTCTGGGGCAGTATCTGTTTCAGGTGTATGTGCATTTATACATGTATATGGGTAGTACTCACAGAATCAAGGTGTGTGTGTGTGTGTGTGTGTGTGTGTATTTGCTGTGGGTCATGAAGCCTCTGGGATCGAGTATATTCATCAGAGCACATATCGCAAATGTTATACTTGATGGAGACAAGCCAGCCAGTCACTTCACAATCAGGAACAAGATGTGCATTTGTATTCAACATTGTGCTTGAGGTCCTGACCAGCACAGTAAGACACGAAAAAGAAATGAATGTTACAAGGATTGAAAAGGAGAAACAAAAAGCATTGTTATTCACAGCCATTGTGACCAGCACACAGAAAGCCCCAGAGAACAGAGATCAGCTTGCAATATAAATAAGAGAGTTCTGCACAGATTCTGGTTACCTGGTCCAACCCTCAAAACTGGCAGAGTGCCTTTAATTCGGGAACAAACAATAACAAAATATAATACTTTTTAAAAATATCATTTACAATAGGAAAAAACACAAGGTACTGAGAATAAAGTCCACAAAAGATGTGGAAGATGCTCACAAACATACCTAAATTTTGTTGGTTAAAAAAAAAAAAAAGAAAAAAAGAAAGAAAGAAAGCAAACTTACATCAATAGAGAAGAAAAATGTAATGTCATAAAAATTGTCAATCCTCCCCAAATTATAAAGTCAATGAAATTTCAATAAAAATCCAGGATTTTTTATAGAAACTAACAAACCTATTTTGAAACTTACATGGAAGAATGAAGAGTTGGGAATAGTTAAGAATGTTTTGAAGATGAGAGAGAAGGTGAGGTTGGAGGTGCCTCTTTCTAGATGTGAAGACAGAAGCTCCAGTCCTAGAAATGTGGGAAAAGCCCTGACGGGGCACAGAAGGCAGCACTCAGCACAGACCCGCCTGCCCGTTGGAACCATTACAGACCAGCGGGGTAAGAATGGTCCTCCCATCATGATGCCAGGGCCACTGGGTACCAACAGAGCATTAGAGCAACACATTGCTACTTCACTCCTTCCATCGGGATCTTTGAGAAGATGCAATAAGCAACATCTCTTTTTTCCTGCTGGCTTCTGAATACACTGAAATATACATTAAACTGTAGAACATACCTTTTTAAAAAGGCTAAAATAGTGCCTTTGTGATGGATAAGGGCTATGATGGAGGATGCGGGTCAGAGTAGGAGCAGGCAGCTCTTCTTCTGCATGCGAGAGGCCAGGCCTCCCGCCCAGTTGCAGAGAACAGGGGAGAGGGAACCTCTCAGGTCAGGGATGGAGGTGCACGGGAGGAGCAGAGTCTGTGGGAACTGGCTCATGACAGCCTGAAGGAAGGGGCTGAATGAGGCTTCTTCCCCAGTTTGCCAATCAGATATGCCCTTCCCCTTCCTTCCCTGTGGTGGGAAGAGGCTGAAGGTCACCCAAACGGGGCTCTCCCCAGTGGGTCTTGGGGAAGGAGAATCACTCCTCTGTGTAATGTACACAAAAATAAGCATTCAGATGGATTCAACACCTAAGTGTGAAAAACCAATAACACAAGTTCTTTTCAAAGAAAGAATGAGGGGCTATCTAGAAGACATCAGAGGAGAAAGGATTTTTTTAAACAAGATGCAAAAGACAGACCATAAAGTATGAGGTTGATACATTTGACTACCTTAGAGAAAGAGATTTCTTATAAGATTATCTTATAAAATAATCTTATGAGAGACCTGATAATAAAAGTGGGAATATGTTTATCATCCATGTGTCTTAGTCAGCTTGGGCTATTATAACAAAATAGCATAGACTGTGGGGCTTCAACAACAGAGATTTATTTTCTCACAGTTCCAGAAGCTTGGAGTCCAAGATCAAGATTCCAGCATGGTCAGTTTCTGGTGAAGCTCTCTTCCTGGCGTACAGACGGCTGTCTTCATAATATGTCTGCACATGGTCTTTCCTTGGTAAGTGAGCATGCATGGAGAGAGAGAGCAAGGTCCCTGGTTCTCCTTTTAGAAGGAGACTATTCCATGGGGTCAGGCTCCACCTTTAGGACCTCATTTAACCTCCATTACTTCCTCAGCGTCCCATCTCCAAATACAGACAAACCAGTGATTATGGCTTCAACACATGAACTTGGAGGAATATTTAGTCCATATTTAGTTGTAGACTGAATATTTGTGTCCACCCAGGATTCATATGTTAAAACATAACCCCACCGTATGATGGTGTTTGGAGATGGGGCTTTTGGGAGGTGATTAGGTCATGAGGACAGAGCCT
Organism: Aethalodelphis obliquidens; assembly: GCF_003676395.1. Classification (NCBI taxonomy): domain Eukaryota; kingdom Metazoa; phylum Chordata; class Mammalia; order Artiodactyla; family Delphinidae; genus Aethalodelphis; species Aethalodelphis obliquidens. The sequence continues at coordinate 50,066,634 of NW_020837953.1, forward strand.
TCACGAATGGGATTAGTGCCTTATAAAGGACTTCAGAGACAACCCCTCACGCCTTCCACTATGTAAAGACACAGAGACTAAATGGTCATTTATAAACCCCTCACCAGAGAGCAAATCTACCAGCGCCTTGACCTTGACTTCCCAGACTCCGGAGCAGTGAGAAATAAATGTCTGCTGTTTGTAAGTCACCCAAGCCTATGGTATTCTGTCAAGCAGCCCGAATGGACTATGACAGTTTATAACACATGTAACCATCCTACAACGAATGTCAGACTATGTATAAAACTCTACAAATCAAGAAGGAAGACAAACCACCCAATGGAAAAGGGGGCTCCCATGACGCAGCTGTTCCACACGAGGGGTGAGATCTCAGACCCAACCACAGATCTACCCATGGGTGTGTAGAAAGCCTCTCGTTGAGAACCTGTCTGCAGTAGTTGTTTGAGCTAATTGTGAAAGGGTGAGGAACACCCCCAACCACAGGCAATGGACATGGCATGCACACGAGAAGGGGAGATCTTGAACCCTGACAATCTAGAGAAAAATAAGTAAGGAACGAAAGGAAGTTTATAGCGCAGGATCAATGACGTGAATGAACTTTGCAAGGGTTTATGACTATTTAATGACAAACACCAAGCTCATTACCGTGGGTGGCTGTGAAAGTAGAGAGAAATTTAAACATGATAGAGATAGAATCAGAGGTAAAATCAGCAAGATCTGAAGATTAGTCAGGTGCATGGGAGAAGGGAGACAGAGTGGTCGAGGGTAACCCCCAGGGCTCTGAATGAGCTGCTGGTCGAGTGACCTTGTCCTTTCCCAATATGAAATCCACTGAAAAAGAAGGGGGTGGGCAGCCTGGGGGGATTGGTGGGAAATGAGACTTCCGTTTTGGACTCGGTGACGTGTTGAGAGGTCGTGGTGCCTGTGAGTTATCCACATGGAAATTTCAAATGGGCCATTGATGACACTGGTGTTCTGAGCTGGGCAGGGCTGTCTGGGCTGAAGATTGGATTTGGACGTGGTAGGCTTTTAGGTGGTGGAGATTGTCCAGGGAGGGGTGTGGAATGAGTCTGTCATCAGGCAGTTGACATGGAGGACCAATGGAACTAAGTTCCCTAATCCAAGTGATATGTGACAACTGGCTCACTTAAGAATCCCTATCTGGGTCAAACCCTGGGGCTCCCGTTCAATGTGTTTCCCTAAACCTCCACATTCCGGGCATCCTCCCAGGAGTCAAGCTCACTATGGCTTGTTTCTGGATACCTGTCCTGCCTGCCTCTTCCCTTTCCTCACTTGTCCCATGGACCCACCGCTGAGCCTGCAGTGGAAATGTAGGAAGAACATTTGGAGGAAAATGCTCTGTCTCTGGATGAGCCCTGCCCAGTGGTGAGCAGGTATCCGACGTATACAAGCCTGTAAAATGGAGATTACGTTGTAAGGTTATTACGATAGTTCCCCAAGCCCAGTGAACTTAAACAAAGCCGTCTGAAACCTGTGTATGCCCTTAGCCTGTGAAGATGCTTTGTAGAATGCAAATATGTGAGCTGTTGTTATTTTTATCCCTGTTTTATTTTTTCACTCCTGGATTTCTGACCTTTCTTTTGCTCTGTATTTTCTAACTTTTTTTCTCCTTTCTTCATATTATAGAGACAACAGTGTCCACACTTCTATCATTCCACCAGAGCTCTGTAGCATCTTTTGGGGATTACATAAATTGTGAGAATGTCAGACAAGATTAAAGGGTTCTCTAGGGGACCCCTGAGGATTTTAAGCAAGTGTGTTGTCAGAGCTGGTTGGATCTGAAATAGTGTCAGCAGAGTTGAGAAGCACAGCTGTGTTACTTTTGGCCTCTGTCTGGATACCTTTGAAGGAAGCAAGGATCCCATGGTGATGATCTGTTTGGGACTAGTTCCTTCTAGGGACAAGGGCCTCCTGAAAAAGTGGTTGCCTCTGGGCTGGAATGGCTGACGGATTTGCCAGAAAGCCAATGAACATAAAGCTTTGGGGTCCCTCCGGGCTGCCTCTTTCCACTCAAGTTCCCTGTCGCACTCACCCTTGACCCCTGGCTCAGATAGTGATGGAGCAGCCATGGCGTTGGGGATCCTGCCAAGGGGAAATTGGTTTGGGGAGACCTTTATTTCATGTTAGTGGAATAGATTCCATAGTTTAATTATTGCTAATATATTAGTTTGCTAAGGTTGCCGTAACAAAGTACCACAGACTGAGTGGCTTATACAACAGGTAATTATTTTCTTCCAGTCCTGGAGGTTGAACATTTACGATCAAGGTGTGGGCAGGGCTGGTTCCTCCTGAGGCCTCTCTCCTCGGTGTGTAGACAGCTGTCTTCTCGCTGAGTCCTCACAGGGTCATCCCTCTGTGTGTGTCTATGTCCTAATCTCCCTCTTATAAGGGCACCAATCGTATTAGATTTACCCCATCCATGTGACCTTATTTTACCTTAGTCACCTCTGTAAAGAACCTATTTCCAAATAACATCAACATATGACTTTGGGTTGGGGGGCACAATTTAACCCATGAGAGTCAGTGTCCCTATAGAGAAATGGTTCCCAGAATCCTCCAACTGCCCACTGGGCCAATTCACCCCATGTGGAATTGTGATATAGGGGCACCAGGCCAGAGCTGTATCAGGAGGTTAAATAAGCCTAGATTTGTGATGTTTCCTGTATTTGTCAGCTTTTTAAAATGTGTAATTGTTCATGATTTATTTTCTTATTGTAAATAAATACACATGTTCAAACACACTCAACAAACCCGTGTCTGTCCCCACCACTGGCTGTTACCTGGCTGCCCCTGAGAGATGTTTACAGGGCGAAAATGCTGAAACAAAAAATAAAACACAAAATATTCACATGCTAGCACCCACTCTGGGAGGGCTGATGGTGAAAACTTTGGTCAGCTTACTTTCTTAATATGCCTCTCTGATACCTAGGGTGTCTTACAAGTCCACTTCAGATCCAGGAATTCTGTTTAGGAATCTGTTTATGTCAGCGGTTGACAACTTTTTCTGGAAAGGTCAAGATGGTAAATATTTTAAGCTTGGTGGACCAAGTGGTCTCTGTGGCAACTCATCAACTCTGCTATTGGAGTGTGAAAGCAGCCACAGGCAATACAGAAATAAGTGGACAGGGCTGTGTTTCAATAAAACTTTATTTACAAAAGCAAGGCAAGGACCAGATTTGTCCTGCAGGCCACAGTTGCCAGCCTCTGGTTTATGTATCTATCACACACTCCCTTGCAGGCTAGTGAGGGTCTGACATTTCTCTGCTCCACACCTTTGATTTTCCTCAGTTTAGTTTTCTCAAGTTCCATGCACTGCTACCTACGTGGTGGTGAGTAACCCACTTGCTCTTGTTTATTTCAGGTCCTACCCAGGAAATGAATTGAGAAAAGGTTAGACTCACCTTAGGGGCCTCTTCTTAAGACAGAAAGAATTCAATTTGAAGGGGAAAAGCAAAAAACAAATAAGTCTTCTTAAGCCTCTTAGTTCACAAAGGTCTCCCTCGATTCTGCCTGAGGCTACGTCTCATCAAAGCCCTTTCACGCCCATTTTCTTACTCTCTCTGAGTCCATTACGACACTTCTGAAAAGGGGGTAAGGCTGAGGAGTGGCCGGCTGTGCTCACATCTCTGGGTTGTTTTCAAGATGAGGGACCAATCTTCCTGCCGTCTTTCCGATACCCTCGCTACCATCGACGTGAAGAAAGAAATCAATGCCAAGTGCTGGGGCCCCTCCCCTGCCTCTTTAAGGACAAAGGCAGAAAGGCAACCAGCTCATCCCACTTCCTCCTCGGTCTTTTAACCTGACCTGCCATTCTCCAAAGCCAGGGACTCAGTAAGCCTGGTGGTGCTTCAGACGGTTGAAAAACTACCTCCTTAAGAGCCAGAAGGGAGGAAATAGCCGGAGGAGGGGTAGTGCTGATGGATCACACATTTTAGATGGGTCACTCTTCATCTTCTCTGAGTTATCTGGGCCTCTTCCATGATTTCTTACCCTGGCAAAAAGTAAGGCAATACTTGCCTTTTCCTGGATGAGGACTTATCCATAAATTTGGTTTGATCACCCTAGGACCAGGAGGTCCTGCTGGCAGTCCCGACGTCAGGGAGAACCACCACTGGCAGTTTTGCAGTGGGAAGACGTGTGGAGCCCTGGGAGTGGTGGCAGGAGATGACCCGGTTCTCCAAGTTTCCAGAAATGAACATCAGTGCCTGTGGACACCTCGTCCCCGGAGCCCGAGCCATCAGGGTGCCGTTAGTCTGAGAGTCCTCAGAACTTTGGTGCTGAGCCCAGCAGCTCCCACATGGAACAAGCCAGTTACCTCTGCCTCATGGAACTTCAGGTTACACCAAACTTGAAATGGGTCTTTTTGGTTTTTCTCATTCAAATCAAGAATCTGGGCAAAAGTTCCAAAGCCCTGGAGACAACTTGGGTTCCTTCTCCTGCTACACCTGTCACTTGGGAGGGTCTTACGTTAACAAAGAGGGGCCTACAGAGGCAGAGGGCAGCCATTCATGTATGGGCATCTATGTCCCAAAGAACAGGCCAAAAGGCCACCCCCAAAATGGATGGATCACTCTGAGTCCTGATGGAGAAGGACCATTGTGACCATACCTTCACAGGGGCAGCATTCCAAATGGACAGGGGTTTTCTAAATGCTACCCGTGCCCCACGGTGAGGGCCATGCACTGTAGCTCTGGGGCCTGTGACCCTGAGGGACTCCTCTTGGTGGAAGGACCATGCCCACCTCTTTCCCTGACAGGCCACAACCCAGAGCACGGATACCTTGGTCGTCAAGGGTCACCCTTGCCCTTGGACAGAGAAGGCGTCCTGAATGGCCTCCTCTAGCCTCTAGGTCTCTCTCCTTTTTGGCAAAAACAACAGAGATGGGTTTTTAAGACATGATTGAGCAGGGGATACACAGCAAGTGTCCCCCAGCCCTGCCATCGGTAACTGCAGATGCCTCCACGGTGCTCTGAACGCGTTTTCCAGCAAAGCCCCAGGGTGGATTGCAAGAGTCCCCCCTAGCCTGTTCTGCAACAGCTCAGTGAACAAAGGGTTCCACGGTCAAAACAGAGAGGAGCTTTGCATAGTATGTCGACCATGGCCGTAAGGATGGTGCATAGCCCACCACCTGGGACTCAGGCTCAGTGACACCCACTGGCCACGTGTCTGCAGGACAGCTGGACCTGGCCGGTCCAGGCTGGCCTCAGCTGGGCTGGGTTCCACGCTAGTCGGTATGAGCCACATGCCCGTCATCCTGCTGGGACTAGTGGCTGCCTGAGAGGTTTTTCTTATGGTGAAAAGGGGTGCAGCCAACCCACAACACATTTCAAGCCCTCCTTCTTCATGTCCTTGAAAATCTCATCAGCCAAAGCAAGCCCATGGCCCCGGCAGCATGAGCAGAAGGGACGTGCTGGTGGACAGAGGACACTACGGCAGGATGTGAACCGCTGGGGCCCGGAGTCAGCCGGTTACAGTATTTCAGCCTCGCCTTTGAGACTCACAAAAGCATGTGGTGCTCTGAGATGCCCAGGCGTGACAGAAGTCTGTTTCATGGAGCCCAGTGTCCCCCATATTTCAAAGCTTATGTCCTGTATTCAGAAAACATGCTTTCTAATCTGTGTAAGTAGTTTTCCACAGAACACACATTGCGAACATACAATAATGTAATAATGTAAATAACGTGTGATTTCTAAGCAGCGAGCCCAGTACCATCAGAGCCCCACCAACTCCAGGGGGGGAGAAGCCTCTTGCCCTCATTCATTTCCACTCTCTTCTGTCTGAAAGGGGGATGGGAGCCATCCTCTGACCTGCGAGGAAGGTGAGAATGGGGATAGATGACAGGTGAGGGTTTCCTGGGGACCAGAGAGGGATGGGGGCGTGTCTGTGATCACCGTGAAGGATGAGGCACACAGATGTCTGAACTAAGAGATGCAGGATTGGACAAGACCCAGGAACTTGCCAGGAAGAAAGCCAGGGGATGGGGTTGTTTCTAAGCTTGGTTTCTGATCATTCTGTCCTGCCAACATGCCAACACATATGCCATGGACTGTGACAGCTTCTTTATAGGGTGTGTGACACTCCATAAATATTTCAGACTCAGAAAAGTGTGTTGAGTCCCTCAGCCATCTCAGCTGAGTGCACGGGTGTCATTGTCTCGGCGTATGGCTTTGGCTGTTTCTCTGTAGAAACCTCCAGAGCCCGTACAGGGGGTACCAAATATCTCAGAGGTGATTAGGTGCAGGTAAAAAGAAAGAGTAAGGTGAAGAGAGGGAGCTGGGAGCAGATTTTGTGGGGGGGGCATAGTCTGTCCTTAGGTGACGTTTGGACACTGACCCACAAAACAAAGGAAGGAGCCGAGAACCTTCCTGGAGCTCTAGGACCAGAGCTCTAGGAGGAGGGAACAGAAAGGGCAAAGGCTCAGAGGCTGGACCGTAAGAGGAGCCACAGCACAGGAAGGCAGGTGTGAAGTGGGTGGGCCTGGTAGGCCAGGGGGAAGGCCAGTGTGTTACTCTGGGAGAATCTGGAAACCACAGAAGCTGAGGAATGTCGTTATCTGACTTACCTTGAAAAACAAGGCTCAAACTGTTTCAAAGAGAAGATATTTCCAAGATGCACATGCAGGTGGGGAATTACTCAGTAAAGAGATATTTCAAGGGTCCAGGTGAGAGGGGCCAAACGGACCTGTTCCTGGGTGTCATACAAACTGGAAAGGACAACTGCAAGCAAATGTTGAAACCTTCCAGCTGAAGAGGACGCTTTCCTGGGAAGATGAAGTTGGTGAGGGGTGGGTTTGAGTGCCGTCAGCCCCTGATCTGCATGCCACTGAACCATCTTTTCAGGATCTTCTTCAACTTCCCTTTAAGACCGTCCCTACTTAACTGCTGCCACGCAGCCCACGACCACATCACCCTGAGATTTTACACTGAATTGGCTTTCAGCCGAACAGCCTGCTCTCTTGACTTTTTGCCCAATCACAGGCCAACAACACGGAAACAATTACCCATACAGAGATGAAATATTTAAAAACAAGGAATGGAAACAAAAGGCAGGGTTTATTAAAAGGGCTCCATCAGGGTTTCCCTGGTGGCGCAGTGGTTAAGAACCCGCCTGCCAATGCAGGGGACACGGGTTCGAGCCCTAGTCAGGGAAGATCCCACATGCCACGGAGCAACTAAGCCCATGAGCCACAACTACTGAGCCTGCGCTCTAGAGCCTGCGAGCCACAACTGCTGAAACCCGCATGCCTGGAGCCCATGCTCCACAGCGAGAGAGGCCACCACAATGAGAAGCCCACACACCGTAAAGAAGAGTAGCCCCTGTTCACCGCAACTAGAGAAGGCCCGCGCACAGCAACCAACCCAATGCAACCAAAAATAAATAATAAATTAATTAATTAATAATTTAAAAAAGGGCTCCATCATTCCAAACTGATGCCTTCAGTAACTCCTTTGTCATTCTTCCTTATAGATATAAAATTATCATCTGAAGGGAGAATGTTAATAAAACTGACATTTCCCCATCAGTCAACTTAATTCACAATGTAACATTTTCCAGCCAGATCTAATTATGTTTGCCTGATGACTGACATCCAGTGAACATTGTTGTTCATGTGGAAAAGTGCATTAAAAAGCCCCAGAGATAATTTATCATACAGAGCACGGCCTTTTCCGACGGGAAGAATGTTAATGTAGAGACTAGCAGAGAACCTCCTCTCAGACAGAGATGGGCTCAGCCATCCCGGGAGCTCACAAGATGCAGGCTTCTGACAGCTCAGAGGGGAGGGGCAGCAATCCAGAGAACCCAGCCTGAGACAGGATTCCCCCTGTCTTCTTCCTGGATCAGATAGCAGCCCTCCTCCCCATGCATCTAACCCCACCTCTCCTGAGCACCTGTGCTAGCCACCACACCCACTTCCTGTGAGTAAACTCAGCCCTTGCAACAAATTCCCTGTGACTCAGCTTCCTGGGAGCACATTGGATTTACAGAGGATGGGCAAGGTGCTTTGGGAGGGGGGATTCCAAGGATGCAAAGGGAAAGTGTATTGGTTTCTTGGGGTTACAGTAACAAAGCGCCAAGAACTGGGTGGCTTAAACAACAGAAATTCGTCATGTCTCAGTTCTGGAAACTGGAATTCTGAGATCGAACTGTCTGCAGGGCTGGTTCTTTCTGGAGGCTCAGAGGGAGAATCTGCTCCTTGCCTGTTTCCCTGCTTCTGATGGTTTGCTGGTATTTGGAACGTTTGGCTTGTGGAAGCATCACCCCATCCCTGACTCCATCTTCACATGACATTCTCCCTGTGTGCATGTCTGTATCCAAATTTCCACTTTTATAAGGTGTTAAAGAAAAAATTACTCTGACTCTTCCTAAAATGGCAAGGAAGACATTTTTCAAGACTATTGCAACAGGGGAGAGAGATTGAGCTCAATGCTCAATACAGCATAGACAGCAGGGGATGTATAGCCAACAGGCAGAGCTAGGGGGTCAGTGGATGGAAAATGAATAAGAGGGGACATCAAGGGTAGGGATTCTGGCTAAATTCACTCATCAGGATTCTTGCCACAGCTGGGTCAGGTGAGCCAAGGACAGGATGGGGACCAAGGTGGAGGCCTGCCTAGTCAAGAAGGGGTCAGAGGATCCTGGCTAAAGTGTAGGTAGAGGACACCAGCCATATTGGACTAGGCCCCCATCAACAATCTCATCTTAACTTGATGACCTGCCAAGGCCCTACTTCCAAATAAGGGCACATTCACAGGTGCTCATGTTTAGGACTTCAGCGTCTCTTTCTGGCGGGGGTGGGGGGGAGTGCAATTCAACCCACAAGAGAAGGCATTCTTCATCCCTGACCTTAAAAAAATCCACTGAGGAGGGTTGTCCACAACTCAGGTTCCCTAGATGCAGAGCCTGAGACAAGGGTTGGTGACTTAGGGGGGTTGGGGGGGAGGGATGGTGCTGTCAGGAGGAACTTGAGATGGAGGAAGGAGGTGACACAGGACAGAAAGTGCTGAGCAGGAAGGGGTCTCAGGCCAAGCGTGGCCTGGCCCTGAACCAGGGTCCACTCTTGTCTCTGTATGAGTCAGTCCTGGAGAGGGTGTAACCTCCCCCGTTATGTGGCATCCTGTGACTGAGGCCCATTCTCCTGGGGAGGGGTTGGCTGAGAAACCCCAGGAGCCATAACACAGATGGGGGCTGGTCCTTGGCCTGGCAATGGGGACCAGGCAGGGCAGCACAGAGAGAGCAGGCAGAACAGTGCATGGGGGATCAGGCAGGCAGTTTAGGGGAACCAGGCAGGGCAGTGCAGGGGACAGCAAGAGAAGAGATGCTCAGAGGCTCAGTCCCTGCTAGCCTCACCACCAGCTGGGAGCTGCCAGACTTCCTGCAATCTCCAACCTGCCTGAGCCACTTGGTACAAATTGCCGAGAACTAATGCCCTTTAATGAAACTAAGTGACAGTGACAAAAGCCCTAACTTTGTGTCTTTTCTATTCTCCAGCTGCAGCAGTGATGCCCTGAAGAGGTTTCTGTTGACCAAGTGCAAGTTATCAGACCAACCAAAGGAGCAGGAAAAGGCAGCCCTAACTCAGGGCTCTGCTCCCTCAAAATATTTATTTGTTTCTGATGTTCCTTTGGGATGTCACTGTTGTCAGCTCAGGGGTGGTGACCAAGCCTGTTCCAAATTGTTTTAAACTGAAGGAAAGAAATAACCTTTTTTCCCGCCTTCTGAGATTGGGGAGGAAAACTTTGTTTCGAAAGGATTTTTTTTAAACCCTCAAGGGTTTGTATTGGAAACAGCACAAAAAGATCCTTTTAATTGAATACGTAAAAAATAATAATCTGTGGTTTGAATTTGTGGGGGGAGATGGGGGGACAAATGAAACGATTTATTAATTTCTTGAAAAATCTTTAAAAAAAATTTCCCTCCAAACCATAAGGCAGAATGACCCTAAATCTTTGGAGGATGAAATTTTTGGCCAAGTTAAAAAATTCTCACATATTTGCACTGCTTGGTTTCCATGGGAACTAAAGAAGCACTCCATAATGCCTTGACAACTTCTATTTTTATATTAACCCTTCATATCACAAACAAAGGAAAACTAGAGGGGAGGGTGTGGTGAGGAGGAGGCGGTTTACAGATCCTTGAATCTCATTTCAAGACCGAGGAAGAGCACGTTTACATGAAAGCAGAAAGCTCACTGTGTATGCAGTCCCTCTAGATTCAGGGACGCAGTGGGGAAAAGTAATTAACATAAATACCACTCACTCAGTCTGCTTACATTTGTACCTGACTGTGGACTCAGATACACAAAGATGCCTTTTCAGTCTGGGATCGGCCAGCCCTGGGCTGAGGGATTTGATCCCGGAAGCAGTGAGAAGTGTGGGTAAGTGGTTGTTATTCTGGGTCTACACTTTGGCTCATTTCTGGCCCAATGCCCCTAGGTCTCGTTTCACAGCAGCTCTGAACGCACTGGGAAGTGCCTCGAAGCCATTGGAATGTGGAAAAGAAATCGCCTTTTAGGAAATAATGTGAGCCTCAGTCTATTGCAATACATGTGTGCCTGACCTGTTTCACAGACTCCCAGTAATTGAAATTTAAGCTCCTTTCTTGTGCAAAAAGGAAAAGTCATAACTTATGGGAAGAAACAGACCTCACTAACAGTGGGTGTGATGTGATATGGCTTCACGGACATTTGTAAACTCTCCCAATGTTGGTGGAAAAAAAAAGACAGTCTCTTCAATAAGTGGTGCTGGGAAAACTGGACAGCTACATGTAAAATAATGAAATTAGAACACTCCCTAACACCATACACAAAAATAAACTCAAAATGGATTCGAGACCCAGATGTGATACTGGACATTATAAAACCCTTAGAGGAGGGCTTCCCTGGTGGCACAGTGGTTGAGAGTCCGCCTGCCGATGCAGGGGACACAGGTTCGTGCCCCAGTCCGGGAAGATCCCACATGCCATGGAGCGGCTGGGTCCGTGAGCCATGGCCGCTGAGCCTGCACGTCCAGAGCCTGTGCTCTGCAACAGGAGAGGCCACAACAGTGAGAGACCCACGTACCACAAAACAAAAACAAAAACAAACCAAAAACCCTTAGAGGAAAACATAGGAAGAACACTCTATGGCAAAAATCACAGCAAGATCTTTTTTGATCCACCTTCTAGAGTAAAAGAAATAAAAACAAAAATAAACAAATGGGACCTGATGAAACTTAAAAGCTTTTGCAAAGCAAAGGAAACTGCAAACAAGATGAAAAGACAACCCTCAGAATAGGAGAAAATATTTGCAAATGAATCAACGGACAAAGGATTAATCTCCAAAATATATAAACAGCTCATGCCACTCAAAATTAAAAAAACAAACAACCCAATCCAAAAATGGGCAGAAGACCTAGATAGACATTTCTCCAAAGAAGACATACAGATGGCCAAGAAGCACATGAAAAGCTGCTCAACATCACTAATTATTAGACAAATGCAAATCAAAACTACAATGAGGTATCACCTCACACCAGTTAGAATGGGCATCATCAGAAAATCTACAAACAACAAATGCTGGAGAGGGTGTGGAGAAAAGGCAACCCTCTTGCACTGTTGGTGGGAATGTAAACTGATACAGCCACTATGGAGAACAGTATGGAGGTTCCTTATAAAACTAAAAATAGAATTGCCATATGACCCAGCAATCCCACTACTGGGCATGTACCCAGAAAAAAACATAATTCAAAAAGACACATGCACCCCAATGTTCTTTGCAGCACTATCATTTGTAGGGACATGGATGGATCTAGAAACTGTCATACAGAGTGAAGTAAGTCAGAAAGAGAACAACAAATATCGTATATTAACGCATATATGTGGAACCTAGAAAAATGGTACAGATGAACCAGTTGCAGAGCAGAAAGAGACACAGATGTAAAGAATAAGCGTTTGGACACCAAGGCTGGAAATTGAGATATTGGGATTGACATATATACACTAATATGTATAAAATGGATAACTAATAAGAACCTGCTGTATACAAAATAAATAAAATAAAATTCAAAAAAACACCCACCATAACAAAAACAGTAATAGGAGTGAGTAAATGTGAGTGGGGTTTTTCAGGTCACATTTCCCTCCAAAACAAACCTATTTTAAAGATACTATGTGATTCAAACAGCACAGGAAGCTGATGAAGCTACCTGTGAGCACCTGTTTTTCCCATACAAGAAATGAAAATAAACTCACCGTAATGAAAATCAAGTACAAAAATGATTGCCTAATTAATTGATTGCCTGACTGATGAGCTGTGCACTGTAAATGCCTCTGGTGTCTTTTCCATTGATCGATGGTGAGGAGGAAGACGACAGGGCATCGGGCTGCTCTGGCCTCTGAGAATGTCGGTCCAGTGGTCCACTCTAAAGGAGCAGCCTCCTGGCCCAGCTGCCCAACACCTGAGACAGGTGGCCTACAACCCCCAGCTCTGGCCCTGACTTTCTGTTATCCTTGGGGGAGGAAGTACCAGGGTGGGGCCAACAGGTGGTCTCAGGGTACTTTTCTGACAATTGCTGGGACCACAGAAGATGCACATCACACACCTGTTCTGTTTGGCCCTCAGCGCAGTTGTAATTCCGCATATACTTTACTGGCATTGTCTCCCCAGCCAGACTGTAAACTCCATGAGGGCAAGGACTGAACATGCTGGGTTTTCCCCCATCATTTTATATTTATCACCTATTCAGAGGCTGGCACATAATAAGAACTCAATAAATATGTGTTGAATACAATGACTGTTTAAGAAGAAGAGAATAATAATTAATATTTGGTTAGTTTTCTATTGCTACCATGAAAATTATGCAAGATAGTGGTGTAAAACAACAGATTTCTTCTCTCACTGTTCCAAAAATCAGCAATATGAAGTGGATCTCGGTGGGCGAAAATCAAAGTGTGGGCCGGATTGCACTCTTTTCTGGAGGCTCCAGGGAGACTCTACTTCTTTGTTTTTTCCACCTTCTAGAAGCTTTCTGCATTTCTTGACTGGTGGCCCTGTCCTCCATCTTCAAATTCAGCAACATCAGGTCAAGCCTGCCTCACACTGTTCTCTCTCTGACCTTCTCTCCTACCTCCCTCGTCCACTTTTAAGGACCCTTTTGAGGACGTTAGTCCCAACCAGGTCATCTAGGACACTCTCCCCATCTCAGGGTCAGATGATGAGCAGCCATAATTCCATCTGCAGCCTTCATTCTCCTTTTCTGTGTAAGGTAACACGTTCACAGGTGCTATGCATTAGGACATGGTCATCTTTTGTAGGGCCCATTATGCTACCTACCACAAATACCATCAGACAAAAATAGAACCTTCTGGAAAAAAAAGGAGGAGACTATATCAAGATGGTGTTTTGTTCATTTTTGTGTTGTCCAAAGGGCCAAGCAGAGAGAATATACTGTAGATGTTTCATTAAGAAATGTTTGTGGAATAGATTCATATCCTTCACCCACCTATCAGGAAATGACCACCTGTTCTGTGCTGCTAATAGCACAAAGAGTCATCAGACTAGAAAAGAAGCACAGGCCAGAACTGCACCTCTATAATTAAATTTGGACTCCTTGGTGATAGTAGCCAACACACAGCAATCACAACTAGCTAACGTTCAGAGAGCACTTTCAAATCCACAGTCTTTCACAAATCTTATCCCACTGGATCTTTATCCCCACTGTGCAGGTGGCAATGACTAGTTCCATTTTGTAGGAGAAATACAAGTTCAAAGAAATTGAGTAGGGCTTCCCTGGTGGCGCAGTGGTCAAGAATCCACCTGCCAATGCAGGGGACATGGGTTCGAGCCCTGGTCCGGGAAGATCCCATGTGCCACGGAGCAAGTAAGCCCGTGTGCCACAACTACTGAGCCTGTTCTCTAGAGCCCGTGAGCCACAACTACTGAGTTTGAGTGTCACAACTACTGAAGCCCATGTGCCTAGAGCCCATGCTCCGCAACAAGAGAAGCCACCACAGTGAGAAGCCTGTACACTGCAACAAAGAGTAGCCCCCACTCACCACAACTAGAGAAAGCCCATGCACAGCAACGAAGACCCAACACAGCCAAAAATAAAGTAAATAAAATAAATAAATTTTTTTTTGTAAAGAAATTGAGTAACTTGGTCAAGATCTAATAGCCAGTAAATGTCAGGGCCACGTCTTCTGAATCCACAATGCAAGCCTACCCCATTCCACAACACTTTCCTCCCTGAACAAATAGAAGATAAAATACCAATTTTTGGTTGTGTACTATAGACCAAAAAGGCTGAAAGTAAGACCAGCAATGTCCAGGCATAGAGAAAGGTCCACAGTGAGGCAGAAGGATGAAGACAAAGGTAGGACTGAAGCATGAAGACCAAAGTGGGGCAGAAGCATGAAGACCAAGGAGGTGGGATTGAAGCATGAAGACCACTGTGGGACAGAAGCATGAAGACCAAGGTGGGACAGAAGCATGAAGACCAAGGTGGGGCAGAAGCATGAAGACTGAGGTGAGACTGAAGCATGAAGACCACAGTGGGACAGAAGCATGAAGACCAAGGTGGGGAAGAAGCATGAAGACAAAGGTGGGGCTGAAGCATGAAGACCACGGTGGGGCAGCAGCATGAAGACCACGGTGGGACAGAAGCATGAAGGCCACAGTGGGACAGAAGTATGAAGACCATGGTGGGGCTGAAGCATTAAGGGAGGGAGAAGATTTCTCCATCTACTAAGATTGTCCAATCTCTGAGACCTGACCCTTTTACTTGAGAAGTCCAGTATGAAATAGAGGCCTGGTTCTTCTGAATTCCCAGCACCCATGTGGTGACAGGTGTGTGCTGAAGCCACATGAGCGATTGTGGAACTGACCATAACACCATTTTCCTGGTTTATTCCTTTTGGATCTGATCACCTCCAAGAGAAGGAGAGTGAGAGGGAAGAGGGAGAAAAGAAGGAGGCAGGGGAGGGAAAGGGCAAGGGGCTGGGACACATTCTTCAGGGTCCTTGGGATCTGAGGTTGGCTTTTCCTGTGACTGATTAGACCAAGCTCTTGACTCCCAAAGAAATGCCTTTGAGAATCTTTCTTCAACTCCTTGTTTTCTCTGTGGCCCTGACTTCTCCTTTTTCACATTTTTCTGAAAGAATTTTCATAAGGAACAGCAGGGTATAAAACCCCAAGAAATAAACTGACCTGCCTGTACCTAACCTTAGTTAGTAATGTCTGAGGTGGGGAATTTCCAATTATCCAGACTTCCTTTCCCTTCCAACAACAGAGCCCCACTGTCACTAACCAAGGAGGGGATAATGCAACTCTAACACGAGGGCAGGTACGGATGGAACACAGTGCTCGACCCAGACATTAGGTGTTCAAATGCCTTGATTGTGAAAAGTCATAAAGAAACTGGAGACAGATGCCTGCCCTTGAGAAATAATTTAGTTGGCAAAGAAAAAAGTTCCTAGTGACCCATGAAATGAGTAGAGACAATTAATGATTCATTTACCAGTGTGCAATTGTGACCTAAACTGCATACAGCAGGATGGTGGGAATAGGGAAAAAGAATGGGATTAACATAACTCCCAAGTTATCATGAGACAAGGCCAGTTAGCAAAAATTTCCACTGATACACAAATTTATTCATTCAGATATATTAACTGCTACACCAGGCTTGATGTTGGTCTCAGGGATGACCCAGGAAATGAGAGGGATAGGATTCCTGCCTTCATAGAGCACAAGGAAACACAAAATTGTCAAGAACATAGTGAACAGAAAGAACAGGAGGGACCAGGAAAGAAAAGGACAGGGTGAACCTTCAGTGGCGACCGCCTCCCACACGAACACAGTCACCTCACTGCCCTTTTGTATTCTTTCCTTGCAATTACATGATCTGAAATTATTTCATTTGTTGAATTCTTTCTTAATGTTTAAGCAATGCTACTTTTTACCCTCATCTTCTCAATGGAAAATTTCAGATGTAAACTTAAGTAGACAGAACAATCTAATGAATCCCCATGTACCCACATCCTTGCTCCCTCCACGATCGATTCATGACTCTCTTATTTCACTTACACCCACCAGTCTTCCGTCTACTGTGTTGTCTGAAGCAAATCCAAGATCTCTCCTCTGTAAATATTTCCATATGTATTTCTAAAAGATAGGGAACTTTTTAAAGTGTATTTCCATAATGCTGTTATCCCAACTTTAAAAATTAGCAATAATTTCTTAAAAATATCAAATATCAAGTCAATGTGAAATTTCCAATCGTCTTCATACTAAGGTCTATACATTGCAAGTGATTCTGTCTTAAGTCTAATAACCTACAAGATGTCCCTCTGATGTTCTCTCTCTTTCCCTCCCTTCTAATATATTTATTGAAGAAACCAGGTCATTTATCCTCCAGTTTCCCTGGGTTTTGTGGATGGTAATTTCATGTGTCCATCTGTCTTCTGTGTTTCCTGTACATAAAATGAGGGCAGATAATTCCCCCCACTTGTTCTCTATTGTATCCTTACTTCCAACTTAGTTAAGAACCCTTTATCTGTGCTTAGAATGATTTGCTAAATGGACAGAAGAGCGAATGAGGAGATAGGTCTTTACACGCAACAGAGGCCACACACAGAGAGAAGTAAGAACTTTGAGAGACATGTGGACAGTGATGCCTATTGGTGGCTGTAGTTGCTTGGTCAGACTCTGGCTAATGGCAGCGTCTCCCTTCTTTTCAAATCAACACCCCCACCTCAGTGTAGTCTAATGTCGTCCAATTTTTCATGCTGTTTTTATGGGACCGGGTTTGTGCTACATTAAAAATGAGATTGATTGACCAAATTTTTAGGAGAAAACTTTACCGCTCATCACTCCAACACAAATTGTGTAGCACGTTGTAGTCTTCACAATCCCCTTCGTGCATAGAATAGATGTTCTGTCATGGCTGAGCAGGTTCTGTGGATGCCAGATGACACTGTCACTGTGTCTTTCTCCCATTTCCTTTTAAAATCATAGGAAGAGTGTACTGAAACAAAACATCTCTTATTGCTTGTACTCCAACAGCACTGCAGGGAGTGTTTACCAAGGGGCTTTGAACACAAATATTTTCAGAGATTTCCATGCAGTCGAGGACCCAGTCTCTTTGGACTTGAGTATATGGAGCAATAGATCTGTAAACTTCTCGCTTCAACAATTACTTGCAATACTCCAGGCTTTCAGGATGTCTTCTCTCTTTCCCTGCAAGACACGATACCATCAACAATCCCTTCTTGACAATGTGTTGGCTGTTAGTTGTGAAAAGTCAGTACAATTCCAAGTGCAGGGTCAGAAGCCTTAGTGAGCTCTAGGACCTCATAAAGGAGATGCAGATAGACTTGGGGTGAGAGCCAGAAATGTCAAATAGGCTGTGTTCCAACATGGATCAGCTGAGGAAATGCACAAACTCACACACGCGCACACACACACACGTGTATACACTCAGATGGAGTCGGGTTACGACCTTTACTAACATCAGCTCCAATTTCATTTGTTTATCATGTCAGGCAGCAGCTAATAAGTGGAACTGGAGATGGGAATGTGCCCACCTTCTCTTGCCAAGTCAGTGGACCTGCATCTGCCATAACTTCATTTAACATCTCTCTAGGAAAGGCGGTGCCGCCAGCCCATCCAGGAATGGCCTAACTATCTTCCACTATAGCGATTGCCTCACACACTGGCTGACTGGGGGCCCAATTTGCATTAGGCTGTTCTGCTGGCTCTGTGTCCCCTTCTCCTGCAGCCTCCTCTCCAAAACCCCAATAAGGAGCCACCAGTGGCCTTCAGCTGAGAAATGGACTGCACTCTTACTCCTTCCAGCACTGGGGAGCTCCCTTTCTGTACCCTCAAAGGAAGGGAGGGGACCTGTAACCCCCTGAAATACACGAGATTGGAGAAATGGACTCTCTTCTGCATTCACTCCCTGGATGAGCCCCATACTGAGCCAGGTGTGTGGGGGACCTGGGGCTGAACTTCCAGGCAACTTTGCATCTCAACTTTGCAACTTGAACTACTTTCTCTGCTCTAACACAGCAAAGGTCAATTACATATATATCAATAGTTTAGGTACTTATCAATGCTCAAAAAGAAAATAGAGCTCTCCATGGACTTGACATAACAGAGTGGTGGGAAAGAGACCGAAGCTGTGGGCATGATGGGCTCTGGGGCCAAGAGTCTATCAGAAGTGGTCAAAGTTTGACTCCTGAGGCTGGCAGGGACCCTGGCACCCCTATGTTGTGGGAAACCTCAGCCAAGTTCATGGATGAAACCAGAAGCATGTGAAAGGAGACTAGGAAGAGCTGAGAGCAGAGCAGCCTCATCATTGGATGTGGGCTGAGCTGCCCATCAGCCCCCTGACTCCATCCCTGACAGCCATCACTGTCAGGGGGATGGGTGCCTTCAATGCAACACTGGTCTGGACCAGGATTCTCCGGGGCAGAGGAAAAATAACTGTCAAACAACTAAACAAGGTGAGGTGCCAGGTGGAGAGAATGAGAGAGAGAATAGAGACCCCCAACTCAGCACAAGGTTCTGAAGACCATAATGGAGATGTAGCTAACAGTGGCAGCGAGCACATCACATCTTTAGCTTAAGGTGCTCACCACTGATGAGAGGCAAAGATTAGAAAAACCTCCCAAATTACTCTAGAATACCTTTGAGAGCCTCAAAGAGGTAAATAAAGAAATAATATCCAAAAAAGTAACAAAAGATTATAAATCAGATACAACTTAAAAGCAGCTCATTTTTTTTAAATCCCAATTAAAGTTCTTAGAAGTGAAAAATATAGTCATTGGATTTTTTTCTTTTTTAATCACAAATGGATGTGAACCTGGTCACAGAAGGATGTGTGAACTAGAAGACAGTACTGTTAATACAGGTGAAAGATGAGTAAAAGTGATAGAAGAGAAACTGAGACTCCAACATGCATGAAGAAAAGAATACAGGAAGTGGGGGAGAAACAACATTTGAAGAAAGCATGGTTAGAAATTTTTACGATCTGATGAAAAATAATCAAATGCTTTCAGCTAATGAGCTACATTGAGTGCAGATCAGGATAAATATAAATAAATCATGGTGAAACTATTGCAGAACAGAAAGGAGAAATAATATATTTAAAGCCACTAAAATGAAACCTTATTATTACAAAGGAATGACAAACTGACAACGAATGTCTCCCCAGCAACAATAGCACCAGAAGACAATGAATAAGTAGCATCTAAGTGCTAAGGAAATTGTGACTGTAGCATTCAATGTACCCTGTGAGACTGTGATTCAAGAGCAAGGGCAAAAGAAGACAAGATATTTACATGCTTTACCATCCTCCAATCATTTCAGAGAAAACTATTATAGGATGTATTTCAGCAAGAAGAGAAAGAGCAACCTGCCAGAGACAATTCTGAGCAAAGAAACTGATAAAAGTATTTTGGTAAATTTATTTAACTAATTAAAATTTTAATTCAAGAATACTGAATTAAAATTTCAGACAACAATGTAAGATGGGAGCAGCTTGAGATGTACAGAAACATCAAATAACTTTATAGACTGTTAGAAAAAATAACAGTTATGTTAACAATTTGTGTACTAGCTGGAATATAGAGAAAGACATAATATACCTTTCAAACTAGAAGGGAGAAGGGATACAAGAAAAGCTTTTTGTAACCAAAATCAGGAAAGGAGAGAAAATGGAATCAAGTGTAAATACAAAACAAAAATAAGTTGATAGATAAAATATAAATATATTGAGACTCACAATAAACTTGACAATCGTTAATTACCTACACAAGTCAGAGAACTATCTAAATGGATGATAAAAATTCTAGTTATATGCCATTTAAAAGAGACCAAAAGCCAAATAACAGAGAAATATTTAAAATGAACAAGTGGGAAAATGTGTATGAAGATATATACAACATAACTTGTGAGTTAAAGAACACATCATAATCTCAACAACAAACTATTTAGGATTGATTGAAAGATATGCTGCTTTTTATCAGAACTCATGAGACATAGCTAAAGCCGTCTTTAAAAGTAAATTACACCTTTCAATGCATTTCTTAAAAAGTTATGAAATAAATGAGCTAATCATTCAATTCAAGAACCCACTAAAATAAGAAGAAAGGAGAGAAAGGAGAAAAGAAATAACAGATAAAAGCAAAAAATAACAAACACAAAATACAAACAAAATATGAAGGATCCATAAAACCAAAATCTGGTTCTTTGGAAAGAAACTAAAATAGTCAACTGAGTGGAATGATCACGGTGAAAAAAGAAGGCATGAATACATAGGATTAGAAACCTAAGAGTTTAAAATCATAAAAACATTATGAATAATTTTTTACCAATAAATTTGAAAACTTAAAAGAGATGGACAATTTTCTAGGTAAAAATTATAAAAATCATTCAGACAGAGGTGCTGGTGGTTTTTAACAAAGAGCTTCACAAAAGCTTCAAGGAAGAGAAAATTCTTTTATTATAAAAATTGTTCCAGAGAATAGATGAAGCAAATAAAATACCTGACTCTTTTTTTAATGCCAGTATAATTCGATATCAAAACTAGACAAGGATGTCACAAGAAAAGAAAATTACAGGCCAGCCTCACAAAGACCATAAAAGCAAAAAATCCTACATTAAATATTTGAAAATTGAATCTCACAATGTGTTAACAAACAGTACCTTGTAGTCAAGTGGGTTTATTTATCCTGGGAAGTAAGAGGCAGTTCAGGTAAGAGTCTAGGACTGTCATGGGTGGATCTGCTTCCACAGGGAGATGGATGGCCGGCGTCTCCCTCCCCTGCTCCCACCTTGCAGCACTCAACATCCAGGGCATGTATAAAACTGAACAAAACAAAACAGAACTTGACAGAACAACAGTGAACCAGAATCCTCCTAGCAAATCCAGAACAGAAGGAAACAAACATCTGACTAGGTAGAAGTAGTTAACTACACGATGACCAGACTGTAGCCATAACAGAAGCTGCCACAATTCTCAGAACTGGTCCAAAGAAATGGGAAAAAACCGACCCTGGAACTGAAGACTAACCGTACTTAAAACAATCAAGATGATGCTGCTCAGACCACCGCATGACCAATTTCAAGACGACCGTCAGAGCTGACTGTGCTGCTTCTGCATGGAGCCCCCTCCCTCCACCTATAAAAACTCTTGTCCACTGATTGTCAGTGGGGAGTCGGCCTTTGGATAGGAATCCGCTCTCTCCCCTAGCTGCCGGCCTCCAACTAGGGGAGAGGCCAGTTTCCTTTCCACCAACTGTGCCTCTTGAGTATTGGCTTTATAGTGGTGAGCAGTTGGACCCCACTTTCGGTAACAGGGCCATGCCCCAGGGACGGAGGAGCCTGAGTTCCTGGAGAAGAAGCACCAAACATCTCAGGAAAGGCTACCTCTGGACTTTTACACAACAGAGAAATACATTTCCATCTTGTTTCAGCCACTTATTTGGGGGCCTTGTGTTTCTAACAGTAGATCTTCTTTTCACTGATATAAAAGGCATTACTCATCAGTGGGACCACCTCATGCATTGTCTACCCATATATGAAAAGAAAATGCAATTAGATGCTCA
This sequence comes from Aethalodelphis obliquidens, assembly GCF_003676395.1. NCBI lineage: Eukaryota > Metazoa > Chordata > Mammalia > Artiodactyla > Delphinidae > Aethalodelphis > Aethalodelphis obliquidens. The sequence continues at coordinate 50,088,237 of NW_020837953.1, forward strand.
CATCATGTATAGAAAGAAATTGCAGATGGATTTGGAAACCAACATGAAAATAAAATGGAAGACAAGTTGAAGAACTTACAGGCTACCTTGAGCACAGCAGCATGGGAGAGGCTCTCTTAAACAAGACCGAAGAGGAAATAATTTGAGGAAAAGTTAACACATTTGACTGTATCAAATTATAACTTCTGTCCCAGGTGACCACAGGCAAAAGACATCACAAATAAAAGAAGCAGCTATTGGGAGATGTTACTGGTGATTATAGGACAAAGTGATCGTCTTCATAATAAATGAAAAATTTCTACAAATCATAAGAAGAAGACAAACCAATAGTTAAATGGGCAAAAGCTGTCAACAGACAAGCCATTAGATCAGACACAGATGACATAGAAATCCTACTGGGATAGAGCAACTGGAAGATGACACCTTAGCTTGGGTTGGGCAGGGAAGTCCTTAGTTGAGACCTGAAAGATGGGGCCAGGTAAGAGTCAAGGAAAGAACATTCCAGGCAGGGGGACAGCAAGTGCTCAGTCCTGGGTCCAGAAGAACTCTGGGCTCCATGGGAAGCCCCGTGTGTGAGTCTCCTAGTGAGAGAGGGCAGGGCAGTGGGACTGGGCCCCAGGGCTCGGCCACTGCCAGGGTCTCCGCCATCATCTCTCTCTCTCTGCAACCCTGACCCTGGGTCTTATAACCATTCATAACACAGAAGGGTGGGCATGATCTGCTGCCTGCTGAACTCTAGCCACTCCCCAAAGGGCATCTCAATCCCCACTGGCCCTTGTTCTCTGCTCTTCCCTCATGTGGGGTAGCTCCAGACCACTTGTGACAATGACAGCCAACACTTCACCCACCTCTGCTCTTTGGTCCTTGCCATTCTATCCCCCGGGAATTCACATCCCACTCGATTTCCTCCTGCGAAATCTCCCCATCCTCTCTGCCCCTGCTCATGCCCTACCTGCACAGGAGGGTGTCAGGGAGCCTTTCCCCAGCTCTAGGTGAGCTCTTCCAGCCCTGCCCGTGTCTGGATCCCAGCTTTGCTGCTTGCCTTGCTTCACAAGCAACAGGAAAGTGAGGGCTGAATTCAGACAGCCTGGGGTTCCAGCCCTGACAGTGGGCGTATCACTCAAACTCTCAGATCTTGGTGTCCCTAAGCTGTAAACAGGAACAGATAACACCTACTCTACAGAGTGAGGGCTAACATCCAAAACCAGGTGCCACGGGCCTGTGAGAGTGCAGGGCACATAATAAATCCTCAATAAACTGTCAACTTCTGTCCCACTGTGGCCTGGTGGCCTCCTCCCTTCCTGCCTGACAGTGGTAAAAGGGGACCCCGACTGTCTTAATCTCCTTACACACCCACCAGTGTTTACAAAAGTATCCAGTCATTTAAGTCAAATCAGGAAATATTACCAAGACACACGCACATTTATCCAATGAATGAATGAGTGAATGAAGGAATATAAGGACAGGAAGGTAGCAGAGTGCATATCAGAGAACAGTCCAGGAGAACCAGCCGGTGTTCCAGAAATGACCTAGCCCGTTGCGAACACCCCATTTGCACCTGGATCCTGGCACATCCGTGCTCGGCACAGTGGAATCTCTGTGCCCCATGGTCACACGGAGACTGTAAAGATCACCCAGATGACAGAGTGTGGCTTGACTACAGCACCTACTGCTGTCAGTTCTTTTCACTGCTTTATGCTCGTTTTCTGCTCACAATTGTCACATTTGGGGCTAGAATCACCTTGGGCTTGACACTTTGGGCTAGGATGTTGAAGGTGGCTTGACATGTCTAAAAGTCCAGCTTCTGAGATAAAGGTAGAAATAGTAGAGATGGCCACGTTTTCGACACACCAGTGACTTTTGCCCAGTTTTTCCTGGCTTATCTGTGGGGCAGTGTGAAGTAAATCCATGCTGGACCAGAACGCTAGGGTTTCAGGAGCCATGGTGAAGTGGGCTCCTAATGGCTGAAATATCCAGAAACATCTTCATGTTTCCACCGGGGTCAGAATTTTAAACGCTCCGGATCCCTGTGCTGACTTAGGAGGTTATGTGGATGGGCCTGGATGGAGTACGCTCCTGCGATGCTGGGCTCACAGCACAGTCCACCACACGCATGGACAGAAAGGAGACAGAAGTGCAGGAGGTGCCGAACCTGCAGCTGTGATTCCCTGACGCGTTGCCACTGGTGATTCTCTCTGGGGTTTGATTCAGGATTTGCCTTTCCTCCCAATGACACCCACTGGATTCCCTCCTACCGGCCCTGTGCCTCCAGGGGCCGCCTCAGGGGGAAGTAAGTGATTATTCAGAGGCTCCTTGGGACTGACTGCAGCCCTGATGGATGAGATGCAGCCGTAAATGTCAGCGAGGGCGTGAGCGATGGGCTCGGGACAAGGTCACCTTGACGGTGCACATGTGACAGGTCGCCACACCTGGGGATGGTGGATGTGGCCTGCAGCCCACGGAAAATGAGGTTCCGGGGAGTGGGGGGAGCATAGGCACCAGCAGTAGCACCTGATCATTTGGGGCAGATATCGTGCCCAGCTTGAAAGCCTCCCCTGACTGTTTTCCCACTGAAAGATGGGAGGTGACTTCTCTAGCGTGAATGCACAATGTCATTGTAGAAAAGCATTGGGGGAATACCCAAATGCAAAGTATTGTTCACGTTTAAAGTAAACCATGGAGACCCCACTCAGGATTTCCCAACCTCCACAGTCCCCCTGTTTTCTTGAGCAGCACACCTTTTACCTTGTCATTCCCACCACCCAGCCCACTTCTGGGGGCACAGCCAGACCCCCTCCAAGCCCCTCACTTGAAGCCTTCTCAACTGCTCCCCCTGCGAACATCAGCTCCATTGACTGTTCCTATCTCTCCCTCCAGCACCTACTTGTTGTGCTCGATCGTGGACCCCAACTCCAAACCAGGCATGGTCTGCAGGGTTGAGGGAGACCTGGGTTCATGCTGCCACCTGATTCCTCCCTTGTCCCAAGGGTATATCAGCACACCGGGCAGGTGTGAGGATGGGCTGAGGAGGTTCCTGGTGTACAGTAGTAGAAAGAAATTAAACTAATGCAGGACTTCCCACTGGGCAGAACTCACCGCTTGCCCCTCCCCTGTCCTTCTCTCTGGTCAAGTAGAACAGGTCACATGTTTCCCTGCTGGGGGAACCATGATGGAGGAGAGGGTCCCAGGGTACAGAGGAGCCAGTAGGCTGCATCTTCGAGAACTTTCCACTTCCGTGCGAGTGCAGACTCTGGAGCTCCCCCTAGCTGCACGATGGAGGTACCTGCTTCCAAAAGCACACACACTGAGATCCCCCAAACTAATCAAACCAGGATCTCTGGGCCTGGGGTCTGGGCATCAGTTCATGGGGACCCTCCATAGGAGAGTCTGGGGGCGGACACCCCCGAAAAACATGGGGATTCACAAACCAGAGATGAGTGTGTCTCAAGGCTTCTAAAAAGGCAGAAAACTCGTCCCAACTAACCTAAAATCCAGAGCAATGATGTTTGTCCTACAGCACAAAATTGCCAGATGTGTCACCATGTCACTTGCCATCGAGCTAAGGGACGCTTTCTGACCCACTCCAAATGCATTCAGAGACCCCAGTCCCTGGGGGAGCCAGAAACGCCCCTAGTCCCTGCCCTCCCCTGCAGCCCCGCCCCTCCCTTATTTGAATAGTCTTCTTTGTTAAGGGGGTTATTTGTTCAAAGGCAAAGAACCTCATCTGATGATCACATGCAGCAATATCTTAGGTCTTTACAGCTCTTTGGGGATACAATTTGTGTGTCATTTTGCTTTTTATTGCTTTTTATTGCTTTTTTTTGGCTGTGGGACTGCTGGAGAGAAAATGAGGACTACTTATCATGCACAGAGGAAATCTGCCACAAAACACAGTGGATAGCTGTCAGCCGGAAGAAAAGGCAGCCAGGGGGCCATCTCCGGGTGGAAATAAGTCACTGGGAGGAAGTGGTGAAGGGCAGCGTGTGAAAGCATATGTGCGTCCTCCGGTCCAGGCGGCAGTGCCCAGCTCCTGGGATAAATCAGCCATCACGTGCCCATCCCATTACCAGACATTCATGGAGGAATCATGAATGTTTTCAAAGGCATTAGAGCCATCCTCCCCACTGTGTTAAAAGAGGATGCTTCAGGCCACAGACAGCCCTACATTGACTCACTGGACTACCAGACACACTTAGGAGACTCGGGGTCTAACTGTGAAAATGCAGCTTGAAAATGCAGGGTGTGCAGAGTACCCAGAAGGCAAGGTGAGGCCTCTGTAATAGGGTGTCCTGACACAGGTGGGTATAACACCACCTCTAACACCACCTCTAATTGAGAGGCTTATCCAATCTCCAACGAGATGTTGGGTATAGTCATGAGTTGGACCACCTGCCAGGAGCCCAAAATTTGAAGGGCAGATGTAAGCAGATGTCCGGGACACTCCCTAACACACGCTTTGGTGAGCTAGGGGCAAGGGGAAGGAGGGAATTTTTAAAATTTAATATTGATCAGCCTTAAGAAAAGGAGGAAATCCTTTCATTTTCAACAATATGGAGGAAACTGGAGGGCATTACGCTAAGTGAAATAAGCCAGAGAAAGACAAATTCTGCATGGAATCACTGATATCGAAATCTAAAAATAAATAAATGAGTACATACTTTTTTTTAAAAAAGTCAAACTCATAGAAATAGTAGAAAAGTGGTTGCCAGGGACTGGAGGCAGGAGAAATGGGCAGATATTGGTAAAAGGGTACAAACTTTCAGCAATTAAAAAAAAGACCATATCTAGTTTCCCCTATTATTGGCATCTTACATTAGCAATGCATTTGTAACAAGTAATGAACTCATGTTGATACATTATTATTAACTAGAGTCCACACTTTATTTGAAATGTCCTTAGCTTTTCCTTAATGTCTTTTTCTGCTTCAGGACCCCATCCAGGACACCATATAACATTAATCATCACATCTCCTCAGGATCCTATTGGCTGTGACGGTTGCTCAGACTTGCCTTGTTTTCATGACCTTGACTGTTTTTTGTTTTTGTTTTTGTTTTTGTTTTTTGCGGTACGCGGGCCTCTCACTGTTGTGGCCTCTTCCGTTGCGGAGCACAGGCTCCAGACGCGCAGGCTCAGCGGCTGTGGCTCACGGGCTAGCCGCTCCGCGGCATGTAGGGTCTTCCCGGACCAGGGCACGAACCCGTGTCCCCTGCATCAGCAGGCAGACTCTCAACCACTGTGCCACCAGGGAAGCCCGACCTTGACTGTTTTGAGGAGTGCTGGTCAGGTAGTTTGTAGGATGACCCTCTACTGGGATTTGTTTGATGTTTTCCTCATGGTTAGACTGGGGTGATGGGTTTTGGGGAGGAAGATCACAGAAATAAGGTGTTATTTTCATCACATATCAAGGATACCTGCTATCAGCATGATTTATCATGTTGATGTTGACCTTGACCACCCACTGAGGAGGGTTTGTCAGGCTTTTCCACTGTGAAGGTCCTTTTTTCTCCCTTTTCCACACTATCCTTTCTGGAAGGAAGTCACTCTGTGAAGCCCGTACTTAAGGGGTGGGGAGTTATACCCCCCTTTTTGAAGAGGGATTTAATTTTCTTTCCTTCTTCTCTTTCTTAGACTGCTGAGTTGGGGGAGACTTTCAAAACCCATTCATACCATGCAACACTGAACTCTGCACTAAGTCTCAAAGTGACAGAAAGGTCAGCATAGGGCCCAGAATCTTTGAAAGTATGCAGCATCCCCGAGAACCAGAACTACTGGTTGTGTCCCTGGCCCTGCGACCAGAGCTGAGCTGTCCCTGGCTGTCCTGGGGCGGGGTGTCATGCCGTCTGGACCATCCCTGACTGCCATGCCCCCACTGTACATGGATGTCCCAGTGATGGGGGCCCACCTCGGGCTGGGAAAGAGGCTTCCACATCATCACACCATTGGCCATCTTGCATTGTTATATAATTAATTCTTGCTCTTAAACCTTGGCTCTCTGGCCCAGCTACATGGCCCTGGGGGCAAGGTCACATCACGGGATCCTTTGCATTAAGCTCTGAGCCCTGTACCTTCAAGAGCAGAGACACTGAGCTCCGTGGACTGGAAAAGTGTTGTAGTGCGGAAAACAGCTCTGAAACGTCTGCTGGGATTCGGGGCTGAAAGCTCTGTTGACCCAGGCATGGATACAACGCTTGGAGGCAGGCATCGGGTACGGCACCTACGATACGCAGGAGCGCCTGCCCTTGATGGAGGGCTTTTGCCCCTCAGTAAGGAGTGAGCAAGCCTGCTAGAGGAGGGCATGACCAGGAGATGTTTTCCATAAAAAAATATGTTTTTTCCATCAATGATACTCATATCTTCTAAGTAAACTCACAAGAGAATCCCCTCCTTTCCCCCATGAAGCCACAGGGAAAGGCATTTCTGGGGGGAATAAAAAAGCCAGCACACTCCAAAATGTCTTAGCTTGTGTGTCCATGAGGGTCATCCCTGACTCCCTCCAAAAAGAGGCTGCATTCTTATCAGGGGAAGCGTGAGGCTTCCCAGAATGTCAAGCTTTTTTCAGTGCCCACCTTCAAGTGGCACAAATATATGATAGATGAGTTGGTGCCTGGCAGCTTCATAATAGCTTGGGCACAAACCCCACTGGACCATCCCTAACTCTCACTATCCAGACGCCTTTGCGGGACCCACCTGCTCCCAGGCCCTAAGCAGAAAGTAGCTAAGGTCAATGTGTAAATACACACAAGCCAAGGGGCCCCTTGGCATTTCATATTTGCCAAAGATCCCTGAATGGAAACCAGGAGTCTTTACCCTGAGAGCTGTGCTCTCCAATGTAATACCTGTGAGCCACCTGTGGCTGATTAAGTATTATAAATTAATCAAAATGAAATAAGATTTGAAAGTCAGAGTCTCGGCTGCACTGGCCACATTCCAAGTGCTCACAACCACGTGTGGCTGGTGGCTATGGTGTTGGACAATGTAGACGTGGAAAGTTCCATCGCTTACCACTGCCCTGAATAGTCCAAGGGAGCCCTTAGAAGGTGCCACGGACGTGGCAGTGAAATCTTTGGGGTCTGCCCAGGGGCAGAACTCCAGGGGGAAGTTTAGGGCTTTCAACAGCTCCTCAAAGCCATTCAAGACCCAAAGAAGACCGAGATACCACCAGATCAGGCGATGGGGCAAGTGTGATAGGAGGCGGGTGGGAAGTAGCATCTTCCTCACCTGCCGCCAGTCCCCAGTTGTTTATCCAAGTTCTGGCTCTACATGCTGTGTTCATTTACCCCAGAGAGCAAGTCTAAGGCTTTGGAAAAGCCAGAAGACCTGGAGGGGCTGCTCCTGGGGTCCCCCGTGAATGAGGGCCTTCCTGCCAACTCTGGAACAGAGACAACGAGGGTCTTCAGGTCCCACAGCCCCTCCTGGGAGAAAGGCTCCCCTGAATTTGATCTCCAGTCCTCCTGCAGGTGGTACCTGCCTATTTTTCCCTCCACTGAGAGAACCCTGGGCTACTTACTAAGCTCTTGTAGGGTCCTCTGTGTGAGATTCTACCCAAAGCAACACTGCTGCCGGAACAAGTTTAAGGTCAGGGGAGACAGCAAAGGGGTAGACATTTTGTGTCCTTAACTAGGGAGAGGGGAGGGGAGAAAAGGCACATCTTGGCCAGCGTTTCAGTGCTGGAGCCCTGTCCAGAGTCCGTCCGTGGGAATACTCCTTCTCCCTCGGTCCTTGAGGCTGGAGGTGCGGGGGGTAGGTCCCAGTGTACAGGAGTGGAATGCGAAGGACAGAAATGGAAACACACCAACTCCTGGTTCCAGCCCCGGCAGCTCAAGGCCTGCATCATTGATTTATTTAGTCATCTTTTCAATGGTTGCCAATAACAACCTGGGTCTATAAAAATAAGACTAAAAAAAGGCGCCTAAGACTTTCCAGAACGCCTGCCCGGAACAGTCTGAGCAGCTCAGTCACCCGGAGAATGTGTTCGGGGACCCACCCCTGCCAAGTCAGCCTGCTGAGGGCTTCCTCTGCTGGGCCGTTCAGCAGCAACCGCCCTGGCCCAGCATCCTCGCTTACTTGGCTTCCTTCTCGCAGAAGTGTCACCAAGTGTCACCTGTAATGGATGAAGAATTTAGAGGTCAGGCCTGAACGAAAGGGAGGCTGACCTGGTAATAACTAATAACACCGCCTCCAATGGAAAGGCTTATCCAATCTCCAACGGGGTGTTCACGTTATCATGCGGGGTTTACTTAAATTGTAAATGACAAGTAACCGGTCACATTGACTCATCTGCTCTTCCCCGAGGCCTATCTGCTGGCTACTTTGGGGTCCCAAGGTCTCAGAAGTTATTAATTTAATGTTGCGTACTCCTCCACATGCCAGCTGAAACCCTGGTGTTGTACAACATTTTACATACTGAATAAATGTTGTGACTGATCTCATGTTTTTCAATCAATGTCACTTAACAGAACCAGGATTCGCAGCATCAGGAAACATTTGGCACAGGAAATCTGTTCTGTGGGAAGTTTGTGTTGGACGAGAGGAAAGAGAGGGGAAAGGTTCCCCCACCTCACCCCACCCCTGGCAGGGGGAGGGCAGGGCAGGGCCTCGAAGGCCCTGAAATCAAAGCTCTCCGTGACCCTTTTTCTTGGAGATTTCAGTGTCTGTAATTTAAACCTCACTCTGGTTTAAAAAGGAGGAGAAAGAGAACATTTAGAAACAGAACAAAATTCTGACCCACACCAAAAATATCTGTATCAGATCCAGAGCCATGACTCAGTTAGTGTGAGAAGAAGGCATCTTGTTGTTATCACAGCTCAGCCACATGAGCTCAGCAGCCAAAATAGTACGTGTGACGACAAGTCAAGTGTGATCAGTTGCCGCACAGAAATCGAACCCAGGCCTGGGCAGCTGGGAGGGCCCTGATGTCCTGTCAGCTTCTACCTGCCCCAGCCTGGCCCCAGGTTCTCATAGAAGAAAACCTGAGGAGTCCCTGGAGTTGGAACAATAAGAGTGGAGCGGGTAAGCAGAGCACTCCTCCAGACCCCCAGTGAGGAATGCTCCCAGCTCCTGGGGGACTTTTCCCATAACTGCTTCCGCATCTCTTTGGGCAGGAACAGTCTAGCTCCCAAGAGACTGGAGAAACCCAGATCACGTGGAGATCTGGGCGTTTAGCGCTTGGCAGGTTACATCTAAGCTGCTTCTCACTTGGTGAATCTCATCTGACTTCTCTTTACATCTTTAAGCATTTGTCCCATCCAAATTTCAACACATATATATTTCCTTTATGAACTAGCCAAGAGAGTTCAAGACCTCAAAGCATATTGAGATGGTCCAAGCTTGGGGAGTGCAGCAGATGAATAACAAAAACTGATATTAACAAAACCCCAAATCCCAGCTCCTTCCTGGGCCCTCCACCCCCACCCCCGGCCAGCCTGCTCCTGCTGCCAGATGACCTGGGCTCACAGGCTGTGCCTTCTTGTTGGGGGAGGGAATGAAGTCATCAGACCCCATCGCAGCATGGGCCGCTGTGTGCTTCCTGTCTTTCCTTTCATGGCACGTGAACGTGGGCAGCGAGCCGTGGCCGCCATGCTTTTAAGGATCATTGTCCCCGTTCATTTGGTGCCTCACCCCAAACAGTAGCTGTCACTCGCATCTTCCCAGTGTCCTGGGGAGAGTGATCTTATAAATCAAAGCTCAGATTTTGCTTAGGTTTGGTTTGTTCTTAAAAGAAAAAATCCAGGTGAGGTTTTTGTGCTCAGCCTCTGTCGATGGTTTCTATCTATCTCAGCTATGGTTTATTTAAGGAAATTAAGGAGGTTGGTAGGTTGAGATGGAGAGAAAGGAGAAGATGATGTGGTAAAAACAAAGAAGGTGAAGGACAGGGAGGTAACAGGGGTCACAGTTTACAGGAATCAGTCTGTGTTTGGTCAGCTTCTGGAAGTTCCCTGCATAACTCTTTCCCATACCTCTTTGCACGCTCCCCGCTGGGGCACATCCACCGGGGTCCACACTGCTGGCATAATGACCCCATTCCTCCTGCTCCAGCACCTACTGCCCCCCGAGTTCCACGCCCTCTCCAAGCTCCCTGCTGCGACCTTCTCAGGACAGTGGGGACAGCTACCAAGCCCAGCGTCTCTGCACCCAGATCCACCGTCCTCATCACTCCCACACCCTGCAGCATTGGCTCTGATGAATTGGGAGCTGGGGGACACACAAGGGCGGCTTGGGGCTCCAGTCCTTCTGGACACCTCGGGCAGGCCACTTGTCCTCCGTGAGACTTTGTTTCTTCATCACTCCCCTCCTGGAGGGTCTGTGAAGATAAAATTAGAATTCTTTACCTAAACGTTATTTAGTTTCCAACGTCTCTGGCACATATAGGCATTCAGTGATACTTTTAGTTATCTTAGTTAATCATTCTACCAAGTCGCCCAGGCTGAGAGTTCTAGAAAGTTCCATCCACCCTCCCCTCCATTTTCCTGTCTTATTTGTGCTACAGAACCAGTCTGCCTCTGACGTGTCCTGTGGGTCTGTCCCCTTCATCCATTCTCAATGTCGCTGCCCAGCTGCACTCTCCAATCTCCCTCCAGCTGCCCAGGTGCAAAGCCCCTCCCTCCCCATGGGTCCTGGCTGCAGCCACCAGCCCAGAGGTCTTCCTAAGGCAAAGCTCAGTTCTGGGACTGTCATAGCCAGACACCATGGGTGGGCTCATTGGAATAAATTGGCTGCCCGTCAGGGCATCTCAGTGAGTCCTGGCCCCACGTTGTCCTTACAGCCAGAGGGGCAGCTGCACATGCTCAGAGGTGTTGTTGCCCCCACCCCCCAGACCCCTACTCCCCACCTCCTGGGTTGCCCTTCCTGCATCATCACCTGGAGAAACCTGCCCCACATCAAGACACAGGTAAGAGCCTCTATCATCACCATGAAATCATCCCAAATGCCCCTAGAGATTTCTAGATCCCCTGTTTCCCCCCACCACCGAGGACAGATAAATCATTGTTCCTGGTATTTGTTCCTTCAGGAAGCTGTGCTCATCCTCCCCACTTCCCTCACAGGCTCTGGGCACACGGACTGCATAGCCAAGCTCGGCAAGCCCGGCAGAGTTGAACTAAATTGGAGTGACCTCCACCCGGTCCCTGGTCCTCTGCCTCAAGATTGGTACCCACTTCCCTTCTCTCTGTACTCTAGGCAGAGTCTCTGGGAGGATGCTGCATGCACACACACACACACACACACACACCACCAATGTGATGAACTCCAGTCAGCCTGGGAGCCTTCCCATTCTGATTGGTTGATGGGATAAAATATAAACAGACTCCAAATTCAGAGCTGAGACATAAATGTGGGAAATCTCATCTTTTCCCAAAACTAGCTGGGCCAAAGCCATAGGACACAACACATTGCTCATAAAATATTGGCTCTTGGCAGGGAAGCCGACTCAAGGGAAAATTCTATTTTTTTAATCAACTTTATTGAGATATAACTTACATTAAAGTCCATCATTTCAATGAGCTGTGATGAATGTACACATCATCACAACCAAGACAGAATATTTCCATCACTCCAAAAAGTCCTAACTACATTGTTTTTATTAAAAAACTTCTTAGAGAACAGTTTTAAGTCTATAGCATAATTGAGCAGGAAGTACAGAGATCCCCCATGTGCCCCTCTCCCCACATGCACAGTCTCCTCCACTATTGACACCCCCAGCACATTTATTCTGATTGACTAACCTACATTGACACATCATTGTCACCCAATGTCCATAGTTTACGTTAGGATTCATTCTTGGTGTTGTACATTTTATCAGGGTTGACAAATGTATAATGACAAGTATCCACAATTGTAGTATCATACGGAATAGCTTCACTGCCCTAAAGCTCCTCTGTGCTCTGCAGATTCATCTGACCCTCCTCCCTAAATCCTAATAACCACTAATCTTTTGACTGTTTCCATAGTTCTGCCTTTTCAAGAGTGTCATATAGTTGTACTTGTACACTTTGTAGCCTTTTCAGATTGGTTTCTTTCACTTGGTGATATGCATTTTAGATTCCTCCGTGTCTTTTCATGACTTGAGAGCTTATTTCTTTTTAGTGCTGAATAATGTTCCATTGTCTGGATGGACCACAGTTTATCCATTCACCTACTGAAACACATCTCAGTTGCTTCTAAGTTTTGGCAATTATGAATAAAACTGCTATTAACATCCATGTGCTGGTTTTTCAGTGAAAATAAGTTTTCAGTTCACTTGGGTAAATACCGAGAAACCAGGATTGCTGGATGTATGGCAAGAGTATGTTTAGTTTCCTAAGAGACCATCAAACTGTCATAAAGTGGCTATTCCATTTTTCATTCTCACCAGCAATGAATGAGAGTTCCTATTGCTTCCCATCCTCACTAATATTTGGTATTGTCAGTGTTGTAAATTTCAGCCATTCTAACAGGTGTGTAATGTTATCGCGTTGTGTTAATTTGCATTTCCCTGATGACTTATAACATGCAGCATCTTTTCATTTGCTTACTTGCCATCTGTACATCTTCTTTGATGAGGTGTCTGTTCAAGTCTTTGGCTTATTTTTTTTTTATCAGATTGCTTATTTTCTTATTCTTGAGTTTTAAGTGTTCTTTGTATATTTTGGAAAATAGCCTTTTATTAGGTATGCTTTTTGCAAATATCTTCTCCCAGTGTGAGCTTGTCTTCTAATTTTCTTAACATTGTCCTTCACAGAGCAGAAGCTTTTAATTTTAATGAAGTCCAGGTTATCAGTTATTTCTTTCACAGATTATGCCTTTGGTGTTGTATATAAAAAGTCATCGCCAAACCCAAAGTCATCTCTGTTTTCTCTTACGTTACCTTCTAAGAGTTTTATAGTTTCTCATTTTACATTTTGATCTATGATCTGTTTTGAGTTAATTTTTGTGAAGAACGTAAGGTCTGTGTCTAGATTCTTTTTTTTTTTTTTTGTATGAGGATGTCCAGTTGTGCCAGCATTATTTGTTGATAAGACTGTCGTTGCTTCATTGCATTGCCTTAGCTCATTTGTCAAAGATCAGTTGACTATATGTATGTGGGTCTATTTCTAGGGTCTGTTGCTCTCTATTCTGTTCTGTTGATCTATTTGTCTATTCTTTCAACAATACTACAGTGTATTGATTACTGTAGTCTTATAGTAAGTTTTGAAGTCTGATAGGTTAAGTCCTCTGACTTTGTTCTTCTCCTTCAATATTGAGTTGGTTATTCTGGATCTTTTGCCTCTCCGTATAAATTTTGGAATCAGTTTGTTAATATTCACAAAATAACTTGCTGCACTTTTGCTTAGTAACGTGTTGAATCTATAGATCAAGTTAGGAAGAACAGACATCTTGACAATATTGAGTCTTTCTATCTATGAACATGGAGTATCCTTCCAGTTATTTATTTATTTATTTTAATTTTAAATAATGATCTATTTACCAAATTTCTATTTAAACATTGTTGAAAATATCATCTTTCAAAAATATGAAACAAAAATACAATGACGTGTACAAAAAGTTTAAACTCAATTTTGTAGTTCATGAAAAGAAAAATCAGTTCACTTACTGATCTTTGGACAATGATTTTTTTTAACATCTTTATTGGGGTATAATTGCTTTCCAATGGTGTGTTAGTTTCTGCTTTATAACAAAGTGAATCAGTTATACATATACGTATGTTCCCATATCTCTTCCCTCTTGCGGCTCCCTCCCTCCCACCCTCCCTGTCACACCTTCTGTTTATTTTGTTCTTCTTTGATATCTTTCATCAGAGCTTTGTAGCTTTCCTCCTATGGATCTTGTACAAATTTGTTAGGTTTATACATAAGTATGTCTTTTTTTTGGAGTGCTAATAGAAATAGTAATATGTTTTTAATTTCACTGCCGGTATGTAGGAAAATGATTGACTTTTGTATATTAACCTTGTATAACCACTTGTTAGTTCCAGGAGGATTTTTTTTTGGGGGGGGTGATTCTTTCAGATTTTCTACATAGACAATCACATCATCTGTGAACAAAGACAGTTTTATTTCTTCCTTCTCAATTCATATACCTTTGATTTTCTTTTCTTGTTTATTGCATTATCTAGGACTTCCAGTACAATGTTAAAAAGCAGTGATGAGAGGGGACATCCCTGCCTTGTTCCCAGTCTTGGGACAATTCTAGATTTAGGACTTTCTGCAGAGTGCCAGCACTCAGGGAACCAAAGGGGCAGAGCAGGAGAACTGGATCTTATGGCCTGACAGCCATGTTGGCTGCCCAGCATGACTCACCAGGCCCAAGGCCTGCACAGAAGGTGTGCTGGGGGACACAGTGGATCGGCCATCTGCTTTGCTTTGGACAGTTAGCAAATGTGGAAGTTGGACCTTGTGGTTTTAGGGGAAAGAGCCTCCTGGTTATTGCTCATAGAAGTGCTAAGTAGGGCAGACAGGAAGCAAAACTGATTAGGCTCTCGGGGGGTTGGATGTAACCGCTCCTGCTGTGACCCCAGGGGGCTCAGTCCCAAAGCACTTTTGGCACCTTTGAGGTGGACCCAGAAAAGCTTGCTCAGGGAGAGGAAGGGGAGGCCAGGGCTCCATGCATCCACCCAGGCAGAGAGCAGGAGGGAGGACTGTGTTCCTACTCACCAGCACCCTTGATCTCGGCCAGAGGGGCAGCCAGGGTGCAGAGCCTACTGGCTGAAAAGTGCTTAGAAGATGGACACACGTCCAAGTTACCAGGGTCAGGCCAAGGTGTCCACGCACTACCTTTTCTGGGAACCACTGAACTTGTGCCCCAAATGGAGGAATTCTCAAGGATCAAGACAATGTGGGAGATGGAGGATGAGGTGACAGCAGAGCCAACCATTAGGGGCAATAAAATGAGATTTTTATTGAGAGGCGAAATGAACAATGGGGTCCCAACGAATTGCCAACATGGCCTGAGGCACCCTGGAGAGCCCTTCTTTGGGAATCACAGCAAGAGTGGCTAGGGGCATGGTCTGGAGTCATGCACATGGGTCAAATACAGGACACTTCACTCCTACCTCCCGGGCAGGGAATGATACACTTAGAGGATTGGTCCCTCCTTTCTGAAACACGGGCATTAAATGAAACTCTCTGTGTAAAGAGCAGAGATTAGAACCCACCCGGCATGAGGTAACTCTTTGGATTTTCACCCTTAGGTGTAGGCCCTGCCCACCTTCTACCATTTGTCTAGAACAGGTGCAGGCCCCGCAAAGATGCTCTTAAGGGCAGGAGGGAGAAGAGAGGCAACAGAATCCCCTCAGTTAGAGACCTTGGCTCTCGCTGACCGCAGAACTGGGAAAGCAGATTTGGGAGGTACATTTCCCAGGCAAGTTTTGTTGTTTTTGACTTTTTGTTTGTTTTAGGAATGCAGAGCTTCCCACTTTATTTCTCCCTGTTCCTAACAGCCTGTCCACCCCCATCCCCACCGCTTGCTTTTCATAGGATTCACATGAGAGATTGGACAGAGAGATAAACCTAACAAAGCATCAGGTACCATAGAGGTTAAAAATCCCTCCCCCACCACTGACCAGCCCAGGCAAGTTTTGATTGTGGAGGCTGGGAAAGGTGTAGAGGGGAGAGGGGAGAGGGGTCAGGAGCAGGGCTCTGGGACAGCAGCCCAGGGTGCCTGGCAGCTGCATTGTGTTGGGGAGGGGACTAAGGGAAGGACAGCCACCTCCTCCCCTTCCTGCATTTTGCGTGCTCCGAGCCTGAAGCCCGGTGCCCATCAGGCTTCAGGCAACGCCAGCCGTCGGCACTAGGTGGCCCTTCCTCAGAAGCCAGGGCACCAGCTTGCCCGGGTGCTGGGAATGCGACTCAGCCTGGGTGCAAGGGAGGGAGAGGTGGCTTCTCGGTGGCCTGCATGGTGGCTGGACAGGAGATGATGACAACTGGGCAAACCCAGCCTGGCCTTCCCAGAGAAAAGCGCCACTTTGCAGAGGACACATCAGAGAAGCGAGAGGGGGTCCCATGCAGGGCCCTGCGTGCACCATGTCCTCACCCCAGCCCCACACAGTCATCGCAGTCATGTGACCAGCTGAACTTACAGATTGACGGGGCTGAGTTACCCCAGGAAAGTCACTCAAACTCCCGGTGCCTCGGTTTCTACAAGTGAGAGAGAATTCATGCCTTCACCTCCTTTAGATCCTTCTTCAAACATCCCTGGTGGGCTGCATCCCGGCCCACAGGCATGGCTACCCCTGCCCAGGAAGGAGGAGCGTCTCTGGCCACTGTGCTGTCTGCCCGTGAAATGCGAGCAGCGTGGCTTGTTTCTGGTCTGAGAAGGAGCTTCAACAGTGATGGGCTCTTTTCTTTTCTCATGGCAACAATTCCAGAAATATTCCAGATTCGGACAACTTCACGATTCTGGTTCTGGAGGGCAGATGACACGGAGCAGAACCAACGTGGGTGGACACATGTGGCATGAATAAGAAACATCAGCGGGGTGTTTAGTGTAATGTACCTTGCCCTGGCCGATAGATGCAGCCCTTCCTCATCTCCCCATGTGGTTACAGCTCTGAGCCCAGCCCCACTCTGCATGGGAACACCTCACCCCCTCCAGGCCTGATTTCCCACAGCACTCATGACATTTACACTGCATACCTTCCCTCTATACTTTGATTATCTTCTGTCTCCGCTTGAGTGAATGCCAACTCCATAAAATCGGAAATCTTTGTCTCCTGTTCATGACTGTATCTTTTGCACCAGGAACAGTGCTTGGTACAGGGAAAATACTCACAAAACATTGAACAAATAAACATAAACTAGTAGAAATTAACCTAGGCTCCACCCAAAATGAAATTTATAGCTATTTAAACTTCAAAATGACCCAATGTTTCAAGCACTACTCTATGGTCCCCAATTTACAGACGAGAACACGGAAGCCCAGAGGTTAACAGAAGTTGCCAGAGGCCACATGCTGAGCCAGGATGTGAGTCCAGGCCACTCTTCCAGTCACCAGGTCATTCGGCCTGTCACCAGTACCTTCTCTGCAGCATTGTTGGGAAGAGGTAAAGTGCTTGAGATACGTGAGAAAATCAGCAAACAGTAGAAACCAGGTGTTTCCAACAGGGGCCTAGGGGTGATCAACGGCACATCAGCCATGAAAACGTCGAGGGCGATGGTCCACACAGAATTCTGGCTTTTCTCACAAAAGTAGCTGGAAAAGAGTCTCCCTTCGAGGGAGCATAGCCTCCAGGTGCCCGCTAACTTCAGGTTTTTATTTTCCTGCACACTCCCCTCCCCCCGGATAAAAGACCTTGATCCCCTGGTAACACGAGTGAGCACACAATGCCCATAAGGGCTGTTGCTGGGAATCTGCCTACTGGTGTGTGATGTGGGCTGAACTGTGTCCCCTCAAATTCATGTGATGGAGTCCTAACCTCCACACTTCAGGATGTGACCTTATTGGGAAGTACGGTCACTGCAGATACAATAAGGTAAGATGCGATCACACTGGAGAAGGGTGAGCCCTTAATCCAGTACAACTGGTATGCTTACGAAAGGGGAAAGTTTGGACATAGAGACACACACAGGGAGATGCCACGTGAAGATGGGGTAGAGATCCAGGTGATGCTTCTTCAAGCCAAGTAATTCCAAAAATTTCTGACAAAGTACCACAAAGCTAGGAGAGAGGCCCGAACAGATTCTCTCTCAGAGCCCTTGGAAGGAAATGACCATGTGTGTTACCAAGTCCAAGCTTGTACTGCTGGCCACAAGACAGACCAATACATCGAGAGTTGCTGGGGCAATGAATAGCAACTTTATTCAGAAAGCCAGCAAACAGAGAAGATGGTGGACACGTGCCCCAAAGAACCATCTTTCCTGAGTTAGAATTCAGGCTTCTTTTTTTTTTTTTTGCAGTACGTGGGCCTCTCACTGTTGTGGCCTCTCCTGTTGCAGAGCACAGGCTCCAGATACGCAGGCTCAGCAGCCATGGCTCACGGGCCCAGCCGCTCCGTGGCATGTGGGATCTTCCCGGACCGGGGCACGAACCTGTGTCCGCTACATCGGCAGGCGGACTCCCAACCACTGCGCCACCAGGGAAGCCCCAGGCTTCTTTTATATCAATACTAAAAAGGGAAGAAGTAAAGTCAAACGTTTCCTGGTTCCCATCAGCCTCTGGAGGGGATGTGTTCATTTCTTCCTTCCTGCAGCCTTTCACAGGTGGGCCTGGTCAGGATGTTTCCTGTGAATTACACAAAGGTATTTTAGCTTAATGTTCATTACCTGGGAGGCAGAGTTCCCAGAGACGGGCCATTATGTATAAATGAAGCTTATAGGCAATATTCCTTTAGTGACTAACTTGTCCTAGAATACAAAGATTCTTCCCTATTACATGTGGACACCTTGATCTCAGACTTCCAGCTTCCAGAGCTGTGACACAATAGGTTCCTACTGTTCTGAGCTGCCCAGTGTGTTGCATTTTGTCACCATGGCCCCAGGACACTCATGCAGTGTGGTAGTGGAACCTTTTGCATCTTGAGCCAAGGCACTGAAAGAATGGGACTCAGAGGTCCCAGTTACTCTCTTCCTTGGGCCACAAAGAATCCCATCTCACGTGGGAGAGAATGAAGCCAAGAAGCCAGGCTAAATGGAAACAAGAGAGAATCTTGATGGAAACTGAGCCCAGTTTCCAGTCCCCAAAACACCTGGGACAAGCCTCGGACTCTTCCCTGGACTCTAACATCCTCCATCAGATGCCCTTTCTGATCCTATTGTCCTGAGTAGGATTCTTTGGTTTGCAAGTGACAGAAACCCAGTTTCTACACATGCTTTCTGAAAAGGGTGGGCATTTGGCTGTCAGACACGTAAAGACCCAGATCACAATCCCAGGTCTAAATCCTGAAAGAGAAACTTGACTCTGAAGGCTTTGCTCTACCCGTTCGCCTGTTTCAGCCTCGTTTCTGGGCCAAAGCATGACACCACAGTTTCTCCTTGGCTGACATATATTTTCCTTCCCAGTGGTCACATGCCCTTCTTTCTATAGCAGAGCCCTCTGCAGCCACACACTCAGGCAGAGGGAGGCTTTCTGTCCCCTGGGATGGAAATGTGTTTGGTCTAAGCCAGTCTCCCCCATCACCATGGACCAGTTTAGGCACTGAAGTGTGATCCAATGTGGCCAGTGGGGTTTAGGAAATGCTTACAACAGGCTTAGGGAGAGCATTTTCCTCCCTAGTTTAAGAAAGAAAAAGAAATATGGCCAGAGAGACCCTGCTCTGCCTGTGATGCCAGAATCACTGCAGCTGGTATCCATCCCTGGAGGGCTATGTGCCTGGCTTGCAGCTGATGACAGAGCATAAGAGGAAAAGCTTCTGGACCTTTGATAATGCCATTGTGACCCTGAAATCGCAGACTCTGGGGCCACTCATCCTCGACTTCATGTTTTATGACATAACAAACATATCATTGCTTACATTCTCTTCGTTGGGCCTTCTATTCCTTTCAGTCTAAAACATCCTAACTTCCAAATTTCCCAAAGCACAAATAGACAAAAGGATGACTGGTCACCCTGGGGAGATGCTGCTGTCCATGGTCCTGATCCCACACATGTTCAGAGAGGGTACTCAGAATGCTGTGTGCATAAGAAAGGATGTAAGGGGATAAGACATTGTAAACATCATTTGCATCTCCTCTGAGATCCTGTTCTGCAGCGTCTCACCTCCAAGACGAAGCCAGGAGGTGTCTTGCTCCAGGGAACCAGGACTAAGGAATACAAAGTCCTTCAGTCAGCACCGCATCTGGGAACGGAGTTTATGAGAACACTTCAGCAAAACAAGAGAAGGGAAGCTGAGAAGTTGCCAAGAGAATGTTGTTTTTCTTGTTTCTTCCTTGAACAAGTCAGGACTAAGCCTACAAGCCTAAAACCGAACTTCTTTGGAGCTGCAGGGGTGTCCCTGCGGCCTACTATATGTAGGTTGTGCAGTGCATGAACGACCTTTCTGTTCTGGGGAACTTGGCGGAAAGACGAGAGTTGATAGAAGGAGCCATGGCAGCCCCACCATGGGTGCCATCTTGGACAGGAGCATGAGAAACAGTGGAATGTTTGAAACCTTAACTCTTTATCTAAATGAGATCTAGATTTATCTAAAGAAGTTGTTTTTGAGGTTTTAGGGAGCCAAGGCAATACACACTTTTTTCCCTCCTGTGGCAGTTTCCTGGGCTTCTGTTACAAAGTACCACAAACTGGGTGGCTTAAAACAGCAGACGCTTATTATCCTACAGCTCCAAAGTCCAAGATCAAGCTGCTGGCAGAGGTGGTTCCTTCTGGGGGCTCTGAGGGAGAATCCCTTCCGTTCCTCTCTCCCTCTCTGGTGGTTGCCGGTAATCCTTAGCGTTCCTTGATTGGAGACGCCTTCATCTCTGCCTTCATCTTCACATGACGTTCTCCCTGTGGGCATGTCTGTGTCCAAATTTCCTTTTTCTATAAGGACACCAGTCATATTGGATTGGGGCCCACCTTAACAAGCTCATCTTAGCTGGACTACATCTACAAAGGCCCTATTTCCAAGTAAGGTCACAGTCTGTGATACAGGGGTGGATGAGGCATTAAGATTATGACATATTATTTTTAGGGGACACTAATCAACCCATAACACCTCCTTAGTAAAGAATGAATGGTTTGAGAACAAAATATATGTGTCAGACAGATAAAGATCGAAATAGCAGCCCTTGGATGCTGGTCAGACTGATTGAGAGCACACTGCTTACTTAGATCAACACCTGAGGTAGGAGATCGGCCCCCAGCCTGAGCAGCTGCATCTGGTCTCCTGCTGATGCTTTCAGATGAAATACCAGTGGGAGCTTTGGGCCCAGTTTGGTGAATTCTTGTGGATTTCCCAACCCAACATGTGCAGAGAAGGCCCTCAGTCTAGGGGAAGGACAAAAGGAGGGAGAAGATGCCAGCTGGCATTGATGTTGGCTGAGAGACGTGCACACACACCAGGACTAAATATGGAAATGTTTGGACAGAGACAACCCAGAAAACTGACCCCATATAAGCAACCTAAGCCGCCCCTATGGCACATAACTCACTCTGAGTCCACCCATGTGTTCTTTCACACGTACTTTTCTTCTAATAAATGCTTTTATCTTTTTCACGGTCTTGGTCTCTTTGCTGAATTCTTTCTTCAAAGAAGACAAAAACCAAAGTCCTTCTTCCAACTCTTCACCACCAGAACACACCCAGAATGGGCTCCCCAAATTGAAGGTGTCCCTCTCAAACCCTCCAGGAAAACTCAACACCCAGTGGAGCAGGCAAATGCAGAAGCAAAGACAAGAAAATGATCTTTCTCCTAAATTCACCATCAGAGGATTTCCTCCTGCTTTGGCCCAGGGCAGCTTCTGGAGAAATTCTCTCACAAACCCACCCTCCCCTTTCTTCCCAATCACCTCACTCTGCCCACACCCACTCCCAATACTCAGCAAGGTAAGAATGGGGGAGGTAAGCTACTACATTCTGAGAGAAATTAGAAACTGGGTTTCTTTTGCACATGTGCAACATCGATAAATTGGAAACCTATGACTGTAGATGGATGTAGTTACATGATTCAAAATAAAGTGCACCGTAACATATATTGTTACAGTGTGTTGTGAGTCTGGATGGGGTGATAGAAATATGTAACTATTTCATAAACTCTGAAATCGCAGGGACCAGGCCACGCCTCCTTCCCTTTGGCATGGACACTCATCTACCCATATCTCTGTCATAGGCTGGTCCTGAAAAACAAATGTTAAATAGGTGTATGGATGGATGTGTGTGGAAAGTCAATACGATGTGGTAATTAAATGCTTCTTTTTAATGTTTTATCATCACAAGTTTTCAATTTTGTGAACCTATGTATCAGTTATTAGTAACAAGTGAAATGCGTGTATAAGTAAAAACTTAAATTAAAGAAAACTATTACAAAGGAGTGAGGCCACACTGCACAGTCTGGGGGAACTTTCCCTACAAGACAACCCTCACTGAAGACACCACTGCAAGTTCAAGGTCTCTGGGGCCACCCTCATGGCAGGACACCCCACTAAAAATTTAAAGGATTCCACAACCACTCCCAGGCTAAATAATTTGCTAGAACAAGTCATAGAACTCAGAAAAGTGCAGACGTTAGACAGTGAAAGGATGCCCACTGAAGTGGCCAAAGAGACATGCATAGGGCCAGAGAGCGTCCCCCATATGAAGCTGCTGGGTCCTCTGGATGGTTTCACCCTCCCAGTGTCACCTGTGGCAATGCACACCAAGTATCACCACCCAGGAAACTCAGCCCAGGGTCCGTGTCCAGAGTTTAATTAGGGTTTCATTACATAGAGGGATTGCATCATCAGCCATGTGCTTGGACTCAGTCTCCAGCTCCTGGGAGGTCAGGCTGACCCCTTGTGTCCCAAGCCCCAACCCTCTAATCATGTGGTGAGTATTCCTGGTGTGGCCAGGCCCACCTGAGTCATCAGTTAGTACAGAGGGGCCTGCCAGGGGCTGTGATATTAGGAGGCTATCAGATGTGATGGGAAGGGGTCCTCCATGAAGAGCAAAGATGCTCTTACTCCTCAGGGAATCTCAAGGGGTTAGGAGTTTCCTCCCAGGAGCCAGGGCGAAAGCCAGAGCTCTCTAGGTAGGGCCATATTTCTCACTACACAACTGTCCCAGCGGGGGATGTGCTATGAAGAGACAGATGTTGATAATGCTAACTTCTGGACCCTGGAGTGGAATCCCCTTTGAAGGAATACTTAAATTTATGAAGACTACGTGTGGGGCATTTCAGAGAAGCCCCCATACAAACTCATGCAACATACAATACATGAAATTATAGTGTATTTTCTGTTCTTCTGAGGTCATGTGCAAAACCAATGAGTGATGGCAAAATTATCGACCATTCATAAACATGGGGACATGAATGACATCACTTTTCTTCCAGAGGAGCTTCTGCCTAAAACTATCTCCATCAGTAAAAAGCAGTGAGGAGCACAATTTGTTTTCATCCAATGATTGATCACTCAGTGCCTATTGCTTGTAAGATGGAGATCTGCTCTGGGAATCTCCACTTTGCTTAAGTGGTCATGTTTATCACAGATCTTTGCAAAAGGGGGCCTCTAATTCCCAGTCTCCTGAAAGAACTCCAAAGAGTAATCAGCTTCTTTTTAAAATACCCAAAGAGCAATCCTTTATCTCCCAAAAGGAGATTGGCTAAAGAGACAACCACTGTTTGCTCAAAACACACACAGCAGGTGTTTCAGGCTGAACTGTGTTCCCTCCTACATTCATATGTTGATGTCCAGGTTACCCTAGGATCTCAGAATGTGATGATTTGCAAAAAGGACCTTTAGAGAAGTGATTACAGTAAAATGAGGTCATGAGGGTTGGTCCAAATACAATAGGGCCAGCGTCCTTATAAGAAGAGATCAGAACACAGACACACACAGATGGACGAACATGTGAGGACACAGGGAGAAGATGGCCATCTACAGGCCTAGGAGAGAGGCCTCAGGAGAAACCAGCCCTGCCCACACCTGGATGTCGGATTCCAGCCTCCAGGACTGGGAGAGAGTAAATTCTGTTTTTTAAGCTTCCTGGTCTCTGGTGCTTTGCTCTGGTTCCCGAGCTGACTAAAGCAGGGTGTAGACAGAGGCTCTAAGACTCTGAAGGGAAAAACACTGGTTAAGGGAATACACCCCGCAGAGGTAGAGGTGCCCATGAGCTTGGGGCTCTGACAGGGAGCACAGAGGGGAGGGGGTGCAGAGAAATAGGACTTGAGTCACCACCTCCGTCTGGGAGCCCACAGCACCGTCCAGGGCCGTTCGCTTTGCTTCCTGTAGGTCTAGGAAATTTGGAATCACTTGTCAGAGTCCCGCAAACCAGCACGTGTTTGCCTTTTGACTAATAACTGATAATCGAGTTGAATGTGGCAGCACACCTGAGCCCAGATCCTGGAGGCCCCGATGGAATCTCTATGTCCCAAATCTACAGACAATCTGGGCAGGGGGCGGGTGGGGCAAAGAAGAGAGATTGACCATCGATCGTTTGGAGCACAGGAGGTGGAGAGGCTACAGTGTTGATCACCAAACATCATTACATTAATCTGTGACATGGTTTTCAACGCCATCAAAGGGCTGGGGGTGGGGGAGGAGGGAGAAAACACAGAAGAGAAATCGTGGGACACAGACCCAATCTGTTTTCACGACACCATGTTTCTGATTATAGACATAATAGACAATTACTTCAGAAAACTTGGGAAATCCTGTGAGCATCAGGGGTGGAGGTCAAGCTTCTCATAACCCACCAGAGACACCGACGTGGTGCTGGGTGTGATATTCAGTAGAGACGGTTCGTGTACGTTCTCGTCACTAAAAATCTCTATCTTGATACAAAAATTTCTCCCCACACCGCGTCTGCAGCTACACAATGATCCACACTGTGAATGAGCCACACTCAACGTTTCCTCTGTTTATAGGATCGAGGTTGCTCCTTATTTTATGTAACCGTGCCATCCACGGGTTTATGCTCGAAACTGTATTTGCATCTCTGATCGTTTCGGCAAGTGAGTTCTCACCATGGGGATCGCTGAGAGATGAACAGTCTGGGACTCTGGACTCAGGGTCAGATCACTTATCACTTAGCAGAAAGGAGAGTGGATTTGCCTCCAGCCACACAGGGGAGACCAGTCCTGCTGAGACTCAGAGCACTTATTTCTGAAACCCAAGCAAAATGAAGTAAATATTGGTTCAATAATTTCATGATAGTTTCTAAAACAATTATTAATATCTGTAATGTTATAAAGAGTCAGTGTTAGGAATCTCATCACTACACCTCAGCTGGGCATAATGACCTCTGCAGGTCATGGGAAGGGATCTGTCGTCTGGTCTTCCTCCTGGCTGGTCACCCCTGTGCCTCCCCCTTGAGCCCCTTCAGCTCCCATCTGGACACAGCTCTTTTTCCCTCTTCAGACTCTCCAAGTGTCTTCCAGGGAAAGAGAGAACATGTTTGCTGATTTCCTCCTTTACAGGAAGACGGGTTTATTTCCACTCTCTGAATGTAAACACACTTTGCTTCCAGTAAAATCAGGAGAATCCAGGTGTTTCCAGGCTCCGTGGGCACCTGAATCCACAGCCTATTTGCTGGCACAGCTGAAAGCTCTTGTTTCCTCTTCTGTCTTGTCCCCTCGCTGTGCACACTGTGGGGGTCAAATCTCAATCTCCTGATGCCACCGACAGCAATGAGCAGCATTCGTGCTTCCGAGAAAACATCTCAGGAGAGCGTGGAGCTGCTGTTGGATCCGAAGAGGCTAGGGACACTAGCAGCTGTGCTCAGCCAGCTCTGTGGTGTGATGCCGTTCGGGCCAGTCATTGCTTTCGGAAGAGCAGGCTCCTCTCCAGGTCAGCCACTGGTCATTGGAAGGAAGGACAGATGGACAGTTGCAGTGCACGGGGCACTCACATGGGCCCCGAGCCACTGAGACCTCCAGAGCTGTCACCAATGCACACGACTTCTCACGCTCACGTCTTGTCCAAAAATCAAAAGGTGGTCATGACACCCAAAGAGTCCTGGATCTACATCCCGACACTGCTACTGTGTGTCCTCGACGTGTCACCTATGTCAACTCGCCACTTGTCAGTTGGCCTTGAATCCACAGCTTCCTCGTCAGGGGATGACCTTCCCTTTAGGGACAAATGACCTAGCTCATGCAAAATCACACCACAGGGTAGCCCTAGTAGATATGAACTCCCCCAGCCACGACCAGCCCTGCAGCTGTCCCCCTGGGCTCTTCAGGCCAAGGGGTCACACTTCCTGATGATAAGGGACACGCCCTGCTGAGGATTCACACCTCCCCGGTCCAGGTGTGTGTGGGAAGGTACAGGGCAATAGGGAGGGGGCAGACTCACACCAGCAGTCTGACTGTGGGCACCCACCCACCCAAGGTGAGCCTGGGTTCTCCCACCCCAAGGCTTGAGCTGCCTTGGGTCTGTTTTCTCCCTTTCTCCTGCCCTCTCTCCCTCCCAGCCTCTCTCCTTCCCTTCTTCCTTCTCTCCTTCATCCTCCCTCCCTCCTTCCTTCTTTCCTCCCTCTGTTTTCTTTGCCTTTTATTTTTTGTTCCTTAAAGTATACTTTACTCATAGTGAAATTGAAATGCAAAGGCTTCTAAGGGCAGTTTTATTAAACTTGACAAATATAGGCACCCACATAAACACCATCTCCACTGAGGTGTAAAATGTCGCCAGTTCCCCAGAAAGTTCCTACATGATCTTTCCACTCAGGACCCCCACCCCCACCCCAGGCAACCACTGCTCTTCTTTCTGCCACCATAACTTGGTTTTCTCTCTTCTAGAATTTTGTAACCATGAACTCATATGGTGAGCAGTCTCCTATGTCAGCTTCCTCAACTCACCATGTCTTTGCGAGTCATCCCCACAGTGTGAGTTATAGGCTGCCCCGTCATCGCTGAGGACGAACACATGTGCATGTAGCTGATCTGTTTGTCCCCCCACATCTTGATGGGCGTGTGGGCTGTTCCCGTTTGAGGCCACTGTGAACAAAGTTACTGAGAGCATTCACGCACCTCTGGGTGGACGTCATTCCCACCCTCTTGGGTAAATGCCTGGGAGTGGGGCTCTTGGTCACAGAGGAGATTCACGCTGGGCTTTGTCAAACCTCTGAATGGTCTTGCAAAGTTGTGGTGCATTCCGCCCTGGCAGCATCTGAGTTCCCACTGCTCCACCTCCTGCTTAAGTTCCCACGGGTCCCTATGTGGCACCGACAAGCCCTGGTGACAGGGATACTGGGCAACCATCCCACTAGGGATGTTCCATAGCGGCTGAAATGCCCAGTGTCCTTAAAGTGTCTTAAAGTGCTGCAGGAAAGAGCAAGGAACAGACACAGGCAGACCAGGCGCCTTCAGATTCTTACTCACAGGTGATCCAAGAGTTCAGGCTCCACCCCCCAGCTCCACTCGGGATTCAGTCCATTTTCTAATCAAGACTAAACTCATGCCGAAGATATGCCTCCCTCTGAGAAAGCGTCAGGAGTGAAACCTCGGCTCCAGGGCTGAGTTCTCAGATACGTCCTCACTCCCCACTCCACTCTGCCCATCTCCCTGCACCCCATCCAGACTCAGGGAGGGGCTTGGAGTCCAGCCTGAATTGGCCTCACCTCATACTGACTGGGTGACCCTGGGCAAGTCACTTAAGCGATTTGTGCCTTGTTTCCGGGGCTGTGAAATAAGGATGATAAAAGTGCCCACCTCACGGGGCATTAGGAAAATTCGGAAAGAGGGAGAGAGAGAGAGAGAGAAAGGACCCCTGATTTGTAGAAAGGAAGCTGAAACACAAGAAGCAGAGACTGGCCATGATGAGAGTGACCACAAGAAAGATGACAGTGGTCACAGCACCTGTACCTCCCACTTGGGTTACTGCCTGTCTCCCACCCCTCTGCTTCTAGCACTGGTCTTGATGATGGGAAAGCCCTCATCCAGGGTGACATTTCTATGACAGAAGGCTCATCATGACACCCCCTTCATAAAGTCCACCAGTGCCCCCCACAATCTTCAGGATGGAGTTCTGACACAGTGACATGGCCCTTTGTGATCCGACGGTTGCTGTTTTTCTAGCTCACCACCCAGCAAATCCACAAAAGCCCTGTGGTCCAGCCAAAGAGCCAAACATCTACAGGTCCTGTAACCCTGGGCTCTCTCGCTGTGAGATACTTGTAAATGCCCCTCCTTTTGCCAGCGTGCTCCTTCCCCTGTGTCTGCTTAGCTAATTGCTACACTCCTTTCAAGATTAAATCTCTAAGAAGCCTTTCCTGACTTTCCCACATGGAATCACTCTCCTCTCTGGGCTACAGTGCATTGTGTGTACTTCTGGTTGGACGTTTTGTACACTTCTGGGTCCTTTGAGTAGAAGTGGGCCCTTATTAAGCATGGAAGTGACTCATCATTTCGGCTTTTGCCCAGCACACAGGATGGGCTCTATAACTGGTGTTGAATGGGTAGCTGGATAGATGAATGGTTGGATAGGCAAGTGGGTGGATGGATGGGAGGTGGGTAGCTGGGTGGGTGGATGCATAGGTCGGTGGATGGATGGATGGGTGGAGGGGTAGATGAATGGATAAGCAGGTGGGTGGCTGGATGGGAGGTGGGTGGATTGATGAGTGAGAGGACGCATGGATGGATGGATGGATAGGTGAGTGGGTGGGTGGATGGATGAATGGATAGATGGGTGGATGAATGGATGGATAAGCAGGTAGGTGGATAGATCAATGGATAGATAAAAGGGGTAGATGATAGATGAGAAGTGGGTGGATGGATGGATGCATGGATTGATAGATGGATTGGTGGATGGATGGGCAGGTGGGTAGGTAGATGGACGGACAAATGGGAGTGGTGAGACTGAACTGAATTTAAGTGCGTGAGCCACAGAAGAGATGGTGACATCCTCATCTCACACCCTTGCTTGATTCTGTTCCTCTCTAGCGGGACTCCTCAGATACAGAGAGATCTCAGCCAAATCCTTTCTCAAATGGCCAGAAAGAAAAAGGACAATGAGCCTCCTGCTTCATTCTCTTCGTTCTCTTCCTATGGTAGCCATTCTGACCTCCACCATCATACTAGCCTTCCCTAAACACCTCTTCTCATTTGATCCTTTTCCAACAACCCCCACCCCCACCTCACCCACCACTGCCCTTAACTGTGGTTTCTAGAATCCGAGGAAAAGATGCACTTAGACTGTGGCTGTTGTCTGCAGAGTATTAGGAAGCTGTGCTGATAAATGACTCATGCCTTTGGAGTCAGGTGATGGGCTCTCAGAAGCAAAACACAAAAATACCCACAGCAGCACGTGTGGCGCTCACGCCAGTCATATGCAGATGCCTCTCTGAGGGCTTCACTCTCACCCCAGACACCAGGGGAAGAACAACCCCCAAACGCACATTTTTGTTTTGTTTTGTCTTGTCTTGTCTTGTTTTTTTTTGCGGTACGCGGGCCTCTCACTGCTGTGGCCTCTCCCATTGCAGAGCACAGGCTCCGGACGCACAGGCTCAGCGGCCATGGCTCACGGGCCCAGCCGCCCCGCGGCATGTGGGATCCTCCCAGACCGGGGCACGAAACCCGTGTCCCCTGCATCGGCAGGCGGACTCTCAACCACTGCACCACCAGGGAAGCCCCAAACGCATGTTTTTATTGGCACCTTTGTCAAGGGGACAACCCAGACTTTGGATCAACTCGATCTTGTGATCATTGATTTTGCAAATGTCAGGGGATGACTGTGAGGAAGGTCACCTAAGGCCCTTCCCTCCTTACCTGAAGGTGAATTGAGAGACGTCTCTTGGCTGGGGGCCAGTTACCAGCCTAAAGGAGAAAGCAGGTCCACAGCTACCATGCTGGAAGGAGGGTGGGGGCCGGGACGGTCTCAAGACGCAGGAGCTCCTGACTTCTTGTTTGGGCCGGTGCCACCATGTCCGTGGCCCACTTACTGGGCCGGATTAGTAGATCCCCCCGTAGCCTGCTTTGGACTCATGGGGAGCCAAGGCAGAGTGATGTAGTGATTAGTGCAGCTTGGGCTAAAAGCCAAACTTATGATTAGGGTCTTAGCAGGGAGGAGAGCCCATCTGTGTCTTCCCTTGCGGCGGAGCTGAGAGCCAGAGCAAGAGCCCCGAGTCTGGGGCCACCCTCTGACCTGCTGTCTCCGTCTCTGACCTACTGCGATGCCGTGCCCACTAGGGATCAGCACCAGAAGTGGCAGAGCTCCCGATGGCTGTGCTCACTGGTATAAGGACATGTTCGCGTGCCTCCCTCCTTCAAAAGCCTGCCTGTGACACCCAACAAAGACTCCTTTCTCGACAAAATTTAGTTGGCTTCTATGAGCCCTCTTCTCGACTAGGTCTTGACTTTGGTCTGCCTTCAGCAAGAATCCACTTAAGTCAGCTTAGCAAGAATCCTGCTACCCTTAATATTTCCTCTCAGTAATTTTCCACCCACTGACCCCTCACCCTGCCCACTGGCTATAAATTCCCACTTGTCCCTGGAGTTGTATTCCCTCCCCTGTTGCAGTAGTCTTGAACAAGTCTTTCTTCCTGCTTTGACAAGTGTCAGAGTATGTTTTCTCACACCCCACATTTCTTTCCTTTCACTACCCCATTTCTTCATAGCAAAGCTTCCCAGGCCCTCTCCTACCCCCAGGTCACATGTCTCTGGAACTCATGGCAAAGGGGCTTCTATCTTCTTGGTCCTGATGAACTGACTTCTGTCCAAGTTCCCCCGGACTCCATGACTCCAACTCCAATGGCCACGTTCCTGTTTCATTGACTCCTCCTCTCACAGTACTCAGTGTGGTGCCCACTCCCTCCTTTCAACACATCATTTTCTCAACTCTTGGACATCTCCCTAACCTTGGCCTTCCTCCATCTCCCTGACCACCCCTCCTGCATCTCCCAAGCATGTTGCTCTTTGTCACCCTAAATCCTAAGTGTCTGACTCCCCAAAGGTCTTTCCTGGCCTCGTTTCTCTTCTCTGTATTTCTTTTGCTGCAGAAGATCTCAGTCAGTCCCAGAGGTTTAGACATTGCAGACATGATGATGTCTGCCAGGATTTATCTCCTGATGTCTCCTGGGAGTTCAAGACTTCCATATTTAACTGGCAACTCAATATTTGCATTGGGATACCTGAGAGATCTCAAACTTACTTTGCCTAAAGCAAAGCCATGTATTCCCTCCCCACCCCACCCCCACACAAAATAGAAAACAAGACAAGAACCGTTATTCCCCCAGCCTTCCCCATTCAACCATTCATTCATTCAGCAAATACCCATTGAGTACCTACTATGGGCAGAAACTGTTCCAGGTTCTGGGACACTGCAGTGAATAAAAGAGACAAAAATTCCCTTGTTGCTAATGAGAGCACCATGCACACAGTTCCTTAAATCAAAGGTCCAGGAATTATCACAAATTCTATTCTTTTCCTACATTAATGGTTCTCAACTGGGTGCCTTTCACCCTAGAGGATATCAGGCAAGGTCTGAAAACAACTTTGGTCATCATAACTAGGGAAAAGGTGCTATTGGCATCTAGTGTATAGATGTCAGAAATGCTGCTAAAATCCAATGGTATACAGGATAGCCCCACCACCCAGACAACTAAGAATGATCTAGCCCCAAATGTTATATTACCCAGTTTGAGAAGCCCTGTCCTACATCCAACCCATCAACATGCACCTTTGGCTTTGCCTCCAACAGTTATCCCAATCTTACAACTTCTCCACACATCCATGGCCACCAACCTGGTACAAACTTCCACTCTCTGTCATGTGGTTCTTGCAACAGATTATTTGGACATTGAGTTTTCTTTCTTTTTCACTGGAAGTTCTCTCCTGTCATCATAGGTTGTATTTTCCTTCTCTGTATCCCAGGCAACTATCGGAAGATTTGGTACTTTTTCATGGGTATCATCATCATCACTAACATCATCACCAACATCATTACCATCATTACCAACATCACCATCACAAACATCATCACCACCACCATCATTGTCATCATCACCATCTTCATCATCATCGTCATCATCATCATCACTCTCCATTGAGTATTGACTGTTCTAGGTCCTATGCTGGGTACTTTACACACATAATCTCTTATAATCCCCCCATACCTCTCTGAGGTGAGGATCACTGCCCTAATTTTATAATATCCTACTAGCTGGGTGATTAGGTCCCTCAAATCTGGAATCAGGCTGCTTGGCTCTGTCATATTATCCCTATGTGATGCTAGGGATAAGTTATTTAATCTCACTGCTCCTCAGTTTTCTTACCTGTAAAAATGGGAGAAACAATAGCGCTCATTTCGCAGAGTTATTGTAAGGATTCCAAGAGGTGGTCTGGGGGAAGCAATTAGCATGGTGCCCAGCACGCAGTGAGTACTCAGAAAATGTTGACCAGTCATCAGCTTGAAAGAAAATAGGGAAACTATGGCTCACCGGGTTTAAGTACCTTGTTCATATGGTAAAACCATATGGTAAGTGGTTAACCCATAGCTCACTCTACCACACAAGGCTGACTCCTGCCAGGATCAGGAAATGTCTGCTGGAAAAAAAAAAAAAAGATTGAATGAATGATAACTGGGCTCCAAGTCTGACCACCCAGCTCCTTTGTTCCAAGGGACTCCAGGGACACAGAAGACTTTCCTTCCCGACTTCTATAAAATGTTCTAGAAACGGCAAAAGCCCTGAATTAGGCTCTGATTGTTTTTATAGCTCTGACCTTTCAAAAATCTCTCTGCTTTCCCTTCTGAGCCTCTTTTTACCATTTTAGAGGAAATTCCTCCTCCCTCCTCTCCATTCTCCAAAACACCATCCTAATCATCTCCTCCCACCCACTTGCTGATCCCTACACACCTGCTCTTAAACTCCCGGCCTCCGAGTCCAGCATTCCAAGCATAGAGATGAGGAGGCTGTGATGTATCAGTGACATTTGCTCCACCGTAGATTATCTTGTCCGCAAAGCTAGAGAAATTACATGGAGTAAAATTTGCCTGAAGTTCATTTTTGATTGCAGTGATGGAAGCAGATATTGCTGAGAGCCGCAGCCCAAAGAGGAAGCGCTCCAGCAATCTGTCCTTGACCCTGGTAGGGGCACATGGCTTGATCCCACTAGGGAATGGCCTCGGAGGTACACTCAGAAGCCCTTTTCCTTACACAGGTCCCTGAGGATTGTGTGCAGGGTGAAAGAGTCACTGCCTCTTACTGCCTTCCTACCCTTATGAACATGCTGTGCTAACCATATTCCACCTGCAAGAAATGTGCTTCTCTCCTTTCCAACTCTTGCACACCCAGCGACACTGAGCTAGGGGATCTCTTCCTCCAGGAAATCTTCCCTGAATGACCTCCATGTACATCTCTCTGTGTACTCCTGTTCCCTCATGGGGCTTGCCCTGCGTTCCACAATATCCTCTGATAATATCTCTTTGCTCCTTGGAACACCCCTGAATAACCCCCAGAAGGACAGTTAAATTCTTTGGCACCTTGGTCCTCTTCTCACAACTCACAGCCCTCCCTATAACACCCTGGGAAGCCACCTGAGGGAAACAGCCCTTCTTGGCTGACCCCAGATTGAAGGAGGACCCTGACACCCGGTTCTCACCTGGTCTGGGCAGCAGAAACAGACAGGGCCAATCCTGCCGGCCTCCTGAGTCCTGTCTTTCCTCCTCCCCACACACCAGGGACCTCAGCCAGAAACCAGGGGCCACCCTTGCCTCCCCACTGCTCCCCACCACACATCCACCCTGGGACCTGCTGTTTAGCCTCATCAAGAATTCTCTCACTCCCTTGTCTCCACCCTCACCTGGCTCAGAATGGCATCACCTCCCACCTGGACTTTCTTTGTAGCCCAACAGGGCCCTGGCTTCATTCTTCTTAGATTCATTCTCAATGTGGCAAAGCCAGAGCACACACTCCATCAGACCCCCTGACACACCCTGGGGCAGGGGCCTTGCCTCTTGGTGTGGCTGTGAACCAGGACCACAACATTCTTTGGCTCGGTGTGAAAGGCCTGAGTTCCTAGTTGGCCTCAGGGTTCCCGTGGTGCCAGGTGGCCAAGAATTGTTGATCAGCTTCTACCTGCGATGAGACATACATCTGCCACGTTCTCCTCTTGGTATCTGTGTATTCCCACGCCAGCAGCCGGGGGCTGGTGATACGTTCAGAGGGGGAAACAGTGGAAACCCTGCTCTAGACATGTTTGCAAACTCCAACCTCACCTGAGGAGCATGTTGGCCCCTCCCATGGAGACGTGGACATGCTCACACCTCTCTCCCAGCACCCAAAGGGTCCTCCCTGCAGAACCCCTCAATGGTTGGAGGATTGTTCCATAACGAGGTGTGCAGCAGCCATGGCCTGAGCCACTCCCCCAGCTGCGTGTGAATCACACCAATGTGAAAAGGAACGTGAGGCATCAGCTACGCTTCCATGCGGAAGCCTGGTTCCCAGCACCCGCTCTGCCGGGCCATCTGTTAACAGACCGCAGCAGAGAGTGGCATCCCCAGCTGTGGGGAAGCTGCCTCACCCGAGGGATCTGTGAGGTTTTGGCAGACATGTCGCCTTTAAAACACCATATGCTGGAAGAAAAAAGGAAGGTGTGCTGGCAAGCGCTCGAGGTGAGTCCTCATGGATTTAGGAAAGAGAAGTAGCATCACAAGAGTGTCCCAGAAGGGTATGCCTGCTCTGACCAGCAACATAGAGACTCTGCAGACCCCCCAACCCTCCCCCCTGTGCCAGTGGAGCTTCTGATGGATCATGTCACGTGACTCAACTGTGGGATTCACCTCGGAACAGAAACCCCTTGCAGGCCAATGACAGCAGAGAAAGGTGACTGTTTGTTATACAGCATCTCTGATAGCTCCTGAAGCTCCCAAGGCAGAGTCTGCAAAGGGGCCTAGGCTAGATCCTTGGGGCTGACGGCTTAACCAACAGAAATCTGGTGTCTCACAGCTGGAAGTCCACGATGAAGGTGCCGGCAGGCTCCGTTCCTGGAGAGGGCTCTCCTCCCGACTTGAAGACGACTACCTTCTCGCTGTGTGTTCTCACGGCAGAGAGAGCCATCTCTCTGGTGTCTCATCTTATAAGAACACCTCTTACGGGATCAGGCCCCACCCCTGGGACTTCAGGGAACCTTAACTACCTTCTCATAAGCCCCATCTCCAAATACATCTCCTAATGCATTAGGGGTGAGGGCTTCAACAAAGGAATCTGGGTTGGTGGGGGAGGACACAATTTAGTCCATAGCAAAGAGAGACACACCACCAAGACAGTGTTTCTGAACTGAAACAAAGGAGCGAGCACTAGCTCCATCTCAGGGGCCCCAGTTCTGATCCCAGGCATGGGTCTCTTACCACTTGTATGAACAGACAGGTCTGTGGTGGGGGGTCACTGTGTGTGACAGTGTGATTTGTAATAAAAAGTGTATATTTGGTCTTTCTTCAGTTCCCAGCACAGAGCTCCTAAAACCTGTGGAATTTCCTAAGTGAAAAGAGCCAAGAAGGCGTCTTTTGCTATGTTAATGAGGCTACTTTGGGAGAGCCCCCAGGTCAACTAAGGTTGGTTCCTCTGGTTGCCAGGGGAACCAACTCAGTGATTAGAGGATTAGAACTTTCAGTCCCGACCTCCAGAGAAGAGTGTGGCTGGAGACAGAATCCATCACCAATGGCCAGCGATTTAACCAGTCATACCTGTGTAATGGAACCTCCATAAAAACCCAAAAGGATGGGGCTCAGAGAGCTTCTGGGCTGGCGAACCCAGAGATTTGTCAGCAGAAGTTCCAGGCAGGCTGGAGGTCACTGGGAGGGGTCTGATGCTGTGGGAAATGTAGGCAGCACAGGGGGACAAACATCGGGGACAGGGAAGAAGCGGGGCTGGAAGAGATTCTGCAGATCCTTCTCACTTTCTGTAGGTCTCCCCAGTAGGCACTGGGAGGGTGTGGGAAAACTCTCCTTTGGGGTCTTGTCTGCAGGTGCAGAGGTGTCTTCCCAGCCCCTTCCACCCTTGTCCAAACGCCCCAGGATGCCCACTAATCCCGTAGATCTGCCGTTGTACCCGAGAGTCCTCCACACTGTGACACTGTCCTGTTAGGCTGCCTGTGAGGACAGAATCTGACCCTGAGAATTAAACGTTTTTACTCTCCTTTAAACCTTTGCATTTCAGCTCAGCTTTGGACAAACACAAAGAGCCAGAGATGGAGAGGGAGCCTCACTGGCTATTAAATCTCAAGGCCTCCCTCTCTCCACTTACTTTGTGGGCACAAATGCTGCGTTCTTTTTTTTTTTCTTTACAGCACTCCCACTAGAACAAGGGCCTTGTCTAATTACGAAACACACAACACTATTTTAATGATAATTACGTCCTTCTGGGCCCCACCTCCAGCAGAGGTGGGTTTAAATGCTCCTAGGGGGAGGGGAAGAGGGGAGAGCTGCCCCCCAGATTCCTCCCACCTGCCTTGGGGAAAATTGCATCCACATCCACTACGACGTGAACTGTAATTTATGATCCTGCCATCTGATTGACGTGAGTAATTCTATTTAAAGCAAAGCCCAAGCACACACATTCTGCAAGTGCTGCCTTGCCTGTGTTCTCTGACAACAAGGGAACCGACCCTCAGTGAGTCTGGACAGGTGGGGTAAGAGGGTCCAAATAGGTCCTTCAAAAGCAGCCTCTTGAGTGAGTCAAGAGGCTGTGTGACCTGGAGCTGACAGCTCAACCTCTCTGAGCCTCATCAGGCTCACTTTCAGATGAAGTAATAAATACTCGCCTGGCTGCACACACAGAATCCAGCGAACGTCCAGCCTGACAAAGAATGTGAAAGCGTGTTGGAGGAAAATGCTAGTACCTGCCTTACAGGGTGACTGTGAAGTTCAAGGGTCGCCCTATTCGTTTTCTGGGGCTGTCGTAATAAAATGCCACAAACTGGGGGCTTGAACAGCAGACACGTATTCTCTCCCAGGTCTGGGAGTCAGAGATCAAGGTGCCTTAGAGTCCTGTTCTCTCTGAGAGTCTGGGTGCCAGCCCTCCTCACCTCTTCCAGCTCCTGGTTGTTGCCGGGAGTCCCTGGCTTGTAGAGGCTCCTCACCCATCTTCACCTCTCCCCTCCGCATCTTCTCTTCCCTCTTCTTATAGGGACACCAGTCATTGGATTTGGGCCACCCTAATCCAGTACGGACCCATCTTAACTCATGACATCTGCAAAGGCCAGATTTCCAAATAAGGTCACGTCCTGAGGGAGATGACCTCGCAGGAGGACGTGGATCTTTGGCCGTGAAAGGTCCACCTACTGCAGTGATTTTCTGTCAAGCGCTTAGAAATATGCCTGGCACTTAGTAAGAGTTTTGAAAGTATTCGCTATTATTATTTCTAAAGTAACTTCAGAAATGCATGTTGATTTTGTGATTTTTCTTATTCCTACAAAACACTGATTACTTCCTTACTGGAGCCCCACGGTGGTCCATGGGCACCATCTGTGTGCTGTGAACAGGATACAGCGCCATTGCTCCGAGAGGTACCGACCAACAGCACCAAGTTGATCAGCCTCAGTTTCCCCATGGACTCCCTCCAGACTGAGCTTCCCTGTTGCTTTCACAGATTAACGAAGTAATAGCAGCAGTGCGTGTGCTTAAGGATTCCACATAGGTTAGATTTGTTGTTATTACCGCTATTTTCATATCCCAGCAATAGCGGACATACGCACCCCAGGCTCCTCACTGCCTTTCATGGGGTGATTCAATAAGATTTACCCATAAAAAACAAAAACCAGAGCCCCACCTAATTATGCCTAATTACACTTGGCAGACACTGAAGAAAATGCCACGGGGGCTGGTCGTGCGTTTGGGAGCCCAAAATAATCCAGGCGTGGTGGGTGCTTGCAGCGTGCAGCATGATAAGAGGATTTTGCCCTATCATTTTGAGAGTTACCAAATTTTTCCAAATGAGTGAAATTCTGACATGCAGCACAGGGCACCCCTGTTACCCTGGAGCATGAGGAAAGGCTGTTTCCGGGGCACTTGGGCGAATCCCACGTTCTCCCTAACAGCCTAGGATGCCCCCCTCCTTAGCAGCAATTAAGTGCAAATATAAATATCAACAATTCACCTTGGAGATATTCTTGAGGACTGTTTTACTGCTGATGCCAAGTTCCAGAAAGCTCCTGATTAAAGTTGAAAGCCACGTAAATGGTTGCCCTTTGGGTCTTTCTGAAACAGAGGAGAGATTTATTTTTCTCCCCCCTCTCATCAGCAAAATCTAAATGGAGTGCTGGGTGTAAAATGGTGCGCAATAAACATTTAAAAGGATAAGTCACATTTTAAAATATTATGAAGTTGGAGAAAATACAACCCCACCCCTGGTCTCAGAGCTGGTTCTCTTTCAGAAACGTATAAGACTCCGGGCTCTTTGCCCCTGGGCAAGAGGTGAGCCTGAACAATGTAGAAGGTACCTGCCTGCACTCCCAGGGGCTGAAAGAACACATCTGTGGATGCCCTTGGGTGCCAGAGACCCACACATTGTAGGTGTTCAACAAATATTAATTCATTTTGCAGTCCCCTTCCTCCAGGACTGGACCAGAGACGCCAAGTGTGTGAATGTAGCAGTCACTATGCTGCATGATACGAGAGCGTTCAGTCTGACTTGCCATCCCCCTGGCTCTATCCTGACCAACAGCCTGTGGCCAGGTCTCCTGACTTCTTACATCACCCTTAAACAGTGCTCTGAGCTTTCCTCCTCTCCAGCTCAGAAACCTCCATAGCTCCCTATGTCCGACCCCTGGCATGAGCTCTCCCGCTCCATTGGGTATTGTTACGTAGCACCCCTGCCTCTGCACCTTTCGTCAGCTCTTCTCTCCACCTGGCAAGTCTGCGTCCCCGTCTCAATTCATTCACTCGTTCAGCTAAGTTCTTGAGCAGCGCCTGTGCCCCCAGACCTGCTGGCATTCTCAAGAACGGAAGACTCTCCCGCACCTTCGACTTTCAACCCAAGACCCCCTGGCCCAGGCACCTGTGCTCAGGGCCACCTTCCTTCTGGCTGATCCACACCCGGCGTCTCCCATCTTGGACCCCGAGATCTGGCAGGAGGGGACTTGGCTCCATTGATCTTTGTCTCCCCAGCTGCTTAGACTAGAGCCCGAAACCTAGTGGACATTTGACAAATATGTTTTGAGTGAATGATTGGTCTCTTAATGGACCCATTCCCACCCAGCTCAAGTGAGCCCTGGGGAAATGAAACTCATGACAAAGAGGTGTTTACAGACGCGAGGAGAGTGGGGGGGTGAGCGTGGAACTGAACTGCCTGGGGTGGGAGGAGGGCAAGCAGGCAGGTCAGGATCACAGCTGGATGGTCCACAGAGGGGAGAGGATGCTCCCGTCCCGTATGTCTTTTCAGATTATCTCAACACCATCCTCACAAAATATGGGGTCTTTTCACTTTTTCTTCTCTTTCCTCTATCCCCTTCTCTGCCTTCCCTTCCCCTTCTCTCTCTGTCTCTCTCTCTCTCTCACTTTCTTCTCGAGAGCTGAGTTATCAGGACCCAGAGAAAGGGTCAGATACACTTGAGATGAGCCACAAGCCCCCTCATGCAGGAGTCTGCCTGGCAGGTGTGTGTCACATCCTGGGAGCAGAACAATTATGTTGAGGGGAAATCATGGAGGCGTGTCTGTGGGGAAGGGAGCAGGTGGGGTGGCCTTCCCTGGGCAGATGGGGCAGCAGGGACTTCTGGGGTAGACAGACACGGGGCAGCTGGGGGCTCCAAGCTGGTTGGCATCCCTGGTTCTCCAGTCTGTCCATCTGGCTGCACGCCTATTCCCTCCCTAGATAAACACTGACCAGCACCTCCCTTTGGCCCCAACACTCCCCCGGGGCGTCCACACCTGTGCTCACCCGGGACGCCCCTGCTACCTCCCTGTTCCAGGGTGGAATCTTCCCACGGACTGGGGTGCTACCATGCACCCAGGGCGCTTCCCCCCCTCCTCCTACAGAACTTATCCGTCCTGGTCGCATCCCTTGGAGACATGCTGGAAGCGGGCACACCTCATACACAGGGTGGATGACAGCTGGATGGGCTATTTCCATGGGAGGATGGGAGGCACTGGGGCAATGGGCAGCCTTTGCTGGACTCTTGATTCCCCTGGAGCATGTGGCTGTGAGTGTGTGCAGGGCCCTCTGGGCTGCAGGAGAGCAAATGAGTGGAACTGGGCCAAACCCGGACCCTCTCGGGGGCGCAGGAGACAGAAGGGCGGGCATAGCTTTGTTAGGGCTGTGAGGTCAGGTGTCTCAGGCAGAAGGAAGCCGGGCTGCTGGGGGTAAACTGAGGGAAGAGTGGTCCCGGGCCCTGCCCAAAGACAGTGCCATATCATGAGGAAGAGGCAGACCCAGCAATCCCGGGGGTTGAGAGTCCATCAAAGCCCTCCCGTTGGCAGGCAGGCTTAATCCCCACATGATTCTCAGAGCCAGATAATCGTTTTTGCTGACTTTCAGGTGTATCCTGCACTGTTCCTTTTGGCTCTGCAAGAGGGTGCATTGTATTTAATTCCGACCCCAAGCAAATACTGAGTCACATGGAAAAGCCTGAGCTACTGGCCCAAGAGGTCTAGTCACCACTTAGAGGAGAGTGAGGGCTGTTCGTCACAGACAGAAGGTGGCTCTGAAACTGGTCAGCACCCAGACAACTGCCAATCCCGCCACCCCAGACAGGCAAGTGGTGAGGACCCCTCTGTGCCCCATGGGGTGGGGCTAGATGGGTCCACCTGGGTCCCAGAGGGTGGATGCTTCCACTGGTGAGAGAAGGCCCTGGACCTCTTCTATCCTTTCAGCGCACACCTGTGAGTGCCCACCCATACCAGGTTCCTAGTTCACACCTCGTCGCACCTGCATGCCCCATGCAGGCTCACGCCCCTCTCAGATCAGCCTCTGGTTGTTTCCTCCATCACCTTCTCAAAGCCGTGTCCCTGGCCTGTCCTGGGAAGGGATGTGCCCACGTGGCCACGTGGCCCTTGCTCTCTGCATCGCCTGGGAGCGCATTCTACCAAAGCCCACATTCCTGTCCTACAAAACCCTGGAATCAACTCTGTACTGAGCAAGCTGCCTCGCAGATCAATTCTGCTTAGGATATTTGAGAAGGATTTTGCAACTTCTGATCAGATTTTATTTCTAACTCTAACTCCGCCCAGTGTTCATGTCCCTTGCCAAGACTTTCATGTGGTGATGATGTTGACAACACAAGTGTTCCCCTAACTTGAGTCTAAGTGGACAACCCAGGCTCATCAGACTTTGCATCTCAGACTTCATCTGTGCTTCCTCTCCACCAGCTCCATGCCCCGACTCGTGGCTGTGCCCCAGGACCCATGGCACGATATCCAGGATGCCTGGCAGAGGGGGCAGGGAAGAACAGTGCCTGGTTAAGGCCAAGGACAGCTCAAATCCTGGCTCTGCCACTTTCTGGCTTTGGGACCGAAGACAGGTTATTTCAGTTTACTGAACCTCAGTTTCTCCATCTGGAAGGTGCAGCAGCTGAGAGAATCCTGCCCCAGTGCCTCCTACCTGCCGTAATGCTTGTACACATTACAAGCACCTGCTGTCTTCTTAACATTGTCACCAACCAATATGACATGGGGGTTATGGGAGCAGGCTTGGGGGCTCCCAGTCATTGAGTGATAGGCCAGGGCCCCGGGGTCCCTTGCTGGATATAAGGCCTCAGACCAGACACTCAACAGCACGGGCCATAGAGATTTGCTCTGAGGATTAAAGATAGAAAGAATATAAAATGCTTTGTCGAGTGTCTGGCATACAATAAAGTCTGACAAATATCAACTATTAGGAATAATAGTCAACATTTATAGAAAGCTTTGTGGGTCAGACACTGTTCTGAGCATGTTACAGCTTTTAACTTACTGAATCGTGTGCCTTGCCCCGAAGGTAGGCAGCCCTGTTTCAAAAGGAGGAAACCAAGCACAGAGATGTTAAGTCATTGCCCAGAGTCACACAGTTCACAGGTCTGGCTCCTGAGTCTGCCCCCTTAGTCACAACAGCCTTTCACACCAGAGTTTTTATTATGTCCACTGATATCAATGGATTTTGAATTCCTGAGGAAAGGGACCATGTCTTCTGACCCCCCTCCCTGGACGGGGTGTGCACCAGCTGCCTGGGGAGTGGGCTCGCCAATGGATGTGTCCAGAGATGCACCTTCACTCCCATCCAAGGTTTCTCCACCCCGGCACACCAGTAGGAGGGTGGGCTTTCAGTGATCAAGCCCAGCTGAACGACAATGACCGTCACACTACATTGGATGCAAGAGTGAAACATTCGTGTTAACCGCCCCGGGAAGAGCCCACAGTTGGAGGCCTATCCCACCCCACCAAGTCAGGGAGCTAACCCCACTTGTCACCACCTGACCCACCTGCCCCCACCTGATCACATCTGACCCCACATGATCACACCTGACCCCACCTGATCACACCTGATCACACCTGATCACACCTGACCACATCTGACCACACCTGACCACACCTGATCACACTTGACCACACCTGATCCCACCTGATCACACCTGACCACACCTGACCACAACTAACCCCACCTGACCACACCTGACCACACCTGACCCCACCTGCCCACACCTGACCCCACCTGCCCACCCCTGATCTCACCTGACCCCACCTGACCCCACTTGCCTCCACATGATCACACCTGACCCCACCTGACCCCCACCCCAACCACCAACTAGTGAGTACATTGGATCTTGGCCCACCCTGGAAGCCTGGCCAGTGCCCACAAACTCCAGATTCTGCTCAAACTACTGGGAGAAAAGGTGCCCTTGGTGCCGGGGCTGCTCAGGGTACGGGAGGCCAGCGAGCCTGCCACAGGAAGCAGTCTCCCCAGGAGGCAGCCAGCAGGAGCAGAGCCAGGGTTGCAGAGAGGGGGACCAGGCCAGGCCTGGGCCTGATGCAGCTCGAGCCCCGTATCCGGCAACACTGGACGTCTGGGTGCTCAGTGGGTGTGAGTCAGCACATCCCCCTCTGGCCTCAGCCAGTCTGGGACTGTTCATTGACTGAAGCCCAGAGAATCCAGCTCTTGGGGACAACGAGGGGCCCACCTCCTGGGTGACTGGGGACCATAGGTCAGGGGCCTGGCCGCCCCAGGAGTGCGTCCTCGGTAAGTACTCCCATGTCACTGTCTCTGCCGGCAAGAGGGAGACCGCCAAGCCCTGGTCCCCCACGCCCCCAGGAACAGCTGTCCTCTTCCACGTCACCTCAGCCATTCTGGCACATCTTGCGCCCTGCCTTCTGGGACTGTTTTGGGTGGGTGAGTGGCTAGGCCCCTAGTTGAGACGCCCAGCCCTGCCAGTGATGTAGACCTCTATTTTCCAAACCACCAACGGTGTTCCAGATAAAGATGGAGCCTAGCCTCCCTTGGACCTCGGGCAGGACTGAGCAGAGAGCCAGCTCCACTGGGGATGCAGGTGGGAGGGAGGGTCCACAGACCCCCAGCTCTGCCCTGCCTCCCAGGTAAGTCTTGTCTGAGTCCTTGTGGAAGGTGAGCCCCCACCCCAAGAAGAGAGGTGTTGCCTGGGTCCCCACCCCATTGAGTCTCGGAGATCCCAAGTCATCCTGATCGCCCCTCTTCCCTCACATCGAAGTCCTGACCATACAACCTCCCAGTACTCTGGAATCCCCACATCCCAGACCCAACGGCCACTCTGCTTGAGTCAGCCCTCCTGGACCACCGCTGCCTCATGACCAACCTTCTGCTTCCCCCGACCCTGTGTCTTGGGGTGAAATCTGTCCCCCAGAATTCATGTCCATCTGGGATCTGACAATGTGACCTAATTTGGAAATAGGGTCGGTGCAGATGTAATTAGTTAAGATGAGGTCATATGCTGGTTTATAATGACCGGTGTCCTTATAAGGAGAAGGAGATTCAGACACAGGTACACATGGGGGAAGATGGCCCCATGATGATGGAGGCAGAGATTGGAGGGATGCGCCACAAGCCAAGGATGCCTGGGGACCACCAGAAGCTGGAAAAGGCAGGAAAAGATGGTCCCCTAGAGACTCCAGCGGGAGCACAGCCCTGCCCACACCTCGACTTGGGGCTTCTGGCCTGTAGACTGTGAAGGAATAAAGGTGCTGCTGTAAGCCCCCATCTTCGGTAAGTTGTTAGGGTAGCCCCAGAAAGCGGACACAGTCTACTGTTACTTGATCACCACGTGAAGAGGAGAATACGTTTTAAAAAATGCAGCTCTTCCCCTCTACCCCTTCTGCTCATAAACTTCAGTGGCTTCCCGTTTCTTTTATGCAAAAATAAAGATCCTTGACACGGTCTGTCTGCAGGTCCCTGTGGTCTCCGTGTGGCCACCCCGCCACCTCCCACCCATCTCCTGCCTCCACATTTGCCCAGCCACTCCAAGCCATGCTGATAGAAGTCGATAGAGTCAGAGGCCCCAGCATCCCAGCCTCTGCCTGCCCGGGGCTGCCTGTCCTCCCGTCCACGGTTTTGTCTCGCTTGTTTGTCTGTTTGGCTGCACCGTGAGGTTTGCGGGATCTTTGTTCCCCAACCAAGGATCAAGCCTGTGCCCCCTGCAGTGGAAGCATGGAGTCCTAACCCCTGGACAGCCAGGGAAGTCCCTGTCCACATCTTTATTCTCTCTCTCTCCACTTTCTCTCTCTCCTTCTTGCTCTCTTTCTTCTCTCTCT
Organism: Aethalodelphis obliquidens; assembly: GCF_003676395.1. NCBI lineage: Eukaryota > Metazoa > Chordata > Mammalia > Artiodactyla > Delphinidae > Aethalodelphis > Aethalodelphis obliquidens. Next base: position 50,132,438 of record NW_020837953.1, read on the forward strand.
CTCTAAATACATAAATATACATATCTAAATATAAAAACATAAATATGTATATATACACACATATGTTCACATATATGGTATTAGTAGTCGTGCTTTATAACTTTACATGAGTAACACACTATCATACGAATCTCTTTGCAACTTGCTTTTTTTAATCATATAATTCTGAGATCCATCCAAGTTGATAACTGTCCCGTATCAATATAGTTTACACATTTTTAGCTGTGGCCTGACCCCCACCATCATTTATTTATGCAAACTCCTCCGTATCCCTGGGCATTTCACATCAGCGCACACCGGGACAACATTGTGATGAATATCCCTTTCGTGCCCCTGTGCACTTCTGCGACCATTTCCCTCACTTCTACCCCCAGGAGCCATGTTATGGGCTGTAGAATATGAATATTTTCCACTTTACTGACTATTATAAAAGTACTCTCCTAAGGGTTGTACTGGTCTCTGTTCCCAGCAGCTGTGAATTCTCTCATGCGTTTCGGCATTCATTCAGCCCATGGGGATTTACTGAGCAACTACTATGTGGAGGGCACAGTTCCAGGTATGGGGACACAGCACTCCAAGTGCACAGGCTCTGGGGCCAGTCTGTCCGGATCCACAGCTCACTAAATGTGGGGCCTCGGGTGAGGTATGTAACATCTTTGGGCTTCAGTTTTCTCATCTGTAATAGCTGATAAAGTTGGAAATGCATAACTAGACATAGATATACATGACTAGGTAGGGATGATGGAGGTAGGTATAGAGCTAGAGGTCAAAGTAGCTATAGAGATACAGATATGGATGCAGGTATAGAGATACAGATGGTACAGTTGTGGACATACACACAGATGAAATCGACATAGATGATACACATAGACATCAATACACACCACATATAGGTACAGATACAGATACAGATACGCACAAGCAGATATGGATACAAATACAAAAACAGTTTCCTCTGTGCCTCAGTTTCCCACCTTACAGTAATTACACTCAGGTTTGATGTGGAAAATAATGTGAGAAAATGTGTATAAAAGCTCTGAGCTCCATGCCAGGCACGAAACAGCACTCATATTGGGAACAATGGTTAATGTCCTGGGTCAAGACCCCGCCACCAAAGGCTGCCGGGAACACACTGAGAGTCAAACAAGATTGGGTTTACGGTCTCGCTGTAACTAGGGAGATCACGCACCGTGGGAGCCTTGCAGCGTCTCTGCGAGAGGGCCTTAGGGAGAGCATATCATAGGTTTGGGCTTGTACTTGGTGATTTGGGGAGGGATTCGGGCTTTGCTCTGGGTTGGATGCTGTTCGGGAGTGGGGGTCTTTCAGTGATCGGGTGTCTTCACCGGTTGTACCTAGAAGGCCGGAGCAAGGGAGTGCGGCTAAAGCTGTGATTGGTAAAGAAACAGTGGTCCACTCGTCTCTCAGGGTTGGGGTGACGGTCAGTCTGTGGTTTGGACGTTTTTGAGTGAGCTCAGTCCTGGTCACGGAGTGGCCATGAATTCTGTGACGACCCAGGAGGAATCACCAGGGCCCACCCGGCAGGACCAGCTTAGTTCCTGCTCTTTTCTCACCAGATAGAGACTTTCTGATTTAGGTTCTTGTTCAAGGACCTCTGTTGCTTCCAACGGTCTCTGACCACCTCTTTCTCGTTTACCGGCCTGTATATTTCTCCTCCCCATGGTCAGGCCCTGCTTCTTGGGCTCAGCTCTGTGTCTTGCCAGCAATTCTCCGTGGAGGAGGGTTTCCAGCTTCCCTCAGTAGGAAATAAACTGTGTCTTCCTTCCTCTAAAGCCAGAGGATCCCACAGAAGGACCAGGAAGCAGGACCTCCACAGAGCCCTGCCTTAGCCAGGCCCCAGGTGGGGGCTTGGAGCCGCTGTTCCGTTCATCTGGCCAGTGCAGGCACCCTGTGGACAGATAGAAACTGGGAGATCTGCGTCTATGGGGCGGTGGGGACTACAGGCTCCAGTGTCAGTGCTGGGGCTGCATTTGGACTCAGTGACTGCACTGGGTTCAAGAGTGATTCCAAAGTTCATGTGCACCCAGAACCTGTGATCGTGACCTTATTTGGAAATGGCGTCTTTACAGATATAATGAAGTTGAGATGAGGTCATGCTGGGTCAGGGTGGGCACTAAATCCCATGACTGGTGTCCATGTAAGAAGAGGAGGGACACGTACAGATGCAGAGAAGGTGGCCGGGTGACCAAGGAGGTGGAGGTCAGGGTGATAGGACAACAATGCAAGGAACACCAAGGATTGCCAGCAACACCGGAAGCTGGGCGAGAGGCATGGACCAGATGCTCCCGCAGAGCCCGGAGGGCACCAAGCCTGCCCACACCTTGATTTTGGACTCTGGTCCCTAGAACTGTGAGATGGCAAGCTTCTGTTGCTTTGAGTCACTTGACATGGCAGCCGCAGGAAGCTGCTGCAGCAACCTTGAGCTGCCAGCCCACCACCTGCACCCTGGCTCTACCTTTCAGAGCAGAAGGCACCCTCATCAGCCCTTTCTCAGTGGGGCCACAGCCGGGCACGGGCAGGGCCGAGGCCCCCAGGCCCTGTGCCATCTCACGGCAGCGGCTCAGGCATCAGTCCCTGGCTGCACTGCACTGCCGGCTCCAGCCACTCAGCCCATCAAACCGTCACTGGGTGATGACTGTCATTACAAGATTGTGGTGTCGCTGGGGCCGATGATTTGTCCTGGTTAACATTTATGAAGTGTGCAATCCATCTGCAGAAAATGATGATAATAAAACACCGAGGAGTCCCCTCTGATTGTCACAGGCTGGGTCAGAGTAGAGACTCTGGAAAGGAAGACCGCACGGCGGGAGTGTCGGGAGAGGGGATGGGGGATTCGACTATTAAAGACGGGCAGTGGTGTGAGCCCCATTGTCTGAGTCCCTTCAAATAAGCACCCCTAAAAACACTCAAAAACGTTGACTGATGCTCATTAATAAATGTTACCATAGACACTAGAGAAAGCCAAGTTGATCAATACTCATTACAAACCCAGACAGCACCGTGCTAGGCACCGTGAGGGGCTGTCCCATGAAGGACACTTCTGTGTCTGCCCTTGAGGACCAGATGGCAGGACCAGCACCCAGGGACCCAATCACACCCCCTTTATTCTCACCCCGGTGTTTGCTGGTGTCGACATGTGGAGGACTGTTCGGGGCAAGCTGAGCTGGCTTGGGAGGCTTCCTGGAGGAGGTGAGTTACCTGGAACCTCGGAGGATGAGAGGGAAGGAAGAGCGAGCTGCATCACGTTCCTCTGACACATTTGAGAACCTGGCGAGGCCGTCTTTACTTTCCGCATCCAAATGGGAGGGTCAAAGTGACCGTTCTGTGACTGAGGTCTCCCAAATGCCCTCAGATAGCAGAGGCCCTGTCCATCCCTCAGGGTTCCTGACACCCCCTGGGACGAGTTTAGACATGTTTAGATGTGACAGACATCGGGCAGCCTCTGCTGCGTCCCCCCCCCACCCCTTGGGGTCGGGCAATCACCTCCCTAGGCTGCTCTCTATCTGCAAAGGTCACCCCTGTCATCCAGCAGGGACTCTGCCAGTGGAGCCAGGGGACAGGGCAGTAAATCTTCTCAAGACCCACAATTGAACTCCCACAGACTGGATTTTCTGCCTGAAGTCAGTGGATTAAGAGAGGTCAGGGACTTGCCTGGGGAGCCAGGAGCAGATGAAGAGGGCATGCTGTGCTCCCAGGAAGGAAGTTCCCCTAAAGAGCCTTTGCCGGGACCCCTAACGATGGCCTCACGTAAGAAGGTAAACACTTCTCTGAGTGTCCTCCAACAGGACTCAGAGTTTCTACGGTAAGTCGGGTACCTGATTCCCAAGGTGGCGAGAGCCCCTCGGCCCCTTTCTCCCTCCACCTCCTCCTAATCTCTGTCTCTATAGGCACCCCCCAGGTGGGTCAGGGCCTGATAAGTGCAGGGGTGTCCCCCACTCCAGATGCAGGGACCGTGAGGACCCCCTCAGAGCTCTCCATGGCACATAACTGGTGTCAAATAAAAACACTCCAAACTTCAGTAAAGAGAGACTTGATTCTGAAGGATTACTGCAAGAGGGGGAGGGGCTTATTGCAATGGGGAGGAGCCTATTATAATTGGAGGAGGGGGCTATTACAATGGGGGCAATGGGGAGAAGGTGCAGTTTTACTGGGTGAAGGGGTTATTGTTCTGGGGGGAAGGCTCCAACCATGAGGTCAAGCCTATGAAAGGTCAGGAGAAAAGGCCTTTCTTTTGCAGAGAAGAGCAAGGAGCCAGGAAAGGACAGGAGGTTGGGAGGTGGGATAAAAGACTGAAGGATGGAGGCCACCTGATGGGACCACACACGAGAGACTGTCTCACCCTGGGGTCAGGAGGGGTCATCCGCTGCATCGGGCTGGGGTCAGCCTGGGTCCAGGGGCCCTGGGGAAGGAGAGGAGCTTAACTAAGTTCCACTCACAAGCTTTTTGTTCCTACTGATCAGTGGGGACAAAACAGTTCAGCTGGTCATTGGTGGGGCAAAGGATGGGAATTTGAAGGAGAGGGTCTGTGTCTGGGGCAGGCTGAGTCCCTCTAGCCGTGTGGGGAAGGGGTTCTTGGCAGTAGGCCGTTGCCAAGAGCACTAAAGAGTCAGGGGTGGGTCTTTGAGAGTCATGGTTTACCACGATCCGGGGCCTCGGGAGAAATGCGACATTGCTATTGGCCTGCAATGCAGACTGGAGAGGCCTTCCGTGCTCTGAGCTGGACCCAAACCCAGCAGCTTTCTGTGTCTCCGTAAATAGGTCAGAGCAGTCTTTTCAAGGATGGAAAATGCTGCCTCCCAAACCCCAAGGGGCCGACCAAGGCTTGTGCATCTTTCTTAGTGGTGAGAGGTCCAGGGGCTCTAATACATCTTTTATATTGGAGGGGACATCCCGGCATGCCCCAGTCCCACCCGCAAAGCCTTCCCGGATGTGGCCGGCTCTGGCATCTCCACCTTGGGAGCATGTATTTTCACCAAGGCCTCCAGTGTAGCCGCCATTTCTTGCTGTGGGGTCAGTGTGCTGCCGTCGTTGGGTGAGGTGTGCACTGCTCCGCTGGATTTCCTGCCAGCCCGCCCCCTCCCTGGGAACGCTGGCGGTGGACACACAGCGAGAAGAATCACCGGATGAGTCCGTGACTGTGACCGCGGCCCCAGCCCGAGAGAGTGCAGACGACTCTGCCCCTTCCCGGGGAGCCTAGAGATTCCCAGTGTCGGGCTCCATCCTCATTCAGTGTCCCCAGGAACAGTCACCCCAGTAAATGGCCGTGAACTCCTCTGGGGAGGGCTGGGCGAGCAACTCCTGCATAGGTGCTTCCTTCCTCAAAACCTGGCCTCGCCTGCACTCCATGGGTTCCGGTGCAAGAACTGGTCTGAGTTTGGAACCGGGGCAATGGCTCCTGTGCAGTTAGGGCAGCTGACCTCAGCCTTCTCCTTACCCATCTTTGATCCTGTCTGATTTTATGCATGAAGATCCTCCTTGTTGGCTGCCCACCACCATGCCCTGGAGTACCACGTTCCGTGGATCACTGTCCTGGATTCTGGAAGATCAGGGTCCTCCAGTATTCTGACCTTGCTGCCCACTCAGTAACTTGCTTCTGGCAGGTGAGCACTGCCGTGTGGCCTCTGATATTCTAGGATCCCACCATCCACTGCTTGGCACCACTGTCTCCATCATCCTTACTGCTCCAGGGGTCCAAGCCCTGTACAAACATCTCCATCGTCCCACTGCCCCGTGACCCCTGCCCCATTCCACGGTATCCATCACCCCACCCCAGGGGTCCAAGCCCTGCACCATAGTGTTTATCACCCACTGCACCATGACACCCGCCCTGTCCCACTGTCTCCATCCATCAGCCCAGTCTACAGAGAACGACCACCACCAAGCTTCCCAGTGATGCTGGAACCCCCCACCAGGGCGCTCTTTACCACCTGGCCCCCAGTGGGTCAGCAGGGTGGTTTGCACTCTTAGGTGGTGGACTCACCCAGCACGCCCACACTCTCACCTTCTGACCCCTCCACAGGCTGCCCTGGCAGCCCCATGATTGCCACCTCATTTAATGCCAGCCATCGCGCTCCCACACTTCTGAGAGGTATCCCGGCAGCATTTAGAACAGTCTCCCAGGGCCCCTGCCATGGTGACATCCTGTCTCATGAGCCTCCTGTGGACACAATCTGCTCATCTCTTCTCTGTCCCGCCCCGGGACCCAGCCCTGGACCCCTCTCCCTGTGCCCACAGGTGCCCGTCAGCCAGGTCCTGACCCCTCACACCCTCACCCTCTCTTCCCCAAAAGATCCATGAAGGTCCTGCTATGATTTGAACCCAGGTGTGGGTCTGGGTGCAGGAGGGCAACCAGGGGTGGCCCTGGGGGGCCAGCATTACCTGCAAGTCACCTTTCCGGCCTCTGCACTGTCTTCAAGCCAGGAAGGGGCTCCATCTCCCAGGCGGGGGCACGTCCACAGGTAAGAGGGCCGGCGGGGGTGGCTGGGGCTTCAGGAGATGCTCGCCTGCATCTCCACAGACCTTCCACCCACATCTCGAGGTCCTTCTTCCTCCCCACCAAAGCCAAGGCAGGAATGCAGCCCTGGAAGTACCCCCCCACCAGTGGTCAGTCCCCAGCCGGAGGCTTCTGTGGGTTCCCCAGAAGCAGAGCCAGGGGTGCGTTCAGGGCCATGATCGAGGCGACAGGACAGGGCAGGGGAGGAGCTGAGGAAGTGGGGCTGGAGGGGCTCCAGTCTGACCCAGTGGGAGCCCTAGAGCTGGGACTGTGTTGGTCCCACGTAGCGGTGAGGGGGGCTTGTTCCACCTCCCGGCTGAGGGCAGCCCCCTGGGGGGGGTTGTGACCTGCCACAGGCAAGGTGGCCCCACCCACCCGGAGCAAGTCTCCAGAGCAGGGGACAGCGTGGAGACCAGGTGCCTGCCTGATGGGGCACGAACGGCATCTACTACAGAAACAAGCCTTTTTCTGCCGGCTTCTCACAGGATCCCAGGGAGCTGCGACCACCAGCCAGTCTGAGCGCTGGCCCGGCCTTGTCTGAGAACAACCTCCGGCTCCCTCCGGCCGCGTCCCGGGGCCGGAGCACCGCACGGCCATCACCGCGGCGCCTGGTGCGGACCGTGTCGCTTCCCACGTAGGGCCATCGAATACGGATCGCCAGAGGCCGGCCAGGTGCCAGCTGGCGGATGAGAAGAGCTAACAAACAGGATTGATTCGTTTAATCTAACGCTGGGACTTTTCACAGCAGGAAGGATGCTGCCCCATTTGTCAGGATTAGACTGCTCCCAGCAGACGAGCTGTCCAAATCTCACCTTTCTTCGATTGGAGGGTTATGTTATTAAAGACAGGCCCCTGCGACGGAGAGAGCTCTCCAAAAGAGAAATGTATGTCTTTGTCAAAGGGCCTTTTAGATTACAGCCGGGCCTTCCCTGCAAACAAGAGTTTCGGATGGGGTCGTGCCCTTCCTGGTCCTCCTCTCCCCACCTTCCCATTCCCAGTTTTACAAAGTGTTTTGAGGAAAAGGAAAGCCACCCTCTGACCTGCACCCTCCGCCCGGTCAGCCTGCTGTCCAGAGCACCGGCGGGGGTGTCCTCAGCCCTCGCCCTGCACCATCCGGATAAATTCACAGGAGTTAAGTCACAGGGCCTCAGAGATGGTGGGAGAGGAGCCGGAAGCCACAGCGTTAGGACTCGAGGGCCGTTTAAGGGAAGGAAACTCGAGGGACAGCAAGGGCGGCTGAACACTGTCCCCAGAGGCGTGTCCCATCCGAGGCTCACGTCAGGGTTGGTTGTGTGTCCTTGTTAAAATGCGGGTTCCTGGGCCCCGTTCCAGGGCTCCTAGATCAGGATCAGTGAGGGCAGGGCCCAGGAGTCTGCATTGTGAACAAGCTCCAAGATGATCCTGGTGCAGCCCAGAGTCTGGGGCCACTGGCTGGACCCGTGTGGATGGGGAGGGACGGCTGCCATCACAGCCCAAGTCTTCCTGCCCCACCCCGCCCCTAGCCCAGGACACTAGGTGCTGGTCCTGACTCAGTCCCCAGGTGCTTCAGAGCACTTCTGCAGCCTTTCAGCTGGGAGTGGGAGCCCAGGACCTCAACAACCCCATCACACAACCGGCTGCCTCCTCAGGAAGTGTTTTAGTTCCTGGGGCGGCCATTACAAAGTACCAAAGATGGGGCGGCTTAAGCAACAGACATTTAATTTCTCCCAGTCCCGGAGGCTGAACCTCCAAGATCAAGGTGTCAACAGGGTTGACTTCTCCTGAGGCCTCTCTCCTTGGCGTGTAGACAGCCGTCTTCTCCCCGTGTCCTCACGCGGTCATCCCTCTGTGTGTGTCTGCGTCCTGATCTCCTCTTCTTATAAGCACACCGGTCCTATCTGATCAGGGCCCATCGCAGTGACCTCATTTTACCTTAATGACCTCTTCAGAGACCCCATCTCTGCATATAGTCACATCCTGAGTCCTAGTTGTTAGGACTTGAATACATGAATTTGGGGGACACCATTCAGCCCTTGACAAGGAGCCAAGAAAATCCAAACGGCAAACAGGTCCTGCTCAGCCTGAGTAAGATGCCGTTTACACCAGTTTCCCAGTCTGACTCTCAGCTAGAGCAACACAGAACACAGAACACGGAATGCAGAACGCTCTAGAATGCAGTGACATCTGCACGGAGCTGGAGAGATTGGGTCTGAGGGGAGGCGGGAGAAAGAGAGACCAGCTGGCCCTCTCCATCCCTCTCTCTCTCTCTAGACCTGAGACGGTCCCTCCTCCACCCGGCTGCCCATCAACTTGACGCTAGTTGAAGAGAAGCCCCTTCTTTTAAATGTGGTTTGCCATGGGCTTCCTGCTGCCCTTATGAATAAATCTGTTTTCTTGGCCCCCGTGAACCCTCACCCCTGTGCCCCCAGCCTCTGCCCTGTGTTCTCCATCATCCCTCGCTGGGGACTGTCAGGCATCTTGGAACCGGGTCCACCAGAGGGACAGGATGGACTCTTGTCTCCCTGCTCACTCACCCCAGCCTAGGGAGAGCGGGTGGTCAGATGGCAATGACCCCAATCCTCATGTACTTGAGGCCAAGCTATGAGAAAGCTCTGGCTCTGGGGTGTCTCTTCATTTTTCTCTGCCCTGCCCCCTCGCACAGCAGGGAGGGTCTGCTCTGCCTTCCCCAAGTCCCCCCCGGTGGCAACTCCAAGTTCTGAGCTTGGGAGGGAGAAACTGCAAACCCTGTGACCCAAAAACCAAAGCCATGCGTTCCCGCCAGGCCTCTCAGGAATGAAGCTGCCGTCTCACCTCCGTCTCCTGGAGACTCTTCTGGGATGGGCTTCCCAGAGGGCAGGAACCGGGGAATTTCTCATCCCCTGTAGCACCAAAGTCACCTAAGTCGGTAAAGGCACCAGAGCCTTTTCTGGACGCTCATCCTGCATCCCCCAGCTTCTCACAGCCCTCCTGCCACATGTTGGAGACCCGGACCACAGTGCTTCTTAGAGTCCAAAGTCTGTGGATGAGACTCCAGGCAGAGCGTCCCGAGGAGAAGCCCCGACACTGAGGATGGTGGTGATGTTGACTCCCACTTACCTCACCACCAGCCAATCAGAAGAATGTCCATGAGCTGACCACGCCCTCTTTGAACCATTACTGTAAAACTTCTCACTACATCCTCCAGGTTGGGACACGCAGTTTTGAGGGCATTAGCCCACTGTGGCCCCCTTTGCCTGGCAAAGCAATAAAGCTATTCTTTTCTACTTTACCCAAAACTCTATCTCCAAGAATTAATTCTGTGTCAGGGCGCAGAGGCCAGATTCAGCTTCAAAGCTAGAATGAGCCTCATGGCCCCCAAACCAGACTCACCAGGGCCTCACACCGCTGCCATGCAGAGGGCTTGGTCTGCGGGCCATGGTGCCGGAAGAAGCAGGAGGCCCCGAGGTGGGGCAGGAACAGACCCCACCCCTTCCGGCCTATCTTTCTTAAGCACCCCCCCCCCCCCCAGGTTCCAGGTCTTCATTCCCAAAAGGAAATCACAGCCTCCGCCCCTCTTCCCACCTCGTGGTCCAGCCTGGGCTCCTGCAGAAGAAGCCAGTGGGCCCTGTTTCCTTGGGGTCAGAGGAGTCAGGCTGGAGGGTCTCCCTGGCATCAACCCTCATCAGATGATACATTTCTCTAGGTCTTCCATTGTGCTTTGATGCGTTGTCCCTCCTGAAGGCCTGGGTTTAAAAGGATAAGTTTAAAACAACCCTAAAATAATTGAAATATACTCTAGGCATCCCGGAGTAGTGGGTAGGAACTGGATTCTAGGGCCCAACTGCCCAGACATGGAGGCAGAGCCAGCTCCACCCCTTGGTAGCTTCCTGGCCAGGGAGCCAGCCTTTCTGGGCCCAGTTTCTTGTTGTGTAACAAGGTGGTGGTATTAGCATCCTCCTGACAAGGTTGTACAAGGATTAAGTAAGTCAATGTTATAAAGCATTAGGAACTGTGTCTGACATAACAAAAGCCTTCTTAGTGTTTGCGAATAAATTAAAAATGAGTGTTTTGTCTTTCCCTCTGTTTTCAAGTGACTTTTACCTGCAATCATGGTGAAGCTGTAACTAGCAACCCTGAGGACACACAGCCCCCCTCCCAGCCTCTCCCCGGCCTCGCCTCGCATCCCTGATTCCCTCAGCATTATGATGCTTAACTAGACACATCCTGTCAGCTTGGGCGTAAAAAGCTGCCCATGGCATTTAGGAAGGGAAAATAAATGCTTCTTTTCTGTCTCTCTCTCTCTCTGAAGTCCCAGTGTCCCCAGGGGATGAGACACTGCAGTATTTCATAATAGCTTTCCTGGGACAAAAGGCAGGAAGGTAAATACAAACAGTATTCATGTGTCTGGAAGTGCTGGCAGGGTGGGAGGGAGTCTGGTTCCCAAGGGGGGAAGGAGACCTTTCTCCTGGGGGTAAAGTTTCAGAGCCCTCTTACCCTGTGCTTGCCCCCTCTCCACTCTAGCCCCACTCTGCCATCTTCTAAATCTGGACAGGGTTGCCCAAGCTGAATACCTAGTCGGTTGTCAACTGCTTCCCAAAGCCTCCATTCCTCTCCCTCATTCGCGTTGAACATTTTGTGCAGGAAATCACCTACACAGCATAGAGGCAGATGCAGGAGTGGACAGGACATGGACATCCCAGGTGGGGAAACAGGCAGAAATAAATGGGAAGTTAACAGCCACACAAGGTATGAGTAACACTTCTGGCTGCCCTAAGGGGAGGTAGGGTCACACCTGAGAAAGTGTCCAATAAGTGGCAGATCGTCAGCAGAGGGTGTAGGGTGAATATGGATGCTAAGCTCTACGGGCCTCAGTTTCTTCACCTGAAAAATAAAAATGATACTCACCCCTACATCACAGGGTTGTTATGAGGATTCAATGAGTTAATACACAAACGCCTGGAGAGAACAGTGTTAGGTATACAGCACTATCATAACTACCTTCATCACCGTCACCACCATCACCACCATCACCGTCACCACCATCACCATCACCACCATCACCATCATCACCATCACCATCACCAACATCTTCATCACCATCACCAACATCTTCATCATCATCACCATCACCACCATCACCATCACCACCATCACATCACCATCATCACCATCACCATCACCAACATCTTCATCACCATCACCAACATCTTCATCATCACCATCACCACCATCACCACCATCGCCATCACCACCATCACCATCACCATCACCACCATCACCAACATCTTCATCATCATCATCACCATCACCACGATCACCATCACCACCATCACCATCATCACCATCACCATTAATATCATCACCACCATCATCATCTTCATCAACAGTATCATAATTACTAACCCTAGAAGGTAGAAATTGAGCTGGGCTCTACAAAAGGGATTCTGCTGGGATAGAAGAAAGGGAGGTAGAAGCAGGTCAGGCAGGTGGAATAAGAGAGGTAAGGAATGGAGACTGGGAAAGGAGAGGATTCCTGGGACTGGTTCCATTGAAGGGCCAGAAGCAGAGCATGGTGGCAAAGGTAGGCTGGGCTCAACTGGCAGCATCCTCGTGGGAGCCTAGGGTCTCCCTTCCCTCGTGCTCGTCCCTGACTCCTGGCTTTGCCCTTCTTTTCCTTGGATCCGAATGTCGCGCACGTGCTTGGGTGGTAACCCCTACTCCATCTTTGGAACCCTGCTCCACCTTCTAGGGATGTGTGTGGACACAACAACAGAAGTCCAAGTGTGCTGCCCCCAGGATCTGTCTCCTCAGGACACCCAAATACACCCCTCCCTTTACAGAAGCATCTCCCCCACCCCCAGCGACTTTCTGCCTGGCTCTCTTGGCTTCATGGACAGGCACCCTGGGTTTCTTCTTCGAGGCTGATTAAAAAGTTCTCCTGGGCGGGAGTGAAAATGGTGTGATAATTAGCTGGCAGGTGGCAGTGGCCAGGCCTCCAGCTCTGGACCGCTGTGATCGGAATAATGTGGGAGTTGATTTGTTCCCTCCAAAATGTACCATTATTGTTCAGTTTCCCACTGGCTGGCTTTGACAATAGTCATTTCTGTCTCCCTCCCACCTGGGGGGACTCCTGATCCTTCCTCGTGAAAGGAGGTGGCGTCTCCTGACTGAGCTGCAAATGCCTCATTATGGCTCTCAGCTGCACGCTTGGTCTTTTTTCTCACTCTGGGTCACATTTCATTTTGGCTTAAATAATGAAACCAGCAAACTGGAGATTAGAGCCGTTAAATGATTCTTGCTCCCAGGAAACAGATGCCTGTCCAAGATACAGACTCACTGACAGCTCAGTGGACTCCATGCTCGTGGGACTGGAAGAAATGGACTGAACCGGGGTGGGCGTGGCTCAAAGACTCTGAGACATGGGCTCGTAGTCCGAGACATCAGGGCACCACCAGGTCACGTGGGCGGGGATGCGGGCCCCGTGCCCTGATGTGTGACGGCAGCACAGAGCAGGCCCTGGTAGTCTCTCACCCATGTCCAGGGTGAGCTCTGTCCAGAGGCAGCGGGGCACCCCAGGGGTGGGGATAGATGCCTTTGACCTTCAAGAAACGGCAGGAATGATCCTCGGGCCCTCATGCTTTTTCAAGTGCTTTCTCATACATCTTTTTTTTTTTTTAACATCTTTATTGGAGTATAATTGCTTTACAATGGTGTTTTAGTTTCTGCTTTATAACGCAGTGAATCAGCTATACATATACATATATCCCCATATCTCTTTTGGACCTCCCACCACCTGAAAATTCACTGGGGCCACCTTGCTGCCTGCATCATGCAGACGGGGAAAATGTCAGAGATTCATGACTCAACCCAGATGTCCAAACCTCCTGTGGCCACCCAGATGGCAGCCCTGAGCTGCCATCTTTCCACTTAACCACTTTTCTCGCCAAACTTTCCTCTTCCAAAGGGGGAACCAGGAGCCCAGAGCAGCCAGTGACAAGCCCCAGGTTACTTGTCAGTAGGAGCAAAACTCAGACCATTCACTGCATTCTGTTCAGGGAAGGACTTAACTTCGGTTCCTCGTGGACAGAGGGACCCACTCACTGGGAAACAACAGCAGTGAATCTCAGGGTCATCCTGAACTCTCTGAGGCTTGGTTTCCTGATCTGTAAAGGGGGAGTAATGATGTAGGCCTTGCAGAACTGCTGTTGAGAGTGGAGAGTGTGCGTGCTAAGCCGTGGTTGCCACTAGGATCACAGAGGAGCAAAGGCCAGCCACAGCCACGCCACCTCCTCCTCAGCTCTCGTTCTCTGGAACAAGGGCCCTGAGCAGCTCAGGACAAAACATGCTGAAGAAAGTAAGGAATGTTGTGCCAGAAGGGTGGGCTCAGATGCAAGGGTGAGGGGACCAGGAAGGGATGACACTCTGCCAGTGCTCCCCAGAGACAGGAAATTGCTCCCTGTGACTTACAGACATTGTATGGAGAAAATAAGCATCTTCATGGGCTCAGAGGATGTGACACGAAGCAGCCTGTACATCCCACTAAGCAGACTGAGATTAGCATGTATAGGTGGCTAACAGCAGGCTGGTGCCTTGGGCCAGACCAGCTGAGTAGGCAGTTGTGTCTTGAGGAGCAGGGGCCTGGTCTGCTCCAGCCACACAAGGAGCCTAGCTCACTTGGGACCCCGGGGACCACAAAGAAGAGAAAGTCACGTATGCCCACCAGGCTGGCGCTCGACAGAGGTTTCATCTTCCCGCTTCCTGCCCCTCTCCCGCCAATATGAAAATGACTGCACTCCAATCCTGTTTCAAGCGGATCCTTGCCTTACTCATTCCCTGGCTTCCTCTGGGCTTGGCCTCTAAGTTCTCTGAACCATGCCTTGCCTGCATGTTCACCCTGCTGTCCTGGTGTCTTTGGATGGATGTCCCTTCCCATCCCAGGCCCTGTGGACACAGAGTTGGTTCTGGGGCTCAGCGGTTCCAACCCAGACAGCCTTGAGCTGCCAAGACCACAGCATCTGGGCACAATGGCTGGCTTTTTCGGGAGCCCTGTGGATGGGGTGCTCTTTGATACTGTGCCTGAAGCATATACTGGGGTGGTAGGCAAGGCTTGTTCAATCCTCACCCTGAGGCCTTGTGACTTTGTGACTATGACATTGGGCAAGTTGCTTCACCTTGTGAAGGCTTGATTTTCCGACTTGTGAATGAGGTAATAATGTGTTTCCTGAGGGGGGTCCCCCACTTTATCATCTGTTACTCCCCACTCCAGCCCCTGTGGCCTGGATTCCATCCTCACCATTCTGCTGATCCTGAGCTTGCCAAGGTCACCTGAGCTGTTGCTAAATTCAGTGGACACTTGGTAATCCTGCCTTACTTTTAACCTCTTGGCAACATTCAGCATATTTTCCCATTAGTTCCTTCCTAAAACTCCTAGTTCTCTCAGCTTCCAGAACCCCATACTCTCCTTCCTTTGCTCTCACCTCTCTGGGTTCTCATTCTCAAAGCTGCTTTTCTCACCACCTGGGTTAGTCAGCTCTGGCTGCCACAACAAAACACCAATGACCAGGTGGCTTAAGCAACAGACAGTTGTTTCTCACAGTTCTGGAGGCCAGAAGTCCAAGATCAAGTTTCCTAGTGAGGACTCTGATTCAGTTCCTGGTGAGGACTCTCCCTGGCTTAGTTCCTGGTGAGGACACTCTCCCCAGCTTGCAGACATCCACCTTCTCACCATATCCTCATATGGCCTTTCCTTGGTGCCTGCACATGGAGAGAGAAATCCCTCTGGTATCTCCTCTTATAAGGACACTAATCCTGTGGGATCAGGGCCCCACCTTGTGACCTCAATTAACTTTAATTACTTCCTTAGAGGCCCCATCTCCAAATACAACCACTCTGGGGGTTACAGCTTCAACATATGAATTCTGGGAGGACACAGTCCGTAACACCATCCCTAAAATGGGTGTCTCCTGGGTGCTGGCCCTTGAGTGTCCTCTCCTCTGCCCTCTGTCCCCCCAGCATTGCCCAGTGGAATTCTCTGTGATGACGGAAACACTCTAGTCCATGTGACTCTGAGCACTAGGAATGTGGCCAGTGTGACTGAGGGCCTGAGTGTGTCACCTAGTTGTAAATATTTCCCATGTAAATGGCCCTGTGTGGCTGGGGGCTGTGGTACTAGACTGTGTAGCACTACATGCTCTCCTCATGCAGTCCCAGGGTAGAGCTTGGATAAGCTGTAAGTTGTGGCTCCTACATTCCCACTTCCAGCTCTGAGTTCTCAACTGTGGTCCTGGCCCATTGGTGTGATGCCCACACGCCATCCCCATCAGGAGGGCTCAGAGGATCTCAAATCCCACCCATCTCAGATCCCACCCCTCTGCAAACCCCATCCTGGTAAAAAGACCCACCATCCAAACAGTCCTTCTCACCGGAAACTTGGGAGTCATCCCCAGCTCCTGCTCTCTCGAATGCCCCCCAAGTCCTGCTGGATTCACCTCCATCATGTACCTTGAGGCCATCTGCTTCCCTCCAACTCCCTGCCTCCACCTCTGGTTTCCCCACTGCACACGCAACCTCCTCATGGATCTCCCACCTCCTCTACACCCAGCTATCCCAGAATCTCTTTGAAATGCTCAACACCTAACGCATCTATGGCCTCCACTTCATCACTCAGCTCCCATCCTCACCTGATCCCTCTGTCTGCACCTTCCCCCATCCCAGTCCCTGCAGGAGCCCCTCTCTACCCTCCATGGCCACCCCTGACCCTCTCAGCCCCCCTCTCCCTCCAGGGTCCCAGGGGAGGTAGCGAGAGGGCGGAGAGTGCAGACACGGAGCTGAGCTGTGCAATCCCCAGCTAGCACGCTGGGCCCCCACTGCCACTCCTGGACAACGGGAATAATTATAGCACCTTCCTGGCAGGGACGATTAAATTTAATGATGATTACATGAGTTAACTAGCAAACACAGCTTGGGACAAAGTAACCCTCCAAAAACATTAGCCATTATGAGCTAGAAGTTCCCACCCCGAAGCCCGGGCTGGCCTCCCACTCTGGGCTTCCATGGAGCGCCTGTCCCACCGGCCCCCTACACACACTCCTCACCCACCTCCTGTCTGGGTTGGGAGCCCTGGACCCCCATTTTCCCACCCTCTAGCCAAGTCCAAGGAGGAGACGGCACCTAACTAATGTCTGCTGAAGAAATTCATGTTAACCCCTCATGATCTTTGCTGTTCTTAACCTTAAAAAGAGAAGATAATGGATAAGATAATTGAAGATAATTCTGTGCTGCAGTAAAACGAAGACAGTGTGAAATAAAGGAAGACGCCCGACACGAGGACAAGCAGAGGCCACGTCTGCAGAGCTCAGTGTGGCCAGGGCGTCAGCCACCATCACCTGCATTTGGCAGAGACCCCAAATCAGAGCAGTGGGGGAGCTTCATGGTGGAAAAGGGGGTTCCAGGTGTATCCTGATGGGGGCTGAAGCCCTGGGGGAGCTGGAGGCATTGGCCAGAATGGGGGTGCCTCACGGGATTGGCTGGGGGCACACCTGGCTTTCTCTGGCTGGTCCTGAGCTGGAAGCAGAGACAAAACTTAGAGAAGCTGTTAGTTATTAATCAAGTCCTGGCCATTTGGGACACTTGTTACAGAAGTTATTGTTTGGTCTCCTGTATAGTTAGCAGAGATAATAATCTGACTTCTACGAGTCTGACTCATAGTGGCTGGTTTCCTGGGCTGGTTGCTGCAGGTCGTGGGTCAGAGTTCTCTTTTTATTCTGATCTGGCCATTTCCATTTACACAGACATCCTCTCACCAGAGAGAGAGAGACATCGAGTATTCCTCTGACATGCTCCGACAGCCTCTGTGAGCAGCTGCCACAGGAAGGTGGGTGTGCGCCCTTGCAGACACGTTCCTGGGAATCTGCTGTCTCTGTTTCAGTGTCTCTGCTTCTGTATGTGCTGCAGCTGTAATGCATGTGTGTTGCAAGCGTGTGCATCTGTGCTGGATCTCAGGTTGTTCAGGGGCTAGTGTTCCAGCAAGGACATCCCAAAGGCCACCCCAGGCTGTTCCTCAGCGGTGCTGGGAGTGGGGTCTGCAGTTGTGAGCGGCACGGATGCCTTTCTGAGAAGGATGAGTGGGGGAGGGAGGCCACGAAGCAGGACCCTGTCCCACGAGCTTCAGCTCCTCCGTGGGGTCCTGGTCACCCACCAAGGAGCACTTTCATTTTCCTCTTAATAGAGAATAATGATTGAGACCCAATCCTCACTCTGTTTTTAAATTTATACTGAAAAGACTATTAGAAATGAAACATTAATGGAATGTGAAGCATGAACTCTGCATTCAGCTCCCATTTACCAAATTGCTTGAGCTCATTGTGAGGAAGGGAGAGGTGGTAGAATGATGCCCAGGAAGGTAGCAGTGCCACCCTGTGCACATGGCTGGCTGCCAAGAAGCCAAATGCATAAATATTTTATGTACTTTAATTTTCTCATCTGTGGGCTTGATGTTCTAAGTCATCTTTTTTTTTTTTCTTTTCCTACTTCATAAATGTTAAAAGTGTGCATTCTTTTCCCTATGAAGAACAAAGTTCCGGGTTTCTGTTCTATGGTTTTTCCTTTGAACCCATGAGGACAAAAATGCTAAAACTTGTGGCTGCTCCTTTCCTACCCTCCTGTAATACAGTAAGTCCCCTACATACGAACCTTCAAGTTACAAACTTTCAAAGATGTGAACATGCGTTCGCATGTCCAGTCACGTTAAGTTAGTTCTATTTGAGAAGGCATAGGACTGGAATGTAGACTGGTACATGAACGTTGCAGCAGCCGTTCAGAATGCAATCCAGTGCTACCGTATCATCTATGATGAGAAAAAGAGAGCTACTACCCAGACATCACTGGGTCGTTTTTTCAAGAGGGTAGATGGAATTGAATCCAACAAGGAACCAGAACCTGTGCCATCAGCGTCAGGCGTGAGTGACATTGCAGCTCGCCCTCCGTCTCCTGTTGCTGACGATCCTTCAGCTCTACCATCTCCCACCTCCTCTCCCTCCTCCAGTCAGTAACTCTTCTTGCTTGTTCACTCGATGCCAGCCCCTGTATGCCAGCTGTACTACTGTACTTTTCAAGGGACTGTACTGTAAGATTAAAAATGTTTTCTTTATTTTTTGTGTCTGTTTTTTATGCATTATTTGTGTGAAAAGTATTATAAACCTATTACTGTATACTGTACAGTACTACATAGCCGATCGTGTTGGTTGGGTACCTAGGCTAACTTTGTTGGACTTAAGAACAATTTGGAATTTGAATGCGCTCTCAGAGTGGAACTTGCTCTTATGTAGGGTATTTACTGTAGTCAGGGTTCTCCAGAGAATATCATATATATATAAAGTATATATATATATATATATATGTATGTATGTATGTATATGACATCATATGTGTGTGTGTGTGTGTGTGTGTGTGTGTGTGTGTGTGTGTGTGTGT
>NW_020837953.1:50151387-50170070 GCF_003676395.1 Aethalodelphis obliquidens
TGTGTGTGTGTGTGTGTGTGTGTGTGTGTGTGTGTGTGTGTGTGTGTATATATATATATATATATATATGACCTATTATGAGGGATGGGCTTATGCATTTATGGAGGCTGACACAACCCAAGACCCGTCATCAGCAAGCTGGGGACCCAGGAGAGCTGATGGTCCCAGTTCAAGACTGAAGGCAGGAAAAAGTGGCTGCCCCTGTTCAAAGGCAGCTGGGCAGGAGGAGTTTCCCATACCTGGAGGGAAAGTCAGACTTTTTGTTCTATTCAGACCTTCAGCTGACTGGGCACAGCTCACCACATTGGGGAGGGCAGTCTGCTTCACTCAGTCTACTGATTCCAGTGTTCATCTCATGCAGAGGCCCCTTCCCAGACACACCCAGAATCATGTTCAACCAAATGTCTGGGCCCCTGCAGCCCAGTGGAGGCAACACATCAAAGTAACAATCACAGGTCTCCTTTGTCTTATGTTTCTTCTCATCTCACTTGCCTTATCCTCAGGCTGGTACTATTAAGAATACAGTTCTTTTTTTTTTAATTAATTTCTATTGGAGTACAGTTGATTTGAAATGCTGTGGTTAGTTTCAGGTGTACAGCAAAGTGAATCAGTTATACATCTACATATATCCACTCTTTTTTAGATTCTTTTCCCATATAGGCCATTACAGGGTATTGAGTAGAGTTCTTTGTGCTATACAGTAGTTATATATTTTGTATATAGTAGTTCCTGTTAATTTATTTTTTCTAACTGGACCCTGCAGACTCTTGCAACACATGGCCTGGTTTCCCTGACTCACTTTATGTTTTCTCCCTTGTCATCATCCCCTCCTATTCTTCAGCCCCATTTCCTTCCTTAGATCTGTGACTCTTCAGAACATGTAACGCACCTTCACAAAAAGCCCATCACTCCTTTATTCACTGCCCCCGCCCCGCTCCCCTTTGGCTTCATAGCTTTCCACAATTCAGAAGTGACTGAGGTCCCTGTCTGTAAAGACACGGAGCCGCAGCTTCCTGCCAACGTACAATTCGACTGCTGGGGGTGGCAGCCCCACTATGCTCCCATCCCAAGTCAAGAACTTGGCAGAGACCCAGATAAGGCCCAGATGGAGCCTCGGGGGCCTCGACACCATATTCCACCCAAACTGCCTTTCTGTAGGTCTGTCTTCCTCCAGCCCTGTGTTCTGCTGTATTTGGCAGAAGAACTGCACAGCTGTAACACCTTCCTTTTCTGTTATACATGTCAAAAGTATCATCAAGAAAGCAATGAAGAAGCAGTATTAAAGGAAGTTAAAGACATTAGAAGCATGTCTAATGCAAAATCCCACCTAGAGCAGCTACTATTTTTACTTGGAGTAATAAGGTCTTCATTTAAAATCTCCCCATTAGTGAAATGCATACTCTATAAAGGAAAATGAGCTGTGTGTGCAGTTGAACGGAATGTATGCAAGTCCCAAGTAACCACAGTGCTCCACCAAGCAGAATTCCCCTACAGCCCCAGGCAATGGACACTCTGCACAGAGGGGCAGCTGGCTTAGGGTCTTCCAGCCTGAAGGATAACTCAGCTGTGGGCCATGCTGTCTTCTCGCCAAGGTTGAAAGTGGATCAGTCCTTTGGGAAAGTGTTTGCAGTAATATTGGAGGGGAAAGGGGTTGCCATGTTGTCTATCAAGGAACGGAAGCCTGGAGCCCCCCATAGCCCCCTCACATTTGGAGGCTGTTCTGATTGTTTACACCACAGGAAAGAACCCACTTTCTGGACCCTCAGCCAACTTCTCGGGCTCCATCCCTAAACTTTTGTTGCTGTTCACACAAACTTTTGTTGGTTCTCCAGACCCAAACTCTGATATGGAGATTTCCCAATTCTCACCTACTGTCAACTGTGGGTGGTCTAACCTTTTCAATATCCTGTGATCATGCCCACCTCTTTCCAGTCTCCCATCGCCTCTCATCTGGATCCTGGCAGAGACACCTGACTGTCATTTCCTGACACTTCCTCTGACTGCTCCCCTTCAAACTGGAGTTATCCAACCTCGACAGTGTCCCCCAGCCTTCTATCCCCCTAAGGACTGTGTGGCAGGTGGCATTCACCCCGGGACCTGTTCCAGGAGTGTGCTTGGGCTCTAGACACAGATGGAACACACAGGATGCACACAGAAGGCACACGGAAATGCATCTGAAAACAGGATCCTCTCCCAGGCCCCTCACGCACACCAGGCTCAATCTAGATAATCTCTGACACTGGACCAATGTTCCTCCTCACCTGGAGCCTGGTTCCCTCAGCTGAGCCCACCTGCTGTCCCTGCCTCTGCAGTGTCTCCAGACTGCTCTGGTGACCCTGAGCCACGTGCCCTCACCGCACCCCCAGACCTGCTGCTCTCACTGTGCCTTTGCCGAAGCTCTTGTTCCAGAAACACTGAACTTGTCTCCCAGGCCAGCTCAGGTGTCCTCTCCTCCAGGAAGCTGGGCAGGGTTGAGTACCATTCTCATTCCAGTGTTCCCATGGTAACCACAGGAGCCTCAGCCCTGGTACCTGCCTTGTTGCATGACAATGATCTAGTTTGGACTGTGCTCCACCCAGGTGTTTCCCCAGTGTCCAGCCAAGTTTCCAGGACACAGCAGCTCCTCATTAAATGTCTGTTGTGGGTTTGCCTGGTGGCGCAGTGGTTGGGAGTCCACCTGCCGATGCAGGGGACGCGGGTTCATGCCTCAGTCCGGGAGGATCCCACATGCCGCGGAGCAGCTGGGCCCGTGAGCCATGGCTGCTGAGCCTGTGAGTCCAGAGCCTGTGCTCTGCAACAGGAGAGACCACAACAGTGAGAGGCCCGCGTACCGTAAAAAAAAAAAAAAAAAAAAATCTGTTGTACTGAACCAAACCGAGAAAGGTCTGGGTCCCCCTGCTTGAGACTGATGGGTCTGTCGTAAGGGAAGGAAGTGCTATAGGTGGGGCACAGCACAGTGTGACTGCTACTCCCCTGGGCTTTGGGGTTACCAAACTGGGCTCCACCCTGAGCTGACTGGGTGACCAGGAGCCAGAGACCCAGCGTGTCTCTGCCTCAGAAGTCATGCTGGCACCTGCCACCTCTCAGTGTGAGGATGACGAGCCAATGCTGATGAAGCTCTGACCACAAGGCCTGGCACCAAGTAGGTTGGGTAAATGTCAGCCCTTGGTGGTCATTGCAGCTCCAGCCCGGCTGGCCATTCATGGCCCATCCCAACCTCACAGCACAATCCACGTTCCTTTTAATCAATTCTCAGTTCTGCTGGGAGGATGCAGCAATCACATCTCACTGGTCCCATGGAGAGAGAAAGGAACTGTCCCCAAGGAGCTCCAGGGGGCACCTGCTTGTCCCTTAGAAACATAGGAAACCACAAATCCCCGAATAAAGCCATGGCCCCAGGGTGGGAGCATCAGAAAGGCATTCTCATGGGAAGGTCTTCGGGGTGGGCGGTCAGACTGCTCACCAGGACATCAGACCACAGGGAGAGGCAGGACAGAGCCCTGTGGGCTGCCAACATCGCACTCTGCCCCGTATCCGCCTGGCTGCAGCAGTCTTCTCCACACTCTGCCCATATGCACTTGGATCCCTGTCTCATGTCTGTGTCCCATTCCTGGTCCATCCCAGCACCCGCGAGCTTGGCTGCTACAGCCCCAAACCTGAGACTTTCTCCAGAGGACCTCCTTTGGGCTGTGTTTTCATGGCCTCCTCTCCACCTGGTGGGGACGTCAGGGTTCCCATCCCAGGGTCATGGAATGGCCAGACACACACCGCCTGACACTGGATGGATGAGACAGACAGCAGTCTCTTAGTTACAGGTTCTCACAGCCCAGGGCAGGGGACACTGCCCCAGACGGGGGCTGCACTCGGGTACGGCATGAGCCAGGGATGAGAGAGCAGGGCAAACCCTGGCTCCCACAAGAGTATGTGATGGGCGTGTTTGAATAATTCCTTGGGTTCGTGGGGAGCTGCAGCAAGATGCTCAGGGAGAATCAGGCCTTGTGCCTAGTCTCCATGAGGAGGAGGGTTGTTTGGCTGGAGGCCTTATCTGTGGGAGCAGAGTGGAGGGAATCTTGCCCTTAGACCGTTCAGGGCCTTCTGGTTTCAGATGTCAGAGCAGGCCTCACACTGGTATTGTTAGAACTGCTTCACCTGCAAAACCTCAGAGGGATGTCATCCTCTCTCTTCTACCCAAACCCCTCAGCACCCTGCATCCCATCAATGGACCAATGCAGCTGTCCTGCCCTCCCACCTCCAGCTGGGACACACCCAGGGCAGAGCCCATCTGGGAGGGGCTGAGACTGTGACTTTGCCTCAAATCACACCTTTGCTTTGCTTCTTTCTTCTCTCTATCATGCACACCTCCGCCCCCCCACGCCCCCCCACCACATGCCGTCAACTCCCTCACTGGTTTGTCCTGGAAAATCCAAGTCCTTGTCTCAGACGCTGCTTCAGGAAAAGTGACCCAAGACAGCACAGTCGCATTTCATGAGGATTTGTCATCAGCAAATCTCTTTTACTCCTGCCTCTCATATGATTCTCACCTGAGAATTAGGCTG
Source organism: Aethalodelphis obliquidens (assembly GCF_003676395.1). NCBI lineage: Eukaryota > Metazoa > Chordata > Mammalia > Artiodactyla > Delphinidae > Aethalodelphis > Aethalodelphis obliquidens. The sequence goes on from NW_020837953.1 coordinate 50,155,944, forward strand.
ACAAGCAACACTGACCTTGTTTTATACATGAGAATACAGAGACCCACAGAGAGGCTGGGCTTTCCCAAGGTCCCACAGCGGCTGGGGAAGGAATGCAATTGCAGCTCCAATATGAGCAATGCTTCCAACTGGAAGCGTCTTCAATGAGTGTCTCAACCCCCAAGAAAGTCCGGAGTCTGGCCGGCTTCCTCCTCCTCACTCTAGTCTTGGCTTCCGTGCCTCGTCTCACCAAGCCCTCCCCCGGCCCAAATCTAAAGCTGTCCTCCTGTCAAGTTCTTTCACGTTACCCTGTTCCAGTTTCTTCTTTGCGGTTATCACGCAGATGTCTTCTTACTAACTTGTTTTCTGCTCATCTCCTCCCACGAGGCTGGAGCTCATCTCTGATTCACTCATGAAGTTGGAGTCACAGGGTGGGCGTTAGCTGAATATATGTGAAAAAATTAATCTCACGAAGCCAACTTCTGACTCTCAGTAAGGACCTGACCACACTGCGTCCCCAGTACAGTTTTTACGTGTCCTTCTCAGGATCCATCCATCCATCTGGAAAGGCGCGTGGACCTCGGGGTGGAGAAGGAAACACTCCATGGACCAGTCACCAGATCCTCATCCTGTCATCACTGTCACCTCGTCCCAAGGGACCACACACCAGTGGGTTTCAGTGATGCATTGATCCAGATGCCAAGAAAGACACATGAGCTACCTGGAGCATAGGTCTCCAGAAGTGGGATGGGGAAGCTGAAGGGCGTTTGGCGGGGAGAGGGACGGGATCCTAACCATAACAGGGGAGCAAGCTTTTCACCTTGGGAATAAAAAAGATAATCATACTTCAAACGTATTTATCACCCTTCTTCCAAGAAGGGTAAAGCTGGAGAGAAACTGGTCCGTGGGCAGTAAAATAATGAAGAAAATGTTATGGAAGGTGCCAGTGTCATAAATGTTCATCTTCAATGAAACAGATTAACATGAGGACATTATAGTCCCAGCTCACCATCTGTTCACTTGGGGGAATAACTGATCGCCCCCTAATGTGTCCCAGACGTCTGGGGGGGGGGGGGGGCGAGCGGTTCCCTGGGTTTGGCCTCCCTCATCTCATCCACCAGCTCTTGCTGTCCCCTCCCCCCGTTTTCACGACACTTCCCTAATTCTATTCATTCTCACCATCTAACTGGAAACCTCCTCAGCAAACACTTTTAAAAACAAGAAACTCTGGCCTTTCTCTAATTAGATCCTTTGGAATTGGGACAAATTGGGCAGTAACTATTTTTACATACCTCATCTTTATTCTTTGCTTGAAAAATTGTTAAGAGAACTCATACCTTGGTGGTGAAGGGCAGTCTCTATCCCCCCATTAAATCTATCACAATCTACCTTGCTCAAAATAGAGGAGAGAATGGAGAGACTTAAAAGCTCACTTCTCTCTCAGGTAACTAATATTCATAGCAAGATAAATGCAGGAGTGGCAGGTGGGGCTCACAGCATCATTCACCTTGGACTGCCGTATACATCCTTCCTCCTCCTGGTCCAGCCAACTGAGCCCCTTCCCCAGACCACCCTTGGGGTTCATCTCTGATAACCTCTCTGTTCAATTTCCCAAGATGTACATTCCCTGGGAGTTTCACACTCTGTTTTTATTGACAATGAGTATGTCCTAAATGTTGGTTAATATTTGGATATCAGATCCACAATCTCGTACTGAAAATCTACCCAATGCAAGAGTTTGAGCAATGTTAGGTAGGGACACAAAAACGAAAAGGCTTGGTCCATCCCTGAAAAAGCTAGCAGCCTGACCGGCAAGGCCAAATCATTCCAAAATACTCCAGCAGTCCTGAAGCAGAGGCTTGGATGGGGCCATAGAACCTCACCCGTGCTAGAAGGGTACCAGGGACAGCTCCCTTCTGGAGAACTGCTCTGAGCTGTGGGGTCGCAGGTGATGTCCTGCTGTTTGTCATGGGAAGGAGAGGAAGGTGGGATAGGATTTGAGCTCTGGAAGCAGGAGGCAGAGGGCAGCATGTGTGGGTGGCAGGGCCACTGGGTGGTGGACATGGGCCTGAGGGTCTCCCTGGGATCCCATCCCACGGTGATTGCTGGGCTCTTCTCACTGAGTCAGAGGCCCTCGGGGCAGGGGATTCATTAGTTTTGCTCATCACTGTGCCCCGAGCCCAGAACAGTGCCCAGGTCATGAATGGCATTCAATAAAGAGTCCCTAAATAAACGAATGAATGAATGAATGCATGAATGCCAGCCAAAGATGGCCAGTGAGCCCACGGTGCACAGAAGATGAGAGAAGCAGCAAGCTTTGTCCTAAATGCTGGAAATGCAAGCATGGGGAACACCTGCTCTCTGTTCCAGGCGCTCTGGGAGCAGGAAGGGGGTCACTTGGTCATTTCTGCCTGGGGAGGGGACGAGGAGGGGCGTCCTGGTGGAGGTGATGCTTTGGCAAATCCTGAGGTGTAACTTACTAGCTTGTGTTGCTCTGCATCTCATTGTCCTGTGTCCACCGGAGGGACCTGTGCCTTCTCTGTCTTTTCTTCTTTCTCTCTGAAACCCCTTCACCTGGTAGGAGATGACGGTGGGGGATGATGGACAGCAACTGGGGTGGGTGAATCATTGCATGAGTTCCTATGCCTGGTGTTTTTCTCAAATTATGACTGTCCATTCTTTGTCTCTTTCTTGGCCACTGTCAGGTGCAAACCTAGTGACTGTTCCCTAGAAAGGCAGGAGGAAGTTCTGGTTAAGGCAGAAATTGTCATGCCCAAGAGGGGTCTCCAACAGAGGGGGCCTTAGGGTCTGACCCTTAGGCATCACCGTGCCCAGAGTCTTGCGAAGAAGAAGGGGTAGCACTGCCTGTTCACTCCCTACCCTGCACCCACCTTCAGGGATGCTGCCCCCGTACAGCTGCAGGGCATCTCAGAAGTTCTGCCTCTAGGACCGGGGGTCAGCATCCTCTCCATCCTTCTAAGGAACAGGAGAAATGACGAGAGAAAGAGATTGTACTCCTTCAAAGAAAGAGTGAACATATACTAGAAAAAACAATTCAAACGTACATCTCATGCTTCTGATGTGTCAGAAAATGTTGGCCCAGGGGAGGCAAAGATGCTCCAACCTAGTCCCAGCCTTCCAGGCGCTCCCAGGAGTCAGAATGTGAGGGTGAGGCTGCCTTCACTGCCCAGCCCCAGTCCCTCCACCAGCTCCACACCCTGCAACAGTCACACCCCTCGCACCAGCCCTGCTCCCCCTGCACCACCCTCACCTCCCCCTGCACCAGCCCCCTGCCCTGGGCCTCTGGACTCAGTTGCAGGTTATGCATAGGAAACAAATGTGGTCTTCATGTGGGGTTTCTGTTTTTCTCCCATGTTGAGGCTTTAAGGGGCCAGTAAATAAATTCTTTCCCTGACCCAGAGTTTGAGTGAAGTCATTCGAGAGAGACAATGGAATCGGACAGTTATCACCACTAAAAGCTGGAAGAGGAGTGAGCTGTTGGTCACAGTAAGACACCACCAGCTCTGCAAGGTGACTGTCCCCACCAGCACCCACACCAGCACCCCCAGCACAGTGGGCGGAAGCCCAGGGCATACCCCTGCAGAGGGGGCAGGAAGGGCAGAGCTGCACACACCCGCTCCCCGCCCTTCCCCATCCAGGGCAGGGCAGAGAAACCCCTTACTTCTGCAGAATAGAGAAGAACCAGAGGAGATGCCTGGTGCTCACACACACACACACACACAGAGATGCCAGGCACTGTAGGGTCTCCTGACATTGTGGCCAGCCGGAAACCTTCCCTGAGCCCCAAATGGGACAGGTCACTGTTATGTGGTCCCACTGCAAACCCACTTCTCCTTGGTGGTTCCATGGCAACTGTTTAAGTCCTTTGCTACCTGCTTTTACTTCTTCCCCATAGACTGTGGACTCCATAGGAGAAGCACCTTCCTGCCCTCCACCCACCACAGCCCCAGAACCCAGCAACTCTCTGGCATTGGCAGTGAACGTCCCAGGTCCCAGGAAAACCCTCAGTTCCGGGCCCACCAGGATGATCGGTCTCCCGAAGACGCTCAGTGAATCTCGTTGGCTGGATGAATTCCTGGTTTACAGGGTTGCAACCCTACTTCCTGATTGACAAGAAACGTGAGCAGGACACACCTGAGCAGGTGCACCGATGAGGACTCAAGTCCCAGCCCACGTGACCCCCATAGGCAGAGGCTCTCCTCCCATGTGGTGGTAGGAGGGGACAGTGCGGGGGAGGGGGTAACTGTCCCAAATATGGTTGGGTTTTTTGGTGGGGGAGGTGGGGTAGGATGGAGCATGCAGACAAAAGCCCTGAAGTTTCAGGAAAGTCCCTGGAAATTAACACCATCCATCCTTCATCCTCAGCAGATGCGAGGATAATTACGGAGAAAGATGATGTGGGAATGGATACACTCTGAGTTTTCTGAAAGTCAGAGTCTCCCATGCAGTGTTGATGACTAGACCAAGCCCGACGTGCAGAATTATTTCTAATTCAGTTCCAGTAAGTTAATTTGCCCATATGAGAAGCCCTTCAAATTTTCAGGAGGCTGACAAATGGAATTTCCATGAAAAGGCAGGCAAATGAGCGTCTGCAGACAACGGCGGGCACTTGTGGGCATTTGTGGCTGTGGGCACTCAGCACACTGGACATGGCAGAGGCTGAGGACGGGCAGGGTCCCTCGGGGATCCTAAGGAAATCTGGGCCTCAGTTTCAGACCTCAGAGATCTTTGATAACACACAGAAGAGATGGCTTTCTCAAATGTGCCAAGGGCACATGTGAAACCAGAGACAGGGGGATGAGCACAGCACACAGCCCCGTGGTCAGCGGGGTGCTGTCCCACAGGAAGAGCCTTCAGGGTGATGTGGGTTTGTGTTGGGCTTAAAGAAAGGAAATGCAAAGTGAAAGAGAGTGAGTTTCCGCTGACACAGAAGCCCAGAGAAGGAGATCCAGAGGTAGGTTAAGGCAGTGGAGGGAACAAAAACAGAATGGAAGGTGAGCAGGGGGCTCCGGTCCCTTCTGAGCCCATGGCCACCACCACACCTCCAGGCTCAGGCTTGAACCCCACAGTGTGGTCCAGGCAAGGTCACCAGGGCCTCCCCGCCTCAAGCAGCAGGCCCTCTTTTGGGAGACCAGTAAGGAACACTGCTCAGAATAGATGGAGAAACCTCTCGCAGGGGTGAGAGGGATGGGACGGAGCAGGTCCAGCTGACCAGGGTGAAGCTCAGACACGTGCCTGTGTGTGGGCCTGCAAATTACCACCCCTTCCCCCAGAATGCACCCACACAGACCAGCCGGGCCCGCAGGAGCAGGGCCTGCCCCGCACATTCTCTGCATCCCAGAGCAGCAGAAGGACCTTCCAAAAGACAGGGGCCTGGACCTTGGCCTCTCACTTCCCCAGGACGCTAGGAGGAGCCATGAGTGTGGGGGAAGGGCAGCCTCCTCCTGCATTTCCCACCTGAGCCACCCATGGATTTGGGGAGGGGGAGAGACTAGGGCCATTGTAACCAGTTAACCAATCACCACTAGCTGAGGGGCTCAGAACAACAGAAATTCCTTCTCCCACAGCTCAAGGGACAGAAGGCTAAGATCAAGGTGCCAGCAGGGTCGGCGCCTTCTGGAGCCTCTGAGGCCCCTCGCCCTGGCTTCAGGGGGTTTGCTGGCTTCCCCGGCTTGGAGAGTATCACCCTTACCTCCGTCTCGGGGTCACATGGCCTCTTCTCTGGGTCCCTCCTATTTTATCAGAACATCAGTCATTGAATTCAGGACCCACCTAAATGCAGTGTGATTTCATCTTGAGATCCTCAACTAATGATATCTTTGAAGATCCTATTTACTATAAGGTCAAATTCTGAGGGTCTGGGTAAATGTGAATTTGGGGAGGGGACACAATTCAACCCACTCAGGTCCCCCAACGGTGTGGAACCCACACCTCTTGTCTTCACCGATCTATCTCTCTTGCCTCATCAACTTCTGCCTCCCCAGAGGGTCACCCGCCTGCCTACAAACCTGCCGCAAAGCCTCGACCTAGGACAGTGATCACAGAAACACAAAAAACCCTGACTGCGTGTTCCTGTCTCACTCCAGCCCCTCCCTCTGCCCCCTTGGCAGCAAAGCCCCCGTTTCCTGTTCCCCTCTCCGCCTCTACAGCTCCCACCCCGCCCCTCCCCTCCCCCTACAGCCCAGGTGGGCTCACAGCAACAGGGCACCCCGGAAGAGGCTCTGAGCGAGCTCATCAGCCACCTCACGTTGCCAAATCTCTCCCTGATTGCACCCAACCTCTCGACACCATTCAACGCAGTTGAGAGGCTGAATATACAGACGATTGTCCGAGACCCACCAGCTCCACTGCATCCAGCCCAGCCGCCCAACCACAGACTCTGTAGGCACCAGCCCCCAACGGTCAGGACTCAGTCAAGGACTGCAGCTTCCCGACCGTTCACCCTCTCTTCCAGCTCAAGGCCAAGCAGAGACCGTGCCCCCCAAACCCATCAAGGGGACCCCGCTCCTGCTTGGCCTTCTCCAGCTCCCTGGGGGCAGCCTCCATCTGGGGCTCCTGGAGCCGGGCCTGTTTCCCCGTGAGGCTCTCCCCTGCCCTCAAGGCTCTGCAAATGTTGACCTTTGCAGTGGAAGCTCTGAGAAAATGCCCTCTGTCTGTTCTCGCTGAGAGGTCTTCCTTTATTTCCACATACTCCATTATGCCTTCCTTCAGGAACTGATTCCTTCCTTCAGGATGCAAACCCACGTGCCTCTTTCCCCCATAACTCACCTGCTGCCCCTGCAAGGTCTCTTTTGCTGAGTCTCCCTCATCTTCCCCACATCGTAAGCCTCTGAATCCAGCTCTTGTCTCCCTATGAATTTTCTGCCTTGATGGTCTCACCCACGAATTCACATGCCACCGTCTTTCATTTCTGCACATCCAGCCTGACCTCCCTTGAGTTGCGGATACATACAGCTTCCCCCCATCCCGACCCAGTACACATGCATTTGAACATCTGACAGAAGGCTTAAACCTAGCATGGTTGTATTAGTCAGCAATGGCTGCAGTAATGCTGCATAAAAAAGTACCCCCAACTCAGAGGCTCATGGCAATCTGCGTGCACTCCCGTGCTCACGGCTTCCTGGGCTGACTGGTTTGGCTGGAATCAGGTGGGTGGATGGACTCCAGGCTGCAGGCTAGGTGCAAGTTCAACCACAGGTGTTCATCCCAAGGCCCAGGCTGTGGGGAAAGTCTCTGTGGGGATCCCTAGCACCCAAGAGGCCAAATGGCACAATGTGTTTAAGCCCCCAGCTAGCAACATGCCAACCATATCCCTTTAGCCAGAGCAAGCCTCACCGTCAAGCCCACGTAGTAAGGCAAGGAGGTTCCCTTGACTCACAGCCAGGGGAAGAGAAGCAAGTATTTGCCAAACAATAATCCACAGAGGAAAGGCATAATGATTGGTAAACTGTCTTTATGGCCAGAAAATATGATTGTATATGCAAAATCCAAAGTCATGTACAAATTATCAAAATTAATAAGTGAATTCAGCAAAGTTGCAGGACATGGGATTAAAATACAAAGTAAATGACATGTCTATGAACTTACAACAAATGACTGGAAAATGAAATTAAAATTTCCTTTACAATAATAGCATTAAACTTAACAAAAGATGTGTGGGATTTGTATATTTACAACTACCAAACATTGCTGAGAGAGATTACAGAAGGTCTAAATAAATAGAGGTTGTGGTTGGGAAGAATTTATATTTCTAAGCAGTCAATTCTCCCCAAATTTATCTATGGATCTAATGCTATTCCAATCAAAATCTCAGCAGGTGTTTTGGTAGAAATTGGCGAGGTGGTTCTAAATTTTATATGTAAATTTTAAGAGACCAGGAATAAATAGCCAGTATATTCTTAAAAAGAGCATAAAGTTGGAGGGTTTATTCTGCCTTATTTCAACATGTACTGACAAGTTACAGTAATTAAGATAGTGAGGTATTGGCAAAAGAATAGACAAATAGATCCACAGGCCAAACCAGTGACTCCAGAAATGTGTATATAAGTGCACATATGTGTGTGTGTAGATAAATGTATATGAAATGTACATGTGTATGTAAATGTATGTGTATGTAGATATTTGTATGTGTATGTAGATGTGTGAGTATGGACTAATTGTAAAAGGCACCAACACAATTCAATGGATAAAGTAAAATGTTTTCAATAAATGGTACCAAAATAACTGGATAGCCACATGAAAATAAAAAACTGTTGACCCCTACCTTACACCACATGCAAAAATTAATTTGAGATGGATCATAAATTTAAATTTGAAAGCCCAAGTTATGAAGCTTCTAGGAGAAAGTGTAGGAGAGGATCTTTAAGGTCTTGGGGTATATAAAGATCTCTTAGGACACAACATTACACTATCCATTACCAAAACATAATAACTCAGATTTTTTTCTAAATTTAAGCCTCCCATTCATCAAAGGACTCTACTAAGAAGATGGAAATATGGGCCACAGACTGAGAGAAAATACTTTCAATACACATGTCAGAGGAAGAACTCATACCCAGGGTTTGCAAAGGACTCCCACAAATCCATAATAAAAACAGAGACGATCCCCCCAAATGTGCAAGAGACTGGAACAAGCAAAATACCCACAAGTACAAGAAGCACAGGAAAAATCACTCCACATCACTAGCCACTTGGGCAACACAAACTACAATCATGATGAGAACCCTGCACACCCGCCAGAATGGCCCGAATCACCAACATGTTAGCCCCAACTGGGACTGAGGCTGTGCACCAGCTGGACACTTACCTGTCACTGTGGGTGTGAAGAGTGGTCATGTTACCAAACTCGGGTTCAGCTTCTCATCACTCAAGAATCCCATACTGAGAGACAAGTGTTGGATAAAAGGAAAGATAGCTTTACTGAGGAAGCCAGCAGTCCTGGGGAGAAGGTGGACTCATGTCCCAAAGAACAATTCCCCCTTGTTGATCAGGGGGCAAGAGATTTTAAAGGGGAGTTTCAGGGGTGCACAGGTGGGGGGAGGGAACTACATGCAGAACAGCACAGTCAGCTCCGACACTCATCTTGAAATTGGTCATGCAGTGGTCTGATCAGCATCATCTTGATTGTTTTAAGTACAGTTAATCTTCAACTCCAGGGTTGTTTTTTTCCCCATTTCTTTGAGGCCAGTTCTCAGAATTGTGGTAGCTTATGTCACAGCTACAGTCTGGTCATGATGTAGTTAACTTCTTCCACCTGGTAGGGGTTTCAGTATCTACAAAACAGATCAAAGGATATGGCTCAGAATATTGTCTATAGCCCTTAAGGAGGAACTAAAGGTCCTTGGCTTTGTTTAATGACTAAGCTCTTATTATTTTGTCCTGTTCAACTGTTTTCCTTTGTTTCTGTTTCTGTCTCATTTTCTCATTTCTCTGATTAAACTTATTCTTCAGCTAAAGCTTTTTTTACAGACAAGAAGCAGGTGGAGGACATGGGGGGCTTCTGTCCTAGGAAGGCCCCATACGGTCCTGTTCCGCTTCAGTCAGACAACTTAAGAAAACTCTTTGGTGGTTTCTTGTATGACTCAACGTGCATTTACCCTAAGACCTAGCGGTCCTACTCCTAGGTACATACCCAAGACCCAGGAACATGTAGGTCTACCCAAAGACTTGTACAAGAATGTATATTCATAGCATCTAGATTCACAACAGCAAAAAAATTGTAAAAACCCAAATGATACCCATCAACAAGAGAATAAATAAGAAAACCACAGTATATCCATTCAGTGGAATTCAACTCAGGAAAAAAAGAAAGAAAGAAAGAAAGAATTTCTGATACATACAGCAACTTGGATGAAACTCAAAACCATTCTGTGGAATGAAGGAAGCCCACAACATAGCACATTTATGTGACGTTTCATTTATGTGACGTTTATGTGATTCCATTTATGTGACGTTCAAGAACAAACAAGGGGAATCCATGGGGATGGGAGTCAGATCCTACAGAGGGCGCGAAGGGGGCTGACTATAAAGGAGCAGGAGGGATCTTTCTAGGGCGAAGAAAATCTTCTGTGTCTTGATCTGGGTAAGTTACAATTATCAAATTCAACTAACTGTTCACTTAGAATTGTGCATTTTACAGTATGTAGATTCTGCCTCAATAAAGTACTGTTCAAATAACATTAAAATAAATTGAATGATGATATATATAAAAAAAAATAAAGAACTCGGGAAGGAATTACTGTGAGGTGGAAGCTCTTTCCACTTGGGAACGGAATACCCTCCTGACACGGTGGTAAATGTCTTACTGCATTATCTCATTCAGTGCTCCATAATCCCCTGGAGTAGAAAGGTTTTCTTGGGCCTGAGAGACTTGGCGACTTTCCTGAGGTCACCCAGGCCATGCAATGCAGCAGAGTCAGAACATCAGGCAGGCATCCCAGACATGGGGCTCTAACCTCTACCCTCTCTCCCAGGCTTGGGCTGCTTTCTGTTAATTTGTGTAATTCCCACAACAACCAAGGAAGGTCATTGTCATTACCCCATTCTAAAGGCAGGACAAGGGACTCAGAGTGAAGCAGGGAGAGGGAGGTGAGCCAGGGCGGTGGGAGGGAAAGCCCACCCTTTCCCCACACCTCCCAAGGGGCTTCAGCTTCACATGATGGGACTGCTCGCTTCCCAGCTCCTGGCTGCCACCCCGAATACCATGCCACCCAGGCCCGTCCTCTGTCACTGGATCCAAACAAGAGCAGCCTCATCAGTTCTGAGGTGGATTCCCAACACAGAGAAGGCCATCTCCTGTGTGGCCACGCTGCAAACCCACAGCTTCCTAGTAGCAGGAGATGCTCACAGGTGAAGAGCTTGTCTCCACAGCCATCCGTCATCCGAGTGTTGGGATTTAGACACCGCCAGGGGTGTCACACCCCCAGACTCACAGGGGTCTGTGAGTTTAACTCCCTCTCCAACATGCCCGTGCCAGGGGGACACAGACAGCCCACTGCAAATGTCCCCTCAATGAATCAGTGACCATGGGCGTGATGCTCCTGGTGGCTGGTGTGTCCGACCAACTCTGACCTCGGGCGGACCACCAGCTCTGAGACCCCCACCAGAGAGGCAGCTTCCCACCTCCTCCTGCAGCTGACCCAGAAGGGCCTAGAGAGGGGCCACCAGGAGGCCTCTTGGAGGGGGACTTTCAGAAGGGAGCCAGCAGCTGACCCCCACCTCAGTTTATTGAGAGGAAATGGCCCGACAGCTTCAGAGGCCTGAGGGACACTTCTGCTGCCCCTCGTCCAGGCTGGCTCTGACACACAGGCCCCTTGGGACACGCAGGGACAGGAGACGGTGTCACAAGTCCTCGAGGCATCTCTGAATCTTAACTTGGCCACGAAAGGACAACAGCCCTGGCCGGGCCTTGGCTGGGAGGTTGTCAATCAGGAGAGGAGGTGAGATTCGGGGTGGCAGTGCTGTCCAATAGAACTTTCTGGGTTGATAAGCATGTTCTATGATATGGCCACTGCTCATCTGATATGTGACTAGTACAGCCATAAGTTAGCTTTTAACTTAACTTCATTAATTTTAGATTCACATGGCTACATGCGTCTACTGGCCACCACGCAGGACCACACACTCTGGAACCTAGAGGTTCACAGACGCTGCTGGGTGACCCTCCCCCGCTAAGGGCCCGAGTGCCCTGACTCTGCCAGAGGTCTTTGTTCTTTTGGTGGGGGAGAATCTGGCTGGTTTTGAGGACATTCAAAGAAAAGAACCAGCTTTGGCTCCCTAGGGGTGTCTCTGGGCCTGAGCTCCAAACCCCTCGGGGAGGAAGCAGAGCCCCGTGTCCTGGGGAGGGAGGGGCATGGCCCCAATGACAGGGATGCTCTAGAGAGGCTACCCTATCCAGGCCACCTCTGCAGGCCTGGAAGCCAGGGCCCCAGAAGGACTGTGACATCCCCAAGGTCTTTGCTAAAAAGTGAGGTGTAAACGTGGACACAATTCTCTTGGAGTCTTCCCAGCCGAGGCCAAGGAGGTGGCAGTGAGAGCCGGACCATGCTTGCAGTCCTTAGAGATGGACCTTTCAAACAAGCCCACAGGGGCGAGAAAGCCTGACAACAAGGCACGGCCCTCTGAACTGGCCCTGTCTGGTGGGGCCCAGGCTGCGGCTGTGCAGTGGAGACAGGGGGCAGTGGTGGCATCACCGCGGGCACCCATCTCCTGGTGTGAATTTCCCAGGAGAGCAGGCGGCCTGGTGGAGGGGCTGCACCTGCCTCTCCTGCCCACAGCCCCACAGCTCAAGGTCACGGGTCTGCAGGAAGCATCCTTTCCATCCCCACTTCCTGCACGACCTGTGGGTCATGGCAGGGAGCAGGCCCCATGTTTGGTGTCCCTTTTTCAACCCAGTTTTTCAATGGCCTTTAACCAGCTTCTGTATCCTCTCTGACATCCTCTCCTCCAGGCAGACACCAAGTCTGGAAAGGAAAACCTACCCCAGCTTCCCTTGCGCTGCCATCTCTTCTCCAGCGCCGTCCCCTTGGTGGGGAGACAGGACCACGTCTCAAGCACAGAAGGTTGCCAGAAACCTCACGTTGCTCCTGCAGGGAAGCCGGGTGCTGCTTCCTCCATGTAGCCGAGGCTGTCCACTCACCGGGTCTCGGTGACAAGGGAGAGGGGCCCAGGAAAAGCCACTTTCATCCTCTTCTTCCCCAGAGATGGGGCTTCAGCCCGAGGCAGAGACAAGGTTGAGACGTTGAAATAGCCGTGCGCCTGCTCCGGCCTCTGTCTGGGACGAGCCGAGTGACGCGGCGTGGGGGGAGAACAAATGTCAAGGCGACTGCCAGCCCGGGAGGGGACACACCAGCCCCGTGACAGTGAGGAGGGCTCTGCACTCAGCTGACGCCCCCTTTCTCTCTTCTTCCAGGTGTCCCTGCAGGACGGACACCAGCCTCGCCTCTGCAGACCCTCTCTGACGCGCGGACTTCACAAGTGACTTTTACTCTGGATCCCTTTTCGGCCCCGGACCGCTTCCTCCTCCAAAGCTTTATCCGCGTCCATCTCCAAGTCAGCATTTGGCTTCCATCAAGGGCAACCTGTGCGTGTGTTTCTCTTTGACCCAAGTAAATACTCCTGGCCCACATCACTTCCCCATTCCCCCAGGGTGGGGACAGGACAGCAGCCCTGATGACAGAGAGCCCGGGGTTCTGGTAGGCTCTGCCGTTGAGGAAGAGACTGCAGAGAAGGGCCCTCCCTCCTTGTGAATGACCCAGCAGCCCAGCAACTCCCAAGGCCCCATGCTTGCAGCCGCTCAGCAGAGCCCACGGGGCAGCAGGGGAAAGCATCGGGCACTGCGCAGAGGAGAGCATGGCTTCCTGGAGGAAGGCAGAGACACAGGAAGGAGGACGCAGCGGGTGGCTTCTCATCTTCCCACCTCCACGAGGAGGCTTGGAAGCCCATCCATCTTGCTGTCCACACCTGAACTTGGATGCTTCTGCGGGCATCCCTGTTCTGAGGCCAGCCAGACTCTGGGGAGACCCACGTCAGCCCACTCCACCCAGGAAGTTCTGAGCGGTCAGAAAGAAAGGGTCTTTACTTCTGGGCTAAGCATTCCAGGTTCGCCCAGTTCCCGTGGGAACCTCCAATAGCCCGATTCCACCAGCAATCACGGAAGCAGTAGCTGCTGTGTGTTTCCGAATCTGCACCCATGCCGGGGCTGCACTGTGATCACCTGTCTGCTTCTGTGGCATGCCCACCCTTCAAGGGGGGCCCAGGTACCGACCGCGTTTACAGGTGACTCAGAGGGGGTGACGAAACATGCCTGACGCCCAGGCGGGTGAGTGGTGGAGCCAGTGTCAGGGGACATGCCCTTGGCTCAGGGCCGCCCAGACTCCTGCAGGCCCTTCCAATCCCGGCCAACCACGCACACAAAGGGTCGCACAAGTCCAGTCTCTGCCCAAAAGCCCTATGGCCAGGCAGTCTCCTGTTCCCCAGGCCCCCTGGCTCTTCTGCACCCCTCCCGTGTCGAGGACATCACCTCCGCTGCAGGCCAGTATAGCATCCATGCTGGGCTCGCAGGGCCGGGGACATGTCCAGACTTGGTCCCTCTGCCCTCATCCGGGGATGTGGATAGCATCCATGCTG
>NW_020837953.1:50170080-50217712 GCF_003676395.1 Aethalodelphis obliquidens
CATCCGGGGATGTGGATAGCATCCATGCTGGGCTCGCAGGGCCGGGGGCATGTCCAGCCTTGGTCCCTCTGCCCTCATCCGGGGATGCGGGTGCTGCTTGCTCCTGGCCATCAGCTCCAACAGCAGTTTCCATCCTACCCTCCTCCTGGCGGGAAGGATAAATCATGAGACCCCAGCCCCCCCGGTAGCCGGGTCTCAGGGTGAGACTGAAGAGAGATTTGCTGCCTCCACAGGGGACGTGTCCACTTGCCAGGTGCCCTGTCTCTGGCCCCCTTCTGCCTTCTCTTTGCTCTTTGTCACATAGCTGGAGGCCCTCGAAGCCCCAGGCAGAAGCGGAGACTGCAGGTCAGGCCTGAGCTGCCACGTGACAGCATCATCTCGCAGGGATCCGGGAGGGAGAGAGGACCGTGGGGATGGGGCTGCCATGTCCCCAGGTCAGGCTCCCACAGCCCCGGCCACTGCCCACCCTCTGTAGGGGATGCCTGTCCTCCAGGCCTGGTTCTGCGTCAGAGTCGCCCGAGGGTGGGGCCGTGCTCGGGGCGCGGCAGGCGTCCAGCCTTCTTCACAGCTCCCAACAGCTCCATCAAACGTCTTGAGCATCTCCACCTGAACAACGAGCAGAGGAGGGAAGAGTAGAGCCGGGGTGGAGCCGTCCTCCTCACAGGACACAGCCCAACAGGTATTCTGGTCGGCAGCCGTCCAGCCCTCTGGGCCTTTCCACCTGGTCCCTCCAACTCGGGGGTGAGAGTGGCCAAGAGGCAGGTTGGGACCTGAGGCCTGGGACCGTTTGCTGCAGTGCCTGCACCTGGACAAACGTCTCCTCCAGCAACAAAATACAAAGACACTATAAGGGACTAAAAATAACTGCGTACATGGGCAGCTGGGGCAAGTTATGGACAGCAAGATGCAAAGAGACCAAAAGCCCGGCTGCCACTTCTGAAGAGTGGGAGCAAAAAATTGTGTTGGGAGCAAAAGCAGGGCACTGCGCATGGTACCCTGCACTCAACACCACCAAAGGGGTGGGCAGACCACCTAACCCCCACCAACCACCCGACCCATGGACACACCCCTCCCCTCACACCATATGAGGAAAGAGCTTGCCCCCCCTTGGGGAGCGAGCAAGGGAACCTGTTACTTGTTTTCACTCCTCCCTGCTGCAGCAGGAGCCCCAGTAAAGCCTTGCCTGAATTTCTTGTCTGGCGTCTTATCAATTTCTATTTATTAAGGAGGCCGAGAACCCTGGTCGGCAACAGCCTCACGCACGCATGCACACACACGTGGTGTTTGGGATGCACCAGTGGGAAGTAACAGCAGGCAGGGGGCCCCAGTGCTCAGGTAAAATTCCTCTAGATTAGGGAATCTTAGTTCAGAGCAAGAGGTTGCTGGATGAACCTTGGGGGTTCCACAAAGCCCCTAAAATCTTTGCAGACTTGGTTACTCTGTGTGTGTCTGTGCAGTTTGGAGGGAGTGAAATCCTTTGATCAGAACTTCAGAGAAGCCTTGGGGAGTTGCCAGCACAAGGGAAATCGAAGCTCACCACCCTCCCCGGGGGGGAGGGACTCCTCCGCACGGCTTGAGTGAGACCCCGTCCTGCAGGAGGGAGGGCTGGGCCTGAGCCTTGGCCGGCCTCAGGGGACACCTCAAAGGCCATGAGCTCTCTGCTTGTGCTCAGAGGCCCCCACGGGCTAGGGGATCCCTCAGGCCAGTCCACACCGGAGAAGACCTCAGATGCATGTGCAGAATATTTCCAGCTCTGGAGAAGGAAGCAGGGCATACACCGGCTCAGCGAACCTAGAAAACCCAAGCCTGCACACCCCCCCATACCATGCTAGTGCACCGCACCCCAGCGCTTGGGAGTCGAGCCCGGTGCCGATGTGGAGGGAAACCCACGCTTCCTCGCTGGGCAGTTATGCTGATGGGCTAAGCACCGATGTACGGGAGAACGTTTAAGTTCTAAGCGGATCAGCCACTCCTTCCAAAAGAAGGCTGGGAGAAAGGTACCGGGCTCAGGATGGAAACCATGCTCACAGGTCTTGAATTGTGATGCTGAGCTAGTTTGCAAAAGGGAAGGAGAGAGAGAGAAAGGTCAGGTAAGAGTTACTGGAACACGAGAAGCCCAGCAAAGCCTGCACATGTGAAACAAACCAAGGCAGCAGCCCTCAGACTAAATGTGAACCTGGTGGAAACGGATCAGTAGGGAAGAGCAAGCGTGTGCGTGCCACGGAGACAGACGCCACGCCGGTCACGCACAGCGTCCCTGGCCACTCTGCAGCCTCGACAGCTGTGGACCACGTCTGCCACATTACCTTCTGCAAAGGGCACAGGGAGTCTCTGCTCCCAGGCTGAACCCCACAGCAGATGCTACAGTCTCCCCAACCTGTGAAGGGGGGCAGAATAGGACACCCCAACAGAGGCTACTTTGGCATAGGAATTATTTTGAGCTGAAAGCAACTGAGAAGAGGCAGATACAAGAAAAGCCCTTTGTCCTCTCCCCATTTACCTAAAACAGGACACAGATTTGTGAAGGTGTCCCTCTCCCCCCAGTCAGGAGGGACAGAAGTTAATCACTGGAGTCCACGCTGGGCCCTGATCAGCCCAGAGGAATCCACACCATAAACCTCACTCACTGGCCCTTGCCTCCCACTAGGTCCCCCATGTATTTGTCCTCCCACCACTTGCTGCCTTAGAAACTCAAAGACTAGTTCCTTTGTCTTGTCACTTCCCTAGGAATCTGTTTTTCTCTTGTTAGATGTTATGTAAGCCCGAGTTCTAACCACCTCTGAGTTACTCATCTCTGAGTTCTCCACGATGCATGTGTTAGCAACCTTTTTTTGTTTTTCTCTTGTTAATCGGTCTTTCCTCTGTCCAGTGTGCAGGGTACCAGTCAATGCACCTATGATGTTTAGAGGCAAAAAAGAAGTTTTTCCTTCCCTTGCACCTGCTTCCAACTGTCTTCACAATCTAACCGCAAATTCACTTCCTTCCAACAGTGACCCCATGTTGGCGGGCCCAACACTGTGCTGAGCCCCAGAATATAAGAAATGATTTGACCTGGACACCCCCAAATCCGCTCCCATTTGAACCTCATTGTCTGGAAGGACAGAAAGGCAACCAGGGTGGAGAAGCAATGGTAGGGCTGAGGCAGGAGGCACCAAGCCCCAGTATGAGGATGCACATGTGGACTGACCTTGGGCTGTCCTTGAGTCCCCACCAGCCTCTGTTTATTCACTTACAATGGGTCTGGTAACAAGAGAAATCACCTTGTAGCACATGGAGTCTCCCAGAGCCTGGCACAGGACAGGCACTTGCATCGGTCAGGGTGAGCTAGGTCAAGCTGTGCGAAAAACAACCCCCGTGTCTCAGGGCTTTCAAGTGGGGGCCCTGCTCTGCCAATAGAACAACCACTGCCTGGGGTGCTGCGGGTCCCTGTGGCCAAGGGAAGCAGAGGCAGACAAATCACACACTGGCTCTTCAAGCTTCCACCTGGAGCTGTCAAGTCACCTCCACTCACTGGCTGGAAGTCCCACGGCCACACCTAACTCCCGTGAGCAGGAAAGTGCAGTCACCTAGCGCCAGAGGGAGTGCTGGGGAGGCTGCATAAATGGGGCGGTGGGGCTGGCGGCCTTGCTGATGGGGCCCCATGGGGGATAGGCAGCCCCACAGGGACACGGTCTTCAATGCAGATAGAGCTCTGGTGACAGGGTCATCATTTCAACAACTGCCTCTGAGCTTCTGGTGCGAGGTGCTGTCCTAGAAGCCAAGAACGCAGCCGAGGACAAACGAGACAGCAATTCTGTCCTCGCAGGTGGCTCACGCTCTAGCTGAGGATATGCATACGTGATGTACCGTCCGTGTGCATGAACTGTACAGGGCAGCCCTGCCCAAGAGAACTTCCTGCAACAACGGAAATGCTCTATATCTGCACGGCATGTCTGGGTGCTGAGCACTTGAAATGCAGCCAGTGTAACTAGGAACAGGAATTGTTTATTTTATTTACGTTTAATGCATTTATATTTAAACAGCCACACGTGGCCAGTGGCCATCGTGCTGGACAGCACAAAGACTATTAAATGATGCGAAACACAAAGTAGAAGGTGACGCGGGGGAGAGGGCCCGAGGGCAGTTGAGGGGGTGGGGGAGCTAACGAGGGGCATTTAAATGGAGACCTGAGGCAGCAGGAGCAGCCCGTGTGGACAGCTGTGGAAAGAGCACCCTCCCTGGGCAGAGTGAATGGTGTGTGCAAAGGCCCTGGGGCAGGAGCAGCCCAACACACTCAAGTAAGAGCAAGCAGGTCAATGTGAAGCAGAAAGAAGGGAGGAACAATGAGGGGGTCAGAGGGGTCACGGGGAAGTGGGGGCGGGCAGAGAGGTCACAGGGAAGCGGGGGCTGGGGCCAGCTGAACAATGGCCCCTCAGATACCCACGCCCTAATCCCTGGAGACTGTGACTCTGTTCCTTCCATGGTGAGAGGGGTTTGGCAGATGTGATTAAGTTAAGGGTCGTGGGATGGGGAGATTCTGCTGGGTTACCCAGGTGGTCTAATCGTCATCACAAGGGTCCTGGCAGGAGGGAGGCAGGGGCATTGGAGTCAGATGTAGACGTTGGAGGAGGGGAGAGATTGGAAGATGGAGGAGGGGCCGCCAACTCAGGAAACTGGAAAAGACAAGAAACGACTCTCCCCCGGGGTTTCTAGAAGGAACCAACCCTGCCAGGACCTTGATTTTAGGACTCCTGACCTCCAGAACTCTAAACTAATAAATCTGTGTGGTTTTAACCTGCTACATTTGTGGCAACTTCTTACAGGGAACCCTACAGGGCCTTGGGCGCCTGCCTGAGGACTGTGGCTTTTATTCCAAGAGAAACGGGGCCATGTCAGTCACCTCGTGCAGAGCAGAAGCCCGTGTCTGGACACCACTTGTCACAGCCCAGCCAGACCTCCTGGACTGTCCCCTTTGTCCACTCATCTGCACCTGGGCTGTTTCAGGCAAGTGGCGGGACGTGCAGATGGAACCGGGGGGCACGACACAAGTTCAGGGTGGAGGAGCCTGGCCTCTTACCCGCAGACCTCAGCCCCAGGGGAGACACGCGGCCTCCAGGAAGCCCCTCCAGCTGACCCGAGTGGCCATGGCCCCCTCAGCGAGCCCCACCTGCACTGTCCCTGTGACTGACCAGCCTCCAGACCCCTGGAACTCCCTGCGTGTGTTCATGCTTCTGACGGAACATCTGGGTTCAGCCAGCCCCTTGGAGCCTGAACGTGGCACCCGGGGGCCTAGGACCCCCTCATCCGCCCATCACCCGACGATTCACCAAGCACACGGTGGGGGCCAGCCTGGGTCGAGGTCTGAAAGGAGTGACAGCCGGAGAGAGAGTCCAGGCCCCTGAGATGCCCCAACTAGCAACAGAAATGGGGACTCTGTCAGCACTTACAGGTCAGGGTGGAAATGCCATAGAAGAGGAGGGACTGGGAGAGCCCTGGGGGTGGGAGTGGGCTTGCTTCCAGAAGGTTCTGGGGCAAGGAGCAGCAAGGCCCTGGGAGGAAGGGCGGAGAGAACATCTGGAGCAGAGAAGACCAACTAGAGGAAGGCTGGTGTCCTGAGAACCTGGCCCACCTCCCGCCTCTGTCTGTCTGGCTGTCTGTCTGTCTGGCATGGCAGCTGGAAGCCTACACTAAGGTGGGGGTGAGGGCTACGCAGGCTTCCTCTGCTCGCAGCTGCCACTCAGCAACAGGAGGACAGGGGAGTTGGCTCCCACCTGTCTGGCGCTGGCGACCCTCCTGAGGTCAGTGGAGGCCCACTGGGGCTGAGACGCTGCTTCCATGACCCATGGCAGCCTCAGTGGTCCCCACAGCCCCCAGCAGCCACTGCGACCCCTCCTGAGCCCCTGTCCCTTCCTGGTGTCACCTTAGTGAGGTGGTGTCTTAAGGGAAGCGAGGAGGAGGCCCCAGCCTCAGCTCTGGCTCTGGGACCGCGAGGACGGTGCACCACCGTTCCCCTCCATCCTCCCTGGCCAACCTGGCGCATGAGCTTCAAAGGGCAACTGGAAGTTTCCACGGCAGAAGATGCCATTAGGACACTGATTTTCAGTGAGATGTTCTCCTCTGGGTCCTGAGACTTGACACTAGAGGGACAGACAAGAAGACACATTCAGGAACACAAATGCATGTGTGGGGTCTGAGAAACATCACCTCTCGCAAGGCCCGATGCAGCTGAGTTCCCAAAAGGCCTCAAGAGGAAAAGCCATACCTCTTCTAAAAGCAATGATTTAATCGAAGAAGAGAGGCCAGTCTCCATCCACATCACTTTGGACAGCTGCAAGTGGAACTGGACCCACGGCTCCGTGGTCCCTGGGTCACCACCTGCCCCCCACCCCATCACTCCCTCATTCCTCCATGAACAGGGCTGCAATATCCAGCAGGGACTGGGTCCAGGACAGGGCTGGGCCTCCAGCTCAGGGCTGGCGGCTGACAGCGCAAACCACCCTGTGTCTGCGTGACCGAGGCAGGTCGTCACGGCCGCTCACACTACAACGGCATCCAGAGCGCCACCGAGGGCTGGAATAAACACGGGAGACAGCGCGCTGGGTGCCAGGCGATGAACGGGAGGAGACTAGGCATTCGTCAGCAGGCTGGGCGGCCTGCCCAGCTGCAGGTGTGCCTCGGGCCAGTTTGCACCTTGTGTCCAGACGCAGCTGATCAATTCCTGCAAGACTGCAGTTCAGAGACCAAGCGAGCGGGGAAGACGTTCGCATCCCTTCGTGGGAACAGCCGGCCCTCCCTCCCTCCCACGCAGGAGTGCACAGCTACGTAACCATGAGTCACCTGTGTGTTTCTGGGGAGGCCTCAGCTCATGCTTCTCCCAGCCTGGGCTCCCCGCTGGCGCCAGCGGCGCGAGATTCTATTTCTTCTGCAAACGGTCAGCTCCGCTTCCCTGGCCGGGCTGCGGTCTCCGCCTGGCACTTGGGAGCCACTCAGCGCTCACTAGTGGGATGAACGAATCAATCAATCAATCACTTTAGTGTAGTTTAGTCCCTGGTGGGACGGGGACGGGCCTGAGCTGGAGGCGGGAGGCTGGGTTTCCATCCAGGATCCAGGGCTCACCAAAGGGGAAGACAGACATGCAGAGCAGGAGGGGCTCTGGGGAAGGTCCCGGGCTGGGGAGTCATTCGTGGGGGGGAACCTGGCACAGACCCCAAGGGACCACTCAGTAGCTACATGAGTTCAGACAGCTCAGTAAACCTTTCTGAGCCCCAGTTTCTTCATCTGTGAAGTGGGTATAATATTACCCTCCTCTTAGAGTCATAGCACAAAACAAGTGAGTTAATGTATCAAAGACCCTGGTCTAAATAAATGCTCCGTGAAAAGAAGACTGTGATATTCCGTTCCCTCAGCCCCAAGGTGCCCACCTCCCACCCCGTATTACCCAAGCTTTTTATTTTCTGTATTTCTGAGGTTCTGACATCTGGTACCTTGCTGACCCTGGAGAGCCCCTCCCAGGGCCAGCCAATCCCTAGAAATGATGGTAAATGGACTTGTGCTCCTTTCATACACAGACTGACCAGTCCAGAGCCCACATTCATCCATCAGCTCACACTCAGGACCACTTTCCCCTGCCCCAATCACCCAGGGCCAGATACAGACAATTAGAGGCAGCCCCGATGCCCCAGAGCCCACTGAAACGATTCAAACTAGCCAGTCCTCAGCTCAGAGCAGCATGGGTGCAGTGGAGCTGGGATGAGGTGGTCAGGTTTTAGTAACGTTGTGAAATTCGAGCAGACAGGATTTGCTCATCAGTCGGGTGGAGGGTATGAAAGAAAGAGGAGTGAAGGATGACTCAGAGGTTTCTGGCTTGTCTTTAACCAAGAGACAGAAAGTGGAAGGTTGGGGGAGTTCAGCTTTTGCAACCTAAGTGTCCACTGACAGAGAAATGGATAAAGAAGGGGTGGTACACATACACAATGGAATACTACTCAGCCATAACCAAGAATGAAATCATGCCATTTGCAGCGACATGGATGGACCTAGAGATTGTCATACTAAGTGAAGGAAGTCAGACAGAGAAAGACAAATACCATATGATATCACTTACATGTGGAATCTAAAATATGACACAAATGAACTTATCTACAAAACAGAAACAGACTCAAGACATAGAAAACAAACTTATGGTTACCAAAGGGGAAAGGAAGGGAGGATAAATCAGGAATTTGGGATTAGCAAATACAAACTACTATACATAAAATAGATAAACAACAAGGTCCTACTGTATAGCACAGGGAACTATATTTAATATCTTGTAATAAACTATAATGGAAAAAAACAAACAAACCTAGGCAGTCTTGTGTCTTTTTACCCTGTGTCACCCATTCCTTTTTGCAAAAACCACAGTAGAGGTTTCTGCCCATGTTCCCCACCCTGCCGCTGCCCCCTGCCCCCTGCCCCCTGCCCCCTGGCTGGCCCTGGTGCTTCTCCATGTAGCCCTCTGTGGCACACCTCCTGTTTCTGGATGTGAGTATAAACTTTTTCCTTCCTGACGTGTGTCCTACCACACCTGGCTAGAATAAACCTCAGACTCCATTATAAGACATCCACCCCAAACTTGTCACCCACAGGCCCGGATGCAGACACCTTGCAGGAAAGTCTGGGTGGAGCACATAAACCATGGCAAAGGCTTCTTTCTGGGATGCAGCAGGAGGCAGGGATGGGGCCGGAGCAGGGGCCAGCTTTTGCCCCGGCTAGACCCTGACTGAGTCTCCCCTCCCCTCCCCCCACCTCTCCACCCACTAGTCCCTCCTCCGCCACCCGTCGCTGAGACAAACGTCAGTGGCAGCCGGAATAATGGCAAAACTGTAATGACTTATTTATGACCGTTTGTGTCAGAAGTCTGATTTTTTTTTAATTTCCAGAAGACACTAATTCAAAAATGAAGCCCCAAGCAAAAAGATTTATCAGAAAAGATGGAGAATGAAATGGCTTGACATGTGTGTTGCCTTTTCCTCCTTTACATTCCCCTGGGCCGTTAGGCAGGGAAAACATAAGCAGGGGAGAAATGCCTCCAGTATTGGTTCTGGGGGCCCAGCTCATGGGGGGACAAGGCGTGGCTCTCACTCCCTTGCCAGGTCAGCGCCCCGTGGGTCAGGCTCTGGGCCAGGGGCTGGCAGCGGACTTCCCACCTTTGCTGAGTCCCCAGCCAAGGGGCAGAGATGATCTTCACCAGGTGAGGAAGCTTGACGGAGCACCTAAGATGATCTGGGATGTGCTGTTGACCTGGGGAGAACCCGCTTCCCGGCATCCTTCTGTGGGCAGTCCCATCTCACCCCTGACCCTACAGGGCCACAAAGAGGGAAGAGGAGGAATTTACATTATCTGAAGACAATCACCTGGAAAGCACGATCAATGGACATATTTATCACTTCTCGGAGCTTTCATTGTCGAAGCAAATTCCCCGGAGATAAGAAGGCGAGATTCATTTCACACCGGATGGGCCGTCTCTGCTGGCCCAGCCCGTCTGAATTGGATGCTAGAAATCTTCAGGAATAATGAGTCTGATTTGGCATTTTGAAATAGACTTTGGACACCTAACTACAGGTTTTATATTTTCCCCCCTGACAACCACTTAGAATGTTGCCTTTAGCTCATGTCCCCTATAAAATTCTCAGTAGGGCAAATTCGTTACTTTTATTGGGGGAAATTTTTACTCAATAACATAATTATCTCCACGTAGAGGCAGATCCTGAGTGAAAATACTGTGTGGTTGGGAGAAGTTGCAGGCGGCTCCCTCCCCAGCCCCGTCCTTTTTTGGGAGGGGAGGGGGGACTAGGTGGCCCAGTCCCAGGAAGATTCAGGAACAGCATCCCCTCCCTTTTTCTCCCCTGCCCCCCAGTCATGAAAAAGTTAGGACCACCCCCTGACCCACTTTCCTGTCCCTCACTGCCCAGGGAGAAGCAGAAACGCCCTGAGTCGGGTCAGTTGTTTAGAACTCAATACAAAATTCCTGTCAAAGCGTCTCCCCTTCCCGAGGCCACACCAGTGAGGCCACGACAGCCACAGGCCCAGAGACTCTGCCCCTGAAGTTCTGAATCTGACAGCCCAGGGCAGTAGTCCTGGGAGGGGGCCTCTGGGTGAATCGGAAGACAGCCGCCTGCAGGCCAGAGCGGGGCGGGGGGTGGGGGGCTCACCCTATGCCCCAGGGCATGGAGGCAGCTTTGAACTGGGAATTCCTCCAGGAGCCCCTCCTCCCACCTTCCCCACTGCAACTCCTCGGCATCCCTGCCGCATCCCTGCTGCGCTCTCAGACTTCTGCTTTGCTCCGCCCTCACCCCCCTCAACGCACTCCCCCTGGACCAGCCCCTTGAGGTGCCACCCACCACAGCAGGGCGGGAGCAAGAGCCCACCCCTCTCCCAGGCTGCCGTTCCAGCAGGTTGTCCCCTCGCATCACCATCTCCGACATCCTCGTCCTGAGCACAGCCTCTCCACTCGGCTACACGTCTCCCGGGATCTCCCTGTGTGACCCCACTCACACTTCCAACCGAGAGCTTGACGCCTCCACGTGAGGTCTCTGGGTCCCTGACAGCACAGAAAGGGCGTATGTTCCTGGCCCGTTTACCCCCTAACCAAGCTCTTCCCGCCCGCAGCCCTGAGGCCCCCACTTCAGGCAGTGGCAGCTGCATGCCCCAATGTCCAGCCGGGAACTTGGCTGTGACCTCTGATGCCTCGCTGTGGTCCACACCCACCAGTCCCCATCCATGCAGACTATCACAGACCTGCCCCTCTGTCTGTCTCCATGCCTCCCCTTCATCCAGGTATCACCACCTTGTGCCCAGGCGACCACCAGACAGTCCTGTTTGGACCCTCAATTCTATACTTGCACCTTCCA
This sequence comes from Aethalodelphis obliquidens, assembly GCF_003676395.1. Taxonomy (NCBI): domain Eukaryota; kingdom Metazoa; phylum Chordata; class Mammalia; order Artiodactyla; family Delphinidae; genus Aethalodelphis; species Aethalodelphis obliquidens. Next base: position 50,180,952 of record NW_020837953.1, read on the forward strand.
ACCCACTCTCCACCCAGAATCTTCTTAGAGCCACTCACACTCTCCCTCCTTCCTTAGCATTTCCAGCGGCTCTCATTGCAGGGGGCTGGACCTCAGTGTCCCCCGGAGGCCACAGGGCCTGAGGGCCTGGCAGGCTTCCTGTGACATGTCATCTTGTGACCCCCAAGCCCATGCAATGACCTCCGCTCACCTCCTTTTCCATCCTTCACTCACAGACCTCTGTCCTCCCAGGGCCCGAGGAGGTAGGAATGCATGGCTCCACCCACCATTTTCCCTGACCACGTCCTGCTCTTTCTGGTCTCTGTACCTCAGAGAGCCTCCCATATTTCCCCTTCTAAAACTGGTTGTCACCCCGCCCCCCCACACCGTGTTTGTTTCCTCCCAGTATTTCCCACACTGGAAGTAACTTTATCTGTTTACTTGTTTATTTTTAGGTCTTTCCACTACAATATAGGCTCAGTGGAGACAGAGACACTGTCTGTCTTGTTTATAACAAGTCTACAGTTACCAGAAGAGGGTCTCTAGGTGGGAATCCATGAGATGGGTGGATGGATGTATGGGTGGATGGATGGATAGGTAGGTGGATGGATAGATGGTTGGGTGGATGGATGGATGGGTGGGTGGGTGGATGGATGGATGGACAGGTAGGTGGATGGATAGATGGTTGGGTGGATGGGTGGGTGGGTGGATGGATGGATGGACAGGTAGGTGGATGGATAGATGGTTGGGTGGATGGATGGATGGATGGATGGATGGATGGATGGATGGATGGGTGGGTGGATAAGTCGATGGATGAACGAGTGAGTGGCTGGATGGGTGGATGGAGGAAGGGAGGAAGCAATAAGAAGAACTAACTCTTCTTCGTGTTTACTTGCACCAGGGGTTAGACGCAGAGCTTCACACATGTCTTTACAAACACCTTAAAAAGTGGGCACTGTCATGGGTTCATTTTACATTTGAGGGGATCAGAGGAGTGAGGTGACATTCCCAGGGTCTCAGGGCAGGATTACTGATGAAGCATTTAGGCCACAGAGGAGTTCAGTAGACTTTAATTTTCATGCCCTGGCCCTGGCCCAGGGACACAACTCAGGTGATTTCTTTGAGGGGTTTCACCATCAGAGGATTTGTTATGAAACCGAGGTGGAGGGGTGGGAGTTGCCATGGAGGGAGGGGCCACTTCCTATACCCATCTTCATTTGGACGCTTCCCTTGAAATCAGTAAACAGCAGCACCAAGGTAGGGCCTGGCCTCAGGGTGAGGTGGACCTCAGGGCAAAGGCAACCCCTGCTGGTCAGAGCCTGAGTCAGGGGATCCAGGAGCGACGGCTGCAGGAGCAGGATGAGGGCCGCTGTGAGGACATGAGACCTCAGGCTGGCCCAGGAGCCACGACACATGGGGTCTGAGGCTGAGGCAGCCCGGCAGGAGGGAGGGGACAGGCACAGAGCAAAATCGATCCGCCTGCCTGCCTCACCCAGACCCAGGGCACCAACTCCTCTACTTTACTTGGGACTTTTCTGGTTATAGCACCACAGTCCCACAGCCAAGGGTTTGCCTGGGACTGCCCCGATTTTAAAACCCAAAGTCCCATGGCCCAGAATCCCCCTCAGTGATGAGCAAACCAGGACAGTTAGTCACCCTGCCAGGTCCCCACATAGAGAAGGGCATCCGGGTCTCAAAGACACTGGCAAGAGAGTCAGACCCTCTGGAGAAGCACCATAAACCTTCCCTGGAGGAGGAGCCTGGGCCCCCTGCCCCTGGGAAAATGTTTGATGTCCTCTGCTCTCCTGGGTGGCCGATGAGCCATGCCCTGCTGGCTGTCAGCTGAATCCCTGGAGGCTGAGGTAGGTTGCTTTGCACAGTTTTCCGTTGTGCTGTTGGTGGTGGTTTTCTTTCTGTCATTTGTGGGAGTATCTCTTTGTATTCTCTGAAGCTGTTGATCTCTTGTGAAACCCGAAATGTTTCCCCTGGACTACAGAGTCTGGGAGGGTGGACCTGACCAGGGCTGATGGCCCCAGCCAGCCCGTGAAGTTGCAGCTTTTCGCCGCTGTGTGGAAACCTGCTAATGGGGGCTAGACGCCCCCCTCAGTGCACTCCCTCATGTCTGCAATTATTACATGGCTTCTGCCAGCCAGGCAATATTGGCTAATTTTTCCTATTATCTCATTAATTCAGGTCTGGGAAAAGAAGGAGCAAAACGTCAGGTTTAGAGAAATCTTTTCACAAGCACTTGGGAATAACAGGCCGGACGATGGAGAGTTAAAAGTTCCACCCGCACAGCCCCTCTTTGGGCACCTTCAGGAACCCGAGGTTGAATTCCACTGAGGGAAACCAGGTGATGTCGTTCCGTCCTTCTGATTCCGGCCTTTAAGAAAAATCAACAATTTTCAGGCATGTCAGGTGCTGGGGCCAGAAGAGGAGGGAGCGTTTGGACATTTACCGAAAAGTAAAATGTTTCTCTTCTACTCTTGGTTTATTTCTACGTTTTCGTCCTTTGACCACACAGGTCTCTGCAGTTGATACAATGATAGCCTCCCATGGGTCCCCAGGAAGGTTCTCACCCAGACACCTCTGGGTCTGGAGGCCATGTCTTTGGCTTTCCTGACAATTAAGTCACCATCTTCTGCTGGAACCTGGTTCTCAAAGGGCCTTGTCGTCAGCGCCTTGGAGCAGACTGTCAGCCTCCCTGTCTGTGGAAGCCAGGCGCCCATCACGGGTGTGCTGAATCCCCAGGGCACCCTCCACTGTAGATGGGCAGCGGGGGCCCAGAGAGGCCAAGCAGCCTGACCAAGGCCATGCAGCTTAGCAGCTATAAAGGCAGATTCCAGCCAACTCTCTGAACCTGGAGCCCACACATGCTTGACCACTGCTCTCCCATCTCCCTAAAGGATCTGAAACACAGTCAGTGTCCAATGAGATTACCTTCAACACCATAACGGAATAGGGTAGAGGTTTAGAGTTAGGAGGGGTCTCAGAGATGTCGGGGGAGACAAATGTGAACTTTAAAATCCCTGGCTTTGAGATGGCTGTAGAGCAACAGGGGAAGCAAAGGCAACCAGCAGGTGGCAGAGACAAGACACCTGCATGAGGGCGGGGAGCTGACCCCCTTTGCCGCTCAGGGGGCAGCAGGAGGAAGGGTGTTGCTGAGGTATCTGAGCCCTGGGCTGGGCTGAAAACACAGTCACCAGGCAGAGGAAAGGCAGACGGTGACGGTGGAGAGCCTGAGAGGCAGCAGAGCCGGGCACGTCCCAGCGATGGTGGAGTGGGCGGGGGGTGGCGGGCAGGACTTGGAGCTGGCAGGACACTTACTAGTGGCCCCAACAGCTGTGTGAAAGAGGAGAAAAACCTTCAACCTCTTAGGCATTTTTCATGACTGCATGTTTAGCTAATCCTAGTTACGTGCTTGGCTAGAATGATAATTATAGCTGACTGATGTTTTCTGTCATGGAGAATACTCTACCCTTGAGAGGGCTTTCATGGGAAATCCATGTTCTACAAAATTACACTGTGTGAAACAATCTGTGGAGTCCCCAAGAGGGCGGGTGCCTGCATGGGTTCAGGCCCCCGGCGCCCGCCCTGGGTCATAACCTTCATCTTGATGCTTGTAAAACATGAAAATGAAAAAATTACACCATTTTTTCAGAAGAGGATACCGTGGTCACTAAATATTCTAGATAAATACTGGTAGGAATAATCACAGCCATCACTTTTTAGTATGTACCAAAAGCCAGGACTGCACTATGTTCTTTTTCTATGTATGTAAACACATGCATTCTACACACGTAAAGTAAACAAACTATGATTCCCATTTCGTAGCCATCGAAGGGCAAGTAATTGAGCCTCATAAAGGTCTAATATCGCACGACACAAAAGCAGCAAGATTAAGATGTCAACCCACATATGACTGACTGCAGACCCAGGACACTCACTGCCAGCCGAGTGCACCATTGCACGGCTACTCTGGAAAACTATGTGTCAGACCCTATTACAGCTAAACACGCTCTTCCCCTGGGACTGAGGGATGCCATGCCTTGATAAACACCTAAGAAAAATAAGTACCTGTATCCACTAAGGAAATGTACCAGAATGTTCGTAACACCTTTATTATAACAAAAAGCTGGAAATAACTCAAATGTCCAACAACAAAAGAATGGATAAATAAATCATACTGTATTCATATAATGGAATCTACATAGCAATGAAGTACCACGACATGAGAGAACACGAATGACTCTCACGTATGTAGTTTTGACAAAAGAAGCCAGACAAAAGAGTCACATCTCAAGATGCATTTAAACGATGTTTTATATTAGGCAATGGTGCAAGATGTCAAGAACGGGGTTACTTTGGGGGATGATGATGGGGAACGGGCATGAGGAAGGCTTCTGGGGTTCAGGCAATGCCCCATACCTTGATCTTGGTGGTGGTGACGTGGATATACTCACTTCGGAAGAATTCAAGATGTACATTTAGGATTTACACAATTCACTATATTTATGTTGTACTCTAATACAAATATTTACAAACAAAACAAAAAAAAACCTGTCCTAAAACTTAACAGTTCCTAATACAAAAGGCCCTCTGGGCTCCCACAGGGTCCTCACTGACTCCGTTGGTCTACACCCATCTTTCACTCAGCAAAGGTTTACTGGGGGCTGCAATGTGTCCGCCTGTGCTAGGTGAGTCAACGCAGTATTAACTTCTGCTTTCATTGGGATGAATATCCTACAGCCATTCTGTGGGAGGAATAAAAGATCAGACTGAATTTCTCTGATTTCAAAGCATACTTGGGATGAATTTATCTATTTATCATGTAGACAGCATGTAATTTTAAATTTTTTAACTGAATCTTCTACTTGGGGGCTTTTAATATCCAAAAATTTATTATAGGGAGACAAAAGCCCCACCAAAATACAAAATATACTTCAATACTTAAAAAAGAAATCATTATCATTATCACTATCATCATCATCACCAACACCACTGTCATTATCATCTTCATCACCATCATCACCACCATCATTCATAATCACTGTCATCATCACCATCAACATCACCATCATCATCATCATCACCAACACCACCATCATCATCACCATCATCTTCATCACCATCAACATCACCATCACCACCATCATCACCGTCATCACCACCATCAACATCACCATCATCACCATCACTATCACCATCATCATCACTGTCATCACCACCATCACGGCCACCCCCATCACCATCACCATCATCTTCATTCTCACCATCACCGTTATCACCATCACCGTTATCACCATCATCATCATAGTAAATTACATGATAAATTAGAGAAATGTGCTTTGTATCATTTCCCAGATGTTCCCTGTAGGATTAAGTTCCGGACACCATAGTAGAAGCTGTTTGATAACTTACCTTTGGTAATGCCTTCCTTTCCCTGCATCAGTTCCCTATACCCCACCCATAGAAACAATTTGCACCTGAATCATCATCTCAGGATCTGCTTCTGGGGACAGCCTAAAAAAGAGAATCCTCCTTGGGTCGTTGTGAGGATTAAATGAGGTAAACCAAATAAAGTCGGACTCATAGGAAGTAGTCAGTAAATCTTATGTATCATTGGTCCCAAGAAGTCACTGTGTTCTTGACTTTGGGGAAATGTGTTGTTACAAGCACTGCTGGGATTGATGAGTCCATCAATTCCCACAGAAGGCTTGGAATTCTTTTCTCACATAATATCTGACCTGTTTTCTCAGTGAATTCGTCACTTCCTCCCCCCAGGCTCCCTGGAAAGGAGGGTCTGGTCTTACTAATTTTGTATTCTAAGCATTTAACAAGGATGCTCATTAAATGGAAACTGGGACATTAGCCTTTTCTGCAGCAGCTTCAGCCTTCCCTCCCCAGATACAAGGGAAGGGGGTCTGGGCCTGATACCTGTGATCCAAGTTACTGTGAGACCTTGAGCTGGTCATTTGGCCTCTCCAGCCCACCCTTTATTCCTCACATCTAAAATGACAATCACAATAAAAATGACCCCATGCCATTGCCATGGGGAAAAGTTAAGACAATACTGTTAAAGTGCTTAGTACAGAGCCAATGACAAGTAAGCACTTAATGTTTGCTTTGATTATTTTTTACTGTAAGTCCCTTAATTCTGCAGCAACCAATCCTTTGAATGACTTTCCTATTGCTACCCTTTAGATTCCAACCAAGACCAAAACATGCAAATGCAGATGGAAACTTCATCCTAGATTCCTTCTGAGCCAAACATGAAAGCAGCAGTCACCCCCAAGCTACTGGATTCATATTGTTTTCTTCCTGGCAGCTACATAAGTATTCAGATGCTGGTCCCCGGTGTTGCTGTTGTTGTTTTAATTGAAAACACCAAGTTAACAATCGATGTCCATGATTCAGTAAGTGGCAAATGAATACAACTTTCACTGGTCCCGATTTCCCTCTACTGCTCATTTCCCTGGGATGCTTCTACTCCACCAAGAACACAGAAAGCCTGGGGCAGAGAGTGAGGAACAGAATATTGTGACAGAGCCTTCTCCCTTAGTAAAAAGCAAAGTACAAAATTCCCTAAAAAAGAAGAGTTCGGAAAGAGGAGAACTTCAGACTGGAGGATCCTCCAGGGAAAGGACTGCTGATCATGAGAACATGGCCATAGGCTAAGCTCAAGTAGTATTTGTTGTCTGAATGACCTGATGGATCAATGCCATTCTCTAGGCAGGAAGGGACCCCTTATATAGATCTGACCCTCTCCCCTTCTTTATACCCAGGGAGAAAATATAGAATAGAAGCTTTGGAATAAAACATTAACGTCCAGATTCACCACTCACAGGCTCTGTGATCTTAGGCTTGTTGTCTACCTCCCTGAGCTGTGACTTTCTTGTTTGCAAAACATGATTAATAATACCCAACTCACGGGGTTAACAGGAAGAGTAACTGTGGCAGCACTTGGGGACTGCATTCAGCTGCAGATAACAGGAAACCTTCCTCTAGAGGCTGAAACTGTGAGGGGGTTTAATTAACGTATGCAACAGGGTGGGCAGTCCTGAACTTGTGAGACTATAAATGGGGACATCTGAGACCCGGGTTCTTCCTTCTTCTGCTCCACCATCATTACTGTGGCTTTTATGCTCATTGCCCCAGGGTGGCTGCTGTGCCTCCAGCCATCACTTCCAGTTTCCAGGCAGGAATAAAAGGGAAGGTTGAAGGGGTGAAGGGCAAAGAGCCTTCTCCCAACAAGGCTTTACATTTGTGTTTGGGAAGGGCTACTCTCCCCAGTAGCTTTCATCTGGGTTTCATTGGCCAGAACTGGGTTGCATGGCTATAGTTCCCATTGCGCACATGTCACATGGAACAAACCCAGAGTCTGTGATTGAGGAAGTCAGGGGAAGGGGAGGGAAGACATTGGGTGGACCAAGGAGCAGCATGTGTCCCTTCATGTTATATGGGATGTACCACATATTAACCTAGGCTAATGTTATCATATCCCCTTCCAGATCACCACTCTGCACACACTTTGTGTGTGTGTGTGTGTGTGTGTGTGATTATAGTCATAGAAATTTCCCTCACAGGATGCTTGGGCATCTTGCAAATTGCTATACTATATTAAGGAGTTGAAATATTAGACTATTTCACCCAATACCAATTTCTCCTTTTTCTGAAATCCTGTTTCATCTGAGTCAGTTTTAAATCAACCAACAAATATTTACGGAGCCCTTCGTGCATCAGACATTAACCTGGAATGGTAGCCGCTCCTAAGAAAGGTAAGACAGAAATTCTCAGCACTAAAGGATCTGCCATCTTCTTGGAAAGCTGCTGATGGAGGTGGTCATTAGAAAAGCATCTACAGCAAGAATCAAGGAAGCAAGATTGTTTGGGGGCCATTTGTAAGACTGGGTACACAAGTCACCCCCCAAAATGCTGTTAATTCTCTGTTGTGCCTATGTCTTTCTCTCTCAAGCACACAAAACTCTGACAGAGGAGAAGAGGGAGAGAAAGAAAATGAAAGCAAGAAAGGCAGAGGAAATTGTGCCCCTATAAAATATGTGCAACTGGTGAATTTAGCTCCTGGAAATTTAATTACCAATAGCTCACAAAGCTGAACAGTAGGCCTAACCCTGGACCTGGGTGCACATCTTTACCTCTGCCACTTACTTGTGGTAGACCTTGCAGAAGTCACTCAACCCCTCCAGCCCACCATTTCCCCATCTTTCCCATGGGAATAACAGTAATGCTCAGATGAATGCTTGGAACGATATCTGAGACCGTGTGTATAAAAGGCCCAGGGCTGCTCAGTGAGTAGGCTGTCCTGACTCTTTTATCATGATTAACAGTGAAATACAGTTTGAGTTGAGACGCCTTTAGCCTTTCTTATAAGCTTTTGTTAACCTTGATTCCTCTAATGCTTTCTCACTCCAGCTACTGTGTGTATTTCTACCAGCTGAAGAGATTCTGTTGAACTTGACTTCTGCAGTTAAAAAAATGAGAATATGACAGTCATCAGGGTAGTAGCTAGCACTTATTCTGTGCTTGCTTATGTCGATGAGCAAATTCAACCTATTATTTTTATGATACACCTTATACATGACACCACGACCTTTCTTATAGGACTTTCCTGCCTCACTATTTTCTAACCAGGGAACACAGGCTGTTACTGTGCGTGGTTCTGGAATCAGGCATTCTGGATTTGAATTCAACCAATTTCTAGCTGGGTGTCCTTAGACAAGCCACTTCATCTCTATAAACCTCGGTTTCCTTGTTGATAGAATGCGGATGAGAGCAGCATAGTTCATAGGGTTTTGGCAGGTATTTCTAATTGTGGTGGATACACCCTAGAGTGACCTCATTGGTTCCTGGTCCCCACTACCCATACCTTTGTGTAGACCCATCCCCTTAAATGTGGATGGGACTTGTGGCCTGTTTCTAATAAATAGAATACAGCAAAGGTGGAGGAACTTTGCAGATGTAAGTAAGGTCTCTAATCAGTTGACTTTGAGTTCACCAAAAGGGAGATCACCCTGGGTAGTCCTGGTCAAATCGGGTGAGCCTTTAAGAGAGAGACAGGAGCCCTCCCTGAAGTCAGAATGCCAAACACAAAGAAGAAAGTCACTGTGAGCCCTACAACTGCAAGAAAATGAATTCTGCTAACCACCTTAGGATACTCAGAAGCAGGGCCTTCCCCAACCAAGCCCCTGATGAGAACACATCCTGGCTGACACCATGACTGCAGCCTTGTGAAACCCTGAGCAGAGAACCCAGCTAAGCCATGTCTAGACTCCTGACCCCAGAAACCCTGAGATAATAAACGGGTAATCCTTTAAGCGACCAAATCTGTGATCACTGGTTATGCGGCAATAGAAAGCTAATATAGAAATCCCAGTAGGATGCTGAGCACGGTGTCTGGCTGTAGTTCGGCTACAGGATGGAGAGCCGGTATTAATAATGGTCACATCATTAGGTGGGTAATGCCATTTAGGTGCAGATGTCTCCTACCCTGTCCAGCTGTCCCAGCCTGGGGACTGGTCACTGTGCAGTGGTGTTGGACCAGCTGGTGCTCCTCTCACAGTGCCAGAGGGGACTCACATGCTGCACCAAGGGATGAAATCTGGCCAAGAGTCTCCAAAGCCTTCAACTTCCTGCATCAGGGTAACCTTAGCCTGACCAGACCTGAGTTTTTTTAATATCCTCAGACTTCTTGGCCTCCTTCTCCAGCCCAGTTGGTTTTGAGCAAGAATAATGAGTGTTTTGAGCCCTACGATGTTGACTGCTGGACACCAGTGTGTCAGGGTTTGACATCAGCCCAATCTTTGAAATAGACATTCTCCATCTTTTCCCAGTCTCAGAGCCTTTTAATAATCACACCCAAATCTGCAGGCCCCCAAGTCCGAACTTCAGCAGCTAAAATATTCAGAACAACACAGCACCTAATAAAGCAACCTGGTGCTAATGATCCCCCAAACACCTACCCTCCCCCCAAAAAACTCTCTGCCGGGTATCAACAAAATGTTTATCAACTTTTAAATGGTTTTCTCATTAAAATGTCTTTAATGCCTATTAAATTGCGTGTTATGGATGCATGTTCCTCATAGTAATTGAGGGAATCGATGTGACTTTCTCATTCTAAGAGACTTCCAGTATCCTCAGAAATTATTTTTCATTCCTTTAGGATTTTACAGCTGCTTTTCTCATTATCTGCCGCATAAAACTTTGTTCCAATGAAGTTGCCTGGAGGAAAATTAGTTCAGGTGGAGTTCCTCCCCAAGTTCGGCAGTGAAACCCAGATCAGACACAAACGTAGAGGTCCAGTGTGCTTGTCTGGGTCCACCTCTGTGGGGTAGGGATTTGGGTCAAATGGAGAGAGACACGACCCTGCGTGCTATGAGTGATTTCAAGACTGCCAAACTTGCCCTGAAATCTTTCCCCACACACGGCCTCAGTGGCAAAAACATCACCCCAAACCTTCGTAAAAATTCCTACTGTGGAAAGTGACATCTGTATTTCCACAACTACCATGAATTACTTGTTATGAATCTGTATACGAGTTTGAGGTCATTCAGCAAGATCTAAGAATGGGCAGGGCATAGGCAAATATTCACAATAGGACTGGCAGAGAAGACGCTGGAAATTGCTGGAGAGCAAATCAGTTCAGGTATGGTCCTTCCATCAGTTCTGTTGCTCCAGAAGCAGCTGGAGCGATCTGGAGCCTTTCTGCTTCCATCGGAGAAACCAAAGCTGCAGCGTGAGGCTTGTGCATAGCCCATAGGATGGCAAAGCCTCTGAATTCCTGCAGGACCTAAAGCAGCCCTATCACGAACTCAACATTTACCAAGCACTTCAATGTGCACAGTCCTGAGTCAGGATCTGTGGGGGATGAAAAGATAAGTGTAGCAAAGTCCCTGACTCATTCATTCATTTAGCCACTCATTCATTCATCATTCACTTACTGAGTGCCTGTGATGCAGTAGCCTTTCCTCAGAGCCCCACTTCACTGAGAGGTGTCCCAGATGGAATTCTGTGACTTCTCACTCATTAGCTACATTTCTTTTTCCCTTGCTTTAGGCCCCTGGTTTGCCCCAGGAGCTGGGACTTCTCAACTTGAGGGAATAGAGTAAGATCTTGCCTCCATCTGGACCCTGAACCTCCCTTTGCAAGACTCTCCACAAGGCACAGACACCAAGTCCTGTTTCTGCCGTTGTAAATTTGAGCAGTGACAAAAAAAGAAAGCCACACACACTCTCCCTGTCATGCAGGCCTGGATCGCTGGGAGGGCAGAGGAGAGCACTAACTTTGCAAAGAGCATCTCCTATCACTTGGTCTTTTCAAGAAACATGGGCTGATTTTGGTTAAAACAAAGAAGCCAAAGTACTTATCAGAGACCTTTGCTGATGCAGAAAAACCCTCATCAGATTTTATGCCCTCTCTGCTATGAGGCTGCAGACCCTGGAACCTTGTGGGTAAAGAGAAGGTTAACTCAGATTTGAAATTAAGTAAATTTCCACTTTTGAGTCTGGGGAAGAAATCCTTTTTCATATTAGGAAGTGCTGGATGGTGAAGAATCGTTGTCAGGATAAATGAGAGTATGGACCACACTGGGGTAGCTTCTATTTGGGGAAGGTCTCTTTGTGCTGAGTTTAAACACTGACTTCCCTCCTCCCCACCGCCCCCCACCACTGCCCACACAAAGATTAAATCCTGCTTTGCAAATGAGGACAAGCCTCCAAGCTACAAAAAATTTAAAGGTTTGAACCAAAGCAAAACATTTTTCATGCTCTCTGTTGGGTTAGTTTTCCTTTGTTCAGGGGAGGGGAAAGGAATGGGCTTAGTCAGGAGCCTGACATAGGGCATGACTTTCATATAGATTTCCAATAATCTCCAGGTCTCATTTGTGTCAGCAGCAACGAGGTGACACTTGAAAATCACATTTGATAATGACCTTGTGAAGAGTCTGTTCAGCCTGACATCTTTTTCCTCCAGGGCCTCCCAACAACATCTCCTGCTCCTTTTCCACTCACAGTCTCCTCGAGAAAGCAGATGCAGTGTGCTGCCCTTGTCACTTCCAAAAACACCCACTCTCCAATAACAGGGAAGCAGATTTCAGTTTTGATCTGAAATCAAAGGGCATGCTCCCTTTGATTTAATTTAACGGCATGCTCCTTAAAATGCTCGAACCCTTAACATTAATCTGTGTTAAGGGCACTAAAGGAAAGCTAGCTATTTGTGATGGGACATGAGGAATGTACAATGGTTGTTGCCCCTTCACACCACGGAATCCCACTGTGTTTTTTCTGAATCCAGATTTTCTATATGCTGCATCCGGGAGGTGATTCGTTGGAGAGATGATCTCCCTGGCCAGTCCATCCTGAGAAATGGAGCTGTCACTAATGGGACCTGTGATTGTCAATTCTAAAGTGACCAAGTGGCAGCTACCATGTCTCCGGTAATGAATGAGAAGCTTTGTCCTCTGAGTTCCTGGCAAAAGTTTCATCAGCATCTCACAGATACAATTGTCTCTGTGGAGCTGGTGAAGGAGCCCTTCCTTTGCTCTCTCTAGAAACACAGCAGACTCTCCAACACCTTCACTTTTACTCACAGAAACGTCCATACACACTTGACAATGAATACTGATCAGTGGCATACATAATGTCTTAGTCTGCTCAGTCTGCCGTAACAAAATACCATGCACTGGAGCCAGAGCACACATTTATTTTCTCACAGTTCTAGAGGCTGTAAGTCCAAGATCAGGGTACCAGCACGGTTAGGTGATGTTGAGGACCCACATCCTGTCTTGTAGAAAGCCCTTTCTTGCTATGTGCTCATATGGGAGAGAGAGGGTCAGAGAGAGAGCGCTATCTGGTGTCTCTTCTTACAAGGGCAGTAATACCATCCTGAGCTCCACCCACCACCACCAAAGATCTGTCTCCAAATACCATCATATTTGGGAATTAAGGATTCAACATATGAAATCGAGGGGATACAAACATTCAGTCCATAAAACACACTTACCATATGTCAAGCCTCTGCCAAAGACTAAATATTCATCATCTCCCTAGATTCTCACACCATCCTACAAGACAGTATGGTTCTCTCTATCTTGAAGATGAATAAATGGAGGATACTGGTAGTAAGGAACTAGCCCCAGGTCCCACAGCTGGTAAGTGACAAACTGCAATTCAAATACAGGTCAGTCTAGCTCAAGAACTGGAGTTCTAAATAGCATTGCTAAAGCCCCATGAAGTCAGCAGAGTTTCTCAGAGCTTCAGAACTTGGAGAATATTTAAATAAGTGGTTTTCAAATACACTTTAGCAAAGAACAATTTTACAATAAATCTTACTTGAGATGTCCATATGGAAAATAACAGAAAATTCCAATTTGCTGTGATGGAAGCAGAGATTCAGGCAATAAATTGCCAACACTTTCCACTGTCTCATATTCTCCCTCCCAACCCTTCCCCTTCCTATAGCCTCATGCTATATCTGGCAGAACTAGAGGCATAGTACCCCATCCCCCAGCCATTCAAAGACATGACTAATTTAAAAATTAAGCAAACATAAATGTTTATGGTAGAGAAGTTCCCAGTACGCTAACCCTTCCACAGAAGACCACAACAAACTCTAGCCAAAACAAATACAAAACAAACAAACAAACAAAAACCTACTTGAAGTCTCTAGAAAGTAAACAAAGGTGGGAAGATTTTGGAAGGAAGCCTAAACTAGGAAGAAGGAACCAGCATGTGATGGGTCCCCTATCTTTGTGTTGCTTCCATCAGGATATGGTGCAGCTGAAGCTCTGATAGAAAACCCACCATCTCTCTGCCCAGGAAAAGAAAGATTCACAGGGTCAGCGATGCTGGTGAGTGAGAAGGGAAATTCATAAAGTATAGAGCAAGAGAGGGGAGCCCCAGGTTCTGCATGTAAACTCGACCCAAGTCTCTGAATGACTTTGAAACTCTCCATGCATGCTGTACACGGCAACCAACCCAGTTAAAGAAGAAAAGAGCAACAACAGAACCCACAAAGAAGTGAGTTGAGTTGTCACCACCTGCAGGTGAGAGAGACTTTGTGGTTTGATTCTATCTGAATTACTTTTCTGCTAAAACAAAGCAATAATACTCCATGGAGAAACATAACAGCAACCACAGTCACCACATACAGTATTCACAATGTCCAGGATGCTATCCAAAATTACTCAAGGTACAAGAAACCAGGAAAGTGAGACTCACTATCTGTAAAAAAAGAATCAACAACCATCATGACCAAGATGTTGAAATTAACAGACAAGGACTACAACGCAGCCATTCTAACCATAATCCAGGAGGTAAAGGAAAATGTTCTGATAACAAGTGAAAAGATAGGAATTCTCAGAAGAGAAATTAAAAATGTTAAAAACAAATCAAATGGAAAGTTTGGGACTAAAAATTAGAATATCTGAAATTATGGGTTTAATTAATGGGTTTAATAGCAGAATGGAAATGATCAATTAAAAAGTCAGTGAACCTGAAAATAGATCAATAGGAATTAACCAATCTGAAGAATAAAGAGAAAAGCATTAGAAAAGAAATTAATGGAACCTTGGGGCCTGGCTTTAAAATAAAAGTGATAGGAGAAAAGAGAAAGAATGAGTAGAAAAATATTTAAAGAAATAATGGCCAACAACTTCCCAAATTTGGTGAAAGACATAAATGTACAATTTCAAGAAGTTCACCAAACCAAAAATAGTGTAATACAAAAAAAAAAAATGTGCCTAGGCTCATAATCAAAAACTTCTAAAAAACAAATATGAAACAGAAATCTTAAAAACAATCAGACAAATGATGTCACATACACAGAAAAAATAATTTGAATAACTCAGGACTTCTCACCAGAAAATATTTGGCCATTTGACTGTGGAGCAACATCTTTAAAATCCTTAAAGGAAAAAAACACTATCAGGAGACCTTCAAGATGGCGGAAGAGTAAAACGTGGAGATCACCTTCCTCCCCATAAATGCATCAGAAATACATCTACATGTGGAACAACTCCTACAGAACACCTACTGAACGCTGGCAGAAGACCTCAGACCTCCCAAAAGGCAAGAAAGTCCCCATGTACCTGGGTAGGGCAAAAGAAAAAAGAAAAAACAGAGACAAAAGGATAGGGATGGGACCTGCACCAGTGGGAGGGAGCTGTGAAGGAGGAAAGGTTTCCACACACTAGGAAGCCCCTTCGCAGGTGGAGACAGGGGGAGGGCGGTGGGGGGGGGGACCTTCGGAGCCACGGAGGAGAGCACAGCAACAGGGGTGCGGAGGGCAAAGCGGAGAGATTCCCACACACATGATTGGTGCCGACCGGCACTCACCAGCCCGAGAGGCTTGTCTGCTCACCCACCGGGGCGGGCGGGACTAGTAGCTGAGGCTCGGGCTTGTGAGGTCAGATCCCAGGGAGAGGACTGGGGCTGGTGGCGTGAACACAGCCTGAAGGGGGCTAGTGCACCACGGCTAGCCGGGAGGGAGTCCGGGAAAAGTCTGGAGCTGCCGAAGAGGCAAGAGACCATGGTTTTGGGGTGTGCGAGGAGAGAGGGTTCAGAGCACTGCCTAAATGAGCTCCAGAGACAGGCGCGAGCCGCGGCTATCAGGGCAGACACCAGAGACGGGCAGGAGATGCTAAGGCTGCTGCTGCATCCACCAAGAAGCCCGTGTGCAAGCACAGGTCACTATCCACACCTCCTCTTCCAGGCGCCTGTGCAGCCCGCCACTGCCAGGGTCCCGTGGTCCAGGGACAACTCCCCCGGGAGAACACACGGTGCACCTCAGCCTGGTGCAACGTTACGCCGGCCTCTGCCACCGCAGGCTCACCCCGTACCCCTCCCTCCCCCGAGGGCCTGAGTGAGCCAGAACCCCCTAATCAGCTGCTGCTTTAACCCTGTCCTGTCTGGGTGGGGAACAGACACCTTCAGGCAACCTACACACAGAGGTAGGTCCAAATCCAAAGCTGAACCCCAGGAGCTGTGCGAACAAAGAAGAGAAAGGGAAATTTCTCCCAGCAGCCTCAGGAGCAGCGGATTAAATCTCCACAATCAACGTGATGTACCCTGCACCTGTGGAATACATGAATAGACAACGAAATCATCCCAAAATTGAGGTGGTGGACTTTGGGAGCAACTATATATATATTTTTTCCTTTTTCTCTTTTTGTGAGTGTGTATGTGTATGCTTCTGTGTGTGATTTTGTCTGTATAGCTTTGCTTTTACCATTTGTCCTAGGGTTCTGCCTGTCCTTTTTTTTTTTTTAAGTATAGTTTTTAGCACTTATCATTGGTGGATTTGTTTTTTGGTTTGGTTGCTCTCTTCCTCCTTTCTTTCTTTTTTATTTTTTTCTTTTTTTATTACTTTTTAATTTTTTTATTTTTAATAATTATTTTTTCATTTTAATAACTTTCTTTTCTTTTCTATCTTTCTTTCTATCTTTCTTTCTTTCTTTTTTTCTCCCTTTTCTTCTGAGCCGTGTCACTGACAGGGTCTTGATGCTCTGGCCAGGTGTCAGGCTTGTGCCTCTGAGGTGGGAGAGCCAAATTCAGGACATTGGTCCACCAGAGACCTCCCAGCTCCACATAATATCAAACAGCGAAAGCTCTCCCAGAGATCTCCATCTCAACACTAAGACCCAGCTCCACTTAATGACCAGCAAGCTACAGTGCTAGACATCCCATGCCAAACAACTCTAAAGACAGGAACACAACACCACCCATTAGCAGAGAGGCTGCCTAAAATCATAATAAGGTCACAGACACCCCAAAACACAGCACCAGATGTGGTCCTGCCCACCAGAAAGACAAGATCCAGCCTCATCCACCAAAACACAGGCACCAGTCCCCTCCACCAGGAAGCCTACACAACCCACTGAAAAAACCTTAGCCACTGGGGGCAGACACCAAACACAACAGGAGCTACAAACTTGCAGCCTGCGAAAAGAGACTCCAAACACAGTAAGTTAAGGAAAACGAGAAGAAACACAAGAGGAAGGAAACACAAGAGAAGGAAAAGACCTATAATAACAGACCCAAAACAATTAAGAAAATGGTAATAGGAACATACATATCGATAATTACCTTAAGTGTAAATGGATTAAATACTCCAACCAAAAGACATAGACTGGCTGAATGGACACAAAAACAAGACCCGTATATATGCTGTCTACAAGAGACCCAACTCAGACCTAGGGACACATACTGACTGAAAGTGAGGGGATGGAAAAAGATATTCCATGCAAGTGGAAATCAAAAGAAAGCTGGAGTAGCAGTTCTCATATCAGACAAAATAGACTTTAAAATAAAGCCTACTACAAGAGACAAAGAAGGACACTACATAATGATCAAGGGACCAATCCAAGAAGAAGATATAACAATTGTAAATATTTATGCACCCAACATAGGAGCACCTCAATACATAAGGCAAATGCTAACAGTCATAAAGGGGGAAATCAAAAGTAATACAATCATAGTAGGGGACTTTAACACCCCACTGTCACCAATGGACAGATCATCCAAAATGAAAATAAATAAGGAAACACAAGCTTTAAATGATACATTAAACAAGATGGACTTAATTGATATTTACAGCACATTCCACTCAAAACCAACAGAATACATTTTCTTTTCAAGTGCTCATGGAACATTCTCCAGGATAGATCATATCTTCAATCACAAATCAAGCCTTGGTAAATTTAAGAAAATTGAAATCATATCAAGTATCTTTTCTGACCACAACACTATGAGACTAGATATCAAATACAGGGAAAAATCTGTAAAAAATACAAACACATGGAGGCTAAACAATACACTGCTTAATAACCAAGAGATCACTGAAGAAATCAAAGAAGAAATAAAAAAATACCTAGAAACAAGTGACAATGAAAACACGATGAACCAAAACCTATGGGATGCAGCAAAAGCAGTTCTAAGATGAATTTTATAGCACTACAATCCTAACCCAAGAAACAAGAAATATTTCAAATAAACAACCTAACCTTACACCTAAAGCAATTAGAGAAAAAGAAAAAAAAAATGCCGAAGTTAGCAGAAGGAAAGAAATCATAAAGATCAGATCAGAAATGAATGAAAAAGAAATGAAGGAAACAATAGCAAAGATCAATAAAACTAAAAGCTTGTTCTTTGAGAAGATAAACTAAATTGATAAACCATCAGCCAGACTCATCAAGAAAAAAAGGAAGAAGACTCAAATCAACAGAATTAGAAATGAAAAAGGAGAAGTAACAACTGACACTGCAGAAATACAAAGGATCATGAGAGATTACTACAATCAACTATATGTCAATAAAATGGACAACCTGGAAGAAATGGACAAGTTCTTAGAAAAGCACAACCTTCTGAGACTGAACCAGGAAGAAATAGAAAATATACACAGACCAATCACAAGCACTGAAATTGAAACTGTGATCAAAAATCTTACAAAAAACAAAAGCCCAAGACCAGATGGCTTCACAGGCAAATTCTATCAAACATTTAGAGAAGAGCTAACACCTATCCTTCTCAAACTCTTCTGAAATATAGCAGGGGGAGGAACACTCCCAAACTCATTCTACGAGTCCACCATCACCCTGATACAAAAACCAGACAAAGATGTCACAAAGAAAGAAAACTACAGGCCAATATCACTGATGAACACAGATGCAAAAATCCTGAACAAAATACTAGCAAACAGAATCCAACAGCACATTAAAAGGATCATACACCATGATCAAGTGGAGTTTTTCCCTGAAATGGAAGGATTCTTCAATATATGCAAATCAATCAATGTGATACACCATATTAACAAATTGAAAGATAAAACCATATGATCATCTCAATAGATGCAGAAAAACTTTCCACAAAATTCAACACCCATTTATGATAAAAACCCTCCAGAAAGTAAGCATAGAGGGAACTTACCTCAGTATAATAAGGCCATGTATGACAAACCCACAGCCAACATTATTCTCAATGGTGAAAACTGAAACCCACTAAAAACAAGAACAAGACAATGTTGCCCACTCTCACCACTATTATTCAACATATTTTTGGAAGTTTTAGCCACAGCAATCAGAGAAGAAAAAGAAATAATAGGAATCCAAATCAGAAAAGAAGAAGTAAAGCTGTCACTGTTTGCAGATGACATGATACTATACATCGAGAATCCTAAAGAGGCTACCAGAAAACTACGAGAGCTAATCAATGAATTTCATAAAGTAGCAGGATACAAAATTAATGCACAGAAATCTCTTGCATTCCTATACACTAATGATGAAAAATCTGAAAGAGAAATTAAGGAAACACTCCATTTACCATTGCAACAAAAAGAATAAAAAATCTAGGAATAAACCTACCTAAGGAGACAAAAAACCTGTATGCAGAAAACTATAAGACACTGATGAAAGAAATTAAAGATGATACAAACAGATGGAGAAATATACCTTGTTCTTGGATTGGAAGAATCAACATTGTGAAAATGACTATACTACCCAAAGCAATCTACAGATTCAATGCAATCCCTATCAAACTACCAATGGCATTTTGCACAGAACTAGAGCAAAAAAATTCACAATTTGTGTGGAAATGCAAAAGACCCCGAATAGCCAAAGCAATATTGAGAAAAAAAAAACGGAGCTGGAGGAATCAGGCTCCCTGACTTCAGACTATACTACAAAGCAACAATAATCAAGACAGTATGGTACTGGCACAAAACAGAAATATAGATCAATGTGGAACAGGATAGAAAGCCCAGAGATAAACCCATACCCATATGGTCAACTTATTCTTGATAAAGGAGGCAAGAATATACAATAGAGAAAAGACAGCCTCTTCAATAATTGGTGCTGGGAAAACTGGACAGCTACATGTAAAAGAATGAAATTAGAACACTCCCTAACACGATACACAAAAATAAATTCAAAATAGATTAAAGGCCTAAATAAGGCCAGACACTATAAAACTCTTAGAGGAAAACATAGGCAGAACACTCTATGACATAAGTCACAGCAAAATCCTTTCTGACCCACCTCTTAGAGAAATGGAAATAAAAATAAACAAATAGGACCTAATGAAACTTAAAAGCTTTTGCACAGCAAAGGAAACCATAAACAAGACAAAAAGACAACCCTCAGAATGGGAGAAAATATTTGCAAATGAAGCAATGGACGAAGAATTAATCTCCACAATTTACAAGCAAGTCATGTAGCTCAATAATAAAGAAACAAACAACCCAATCCAAAAATAGGCAGAAGACCTAAATAGACATTTCTCCAAAGAAGATATACAGATTGCCAACAAACACATGAAAGGATGCTCAACATTACTAATCATTAGAGAAATGCAAATCAAAACTAAAACGAGGTATCACCTCACACCACTCAGAGTGGCCATCATCAAAAAATCTACAAACAGTAAGTGCTGGAGAGGGTGTGGAGAAAAGGGAACACTCTTGCACTGTTGGTGGGAATGTAAATTGATACAGCCACTATGGAGAACAGTATGGAGGTTCCTTAAAAAACTAAAAATAGAACTACCATGTGACCCAGCAATCCCACTACTGGTCGTATACCCTGAGAAAACCATAATTCAAAGAGAGTCATGTACCAAAATGTTCATTGCAGCTCTATTTACAATAGCCAGGAGATGGAAGCAACCTAAGTGTCCATCGACAGATGAATGGATAAAGAAGATGTGGCACATATATACAATGGAATATTACTCAGCCATAAAAAGAAACGAAATTGAGTTATTTGTAGTGAGGTGGATGGACCTAGAGTCCGTCATACAAAGTGAAGTAAGCCAGAAAGAGAAAAACAAATACTGTATGCTAACACATATATTTGGAATGTAAAAAAAAAAAAAAAAAAGGCTATGAAGAACCTAGGGGCAGGACAGGATTAAAGACACAGACATAGAGAATGGACCTGAGGATATGGGGAGGGGGAAGGGTAAGCTGGGACGAAGTGAGAGAGTGGCATGGACATATATACACTACCAAATGTAAAATAGATAGCTAGTGGGAAGCAGCTGCATAGCACAGGGAGATCAGCTCGGTGCTTTGTGACCAGCTAGAGTGGTGGGATAGGAAGTGTGGGAGGGAGACATAAGAGGGAGGAGATATGGGGATTTTTGTATATGTATAACTGATTCACTTTGTTATAAAGCAGAAATTAACACACCACTGTAAAGCAATTTTACTCCAATAAAGATGTTTAAAAAAAAACCAATAACACTTAATCTGGGAAGGAAGATTCTGAAAAGACTCCACAGAACTTCCAAACAGCCTTAATCTCCCACCTTGAGCCAAGCCATCCATAATCTACCACCTGGGAGCTTGTTTTCATAGAATTCCATATTTCATTCATTATAGATTTATGCTAATACTCTTAACTTCAATTGTCCCCGACAATGTTTGGCTCATGTTAACCATCTTTTCTCTCACTCTGCCACATTGCACATCCTTCAAAAGTTATATTGTATAACTTTTATCAACTTTTTCTTATTACTCTCAAAATCATGTAAAATTATTAATAAATCCTTGACTCCAAAAAAAATAAACAAAAAAGACACTATCAACAGAGAATTCTATACACAGAGGTAATAAATTTCAAAAATGCAGGGGAAATAAAGACATTTTAAATAAATGAAAACAAACAGAATTCATTGTCAGCATATCTGCACTAAAAAAATATTAAAGAAAGTTGTCAAACTGAGGGAAAGGAAAATGATGCCAGAGAGAAACTTAAATCTTCAAAAAGGAATAAAGAGGATTATAAAAGATAAATGTTTGGATAAATATAAAAGACTATTTCTTCCTCTATATTTTGTTAAAATACATATGACTGTTTAGGCAAAAATCATAACATTTTCTTGTGGAGTTATAAACTCAGTTCATACATTCTAAGGTATGTAGACATATGCCCATTATTATTACAGCATAAAGGTGGTCAGGAGTGTTAAATGCATCTACAAAGTCACAAGGTTTCCACGTCACACATGTGAAGTCAAAAATACTAACTTTAAGTAGACTGTAAAATCTAAGGGTGTATGTTCTAACACCTAAAGCAGCAACTTTTTTTTAATTCAAGAAATAACATATAAAAAGTCAAAGATATATTAAAATGAAATTCTAGAAGTAGTCAAATAAAGAAGAGAGAAAAGGTGGACCAAAAGAAAAGGGGACAAGTGTAAATAAATAATAGATGGGTAAACCTAAATTCAACCAGGTCAATAATTACATTAAATGCAAATGGACTAAACCCAACATTTACAAGGCAGTGAATTTCAGAATGAGTTAAAAACACAAGACTCAAGTAGATATTATCTAAAAAACCTGTACATTATAAAGAGAGGCAAAGATAAGTTAAAAATAAATGGATAGAAAAAAGGTATATTATGCAATTAGTATGCATAAAAAGGCTGGAGCAGCTGTATTAATATCAGAGCAAATAGGCTTCAAGATAAAAAGTATTGTCAAGATAGAGAAGGACATTTCGTAAGGATAAAAGGATCAATCCATCAAGAAGACGTAGTGATCATAAATGTTCATGCACCTAATATCAAAGCTCCAAAATTCACAAGGCACAAGTTAAAGAAATTAAGTGAGGAAATGGGCAATTATGTAATAAAACTAGGAGATTATAATGTCCCTTCCTCGTCAATTGATAGAACAACTGGAACAAAAATAAAAAGTAAAGATAAAAATAATCAGAACAGCTCTATCAACTGTTGTCACTTAATGACATTTATAGAACACTACTCCCAACAACTACAGAATATATATCCTTTTAAAAAATGTTTACTAAAATAGACCTAATGTTTGGTCACAAAAGAGATCTTGATAAATTTAAAAAGACTAAAGTAATTGAGAGACTGATCACAAAAGAATTGTGGTTCTCTGACCACAAAATAATTGAATTAGAAATAAATTCAACAAGAAATCTAGGGTAGGCCTAAATATTTGGAAGTTAAACAAGGCATTTCTAAATAATCCATGGGTCAAAGAAGAAAACCAAAGGGAATTTTTTTAAATATTTCAAATTTAATGATAGTGAAAATATAGCATGCCAAAATTTGACTTATCCAGCTAACGAATGCTTAGGGCAGAAATTTATCATTTTAAAGTCTTATACCATAATGAAGAAAGAGCTAAAATAATTAACCTACAGTTCACCTTAAGAAGCTAGAAAAAGAGCAGCAGAGTAAATCCAAAGTAGGGAGAAGAAAAGACATAATAGAGGTAAAAGCGGAAATCGATGAAACAGAAAACAGACGAGAGCAAGCCTGTGAGGGCAGGCACGCCTTGCTAAAGGATCCTGTTTTGATGTGCAGGCGAGAGAAATCATCAAAGCTGTTTGGGGCTGGGGGAGAGGCTGGGGGAGAGACAAGGTCTCATTCCCAATCCCTCCAGCCTTGGGGGAAGAACTGCTATAAATGCTCAAATACTAATGACTGCGGCTCCATCCCTTGGGTGCAGGAACTCCTGTTTTCCACCGTATACTTCTTCCCAAGGGCTTCAGGGACTCTCAAAGTCTAAACAAATTATCATGGTGACAGTTTACCTACATCTACACCCTACTCCAGGTCTCTACAGCTCCACAGCTCTGCGAGGTGACCCCGACCTTCACCTGTTCACTGCACACGTCCTTGGTTCAGGCATAGGGGTGATCAAAGAGCCATGTCCTTCAGGGAAATTTTGTCGAGAGAGGCAGTTAAAATGGCCTAGGCTGTGTTTCCCTGGGACTTGTAGACGCAGCACTAAATACATCCCAGTGAAGGGATCTCAAGGGCTCCCCTCCCACTGGAGCAAATGAAAAATGTGTTCATCTCCCCGCCACACTCCCGTTTCCTGTGAGCGAGTGGCTGGTGTAATAATAAACAAGAATAATGCTCTGCAGGCTGGTCCACATTAAGAGGACAAAGGCACTTCTTTATATTTGTATGTAGAGATGCAACCCATCTCCCTGACTCAGCAGAACCCCTAACACCTGGGGATGGAAAATCCATGCTTGTGTTTTATGGTACTGGCTCAGCTTCCTCGCAAGAAGGAGAGTAATCCTGACCCCAAACCAGCAAGATTAAATTAGGGGCTTTCCAGAGCTGCCCTCCCAAAACAACGACAAATTCTATGCCTTCCTAGAATTCAGACAGTGGGAATCCCCAGCCTTTCAGTGGCTGGAAAGATCTCCAAGAATATTGAGATGAAGCTTCCATAAGGTGTTGGAGGTAAGCAGATCCTGTTGGCTTGTTTGTTTGTTTGTTTTTTCTTAATATTCCTGGGTGAGTAGGAGAGTCCAGAGGCCGGAGCCCACTCCCTAGGCTGTTGGAATGACCCAAGTGGGAAGACATGAATCCTGGGGTAGAGGCTGAAGGCTGGGAGGAGGGGCTACACCAGAGTCATTCATTCAATAGTTACTTGCTGGGGGAGGCACTCCTCTGGATGCCAGAGCTCTAGCAGCAAAGAAGAAAAGACAGAAGCCCCTGCCCTCCTGGGTGGAGCTCACCTTCCCACTGTACCTTGGAGCAGAGAGGATGGGACATGGGGGACATCAGCCCTGCAACCATAGTGAGTGTGGTGCTGACTGTGAACAGCCTCTGTGAAAGTGCAGCCCCATCTGGGAGGGTCTCCAGACTTGCCCTTGAAGCCAACTTGCCCTGCGGGCCCTCGGCACTATGCAAAGGAGCAATTTGTCCCCGGGGGTGCGGCCAGAGGACCTTCCCAACACCACCCTCCCAGGTTTTGCAAACCACAGAGAAGAGGCTGATTTGCTGCCCTCTCCCCCAGCAGACCCTGCCACTCTTTGCAATTATGCTGAACTGCTGGGATGATGGCCTAGGAGTAAACAATTGGGACAAATAAATCATCTCCTCACTCACCAAACCCCCAAATACACCAGCGCCCTGGGGTGGAGCAGAGCTTTAAATAACATGGGAAGGAAAGAAGAAAGGAGGGAAGGATGAAAGGGGAGGGAAGGATCAAAACACTGGGAAATTACACTTGGAAGAGGACACTCCAGTGGAGACCGTGGCAACAGGACCACAGCGACTGACCCAGGAAGGAACCTGCCCCCTCCCTCTCGGTGCCCACAGCCCCAGACTTTGCAGTCCCCGCTGCTCTGAGCTCTGGGTCCCTCCCATCTGCATGCCCTGTGCCACCATCAGCCCTTCCCTGCCCCCGCTCAGCTGCTCCCCAAGACAGCTTAATTCCTGGCCTCCTGATGGCTGCTGCCCTGGGCACCATCCATCAGCTCCTGGCCACAGCTGCTCTGCAGCAAGGTCCTCTCCCCACCTCGCAGAGTGCAGTCCGACCAGGGGAGGGGAGTCATCCTTGGCAGAATCCAGCGGCCAAAAGTGAAAGTCCAGAAACACAGAGATGCTTTACCACACGTTGCCCATCTGGGATACGAGGGTGAGTTTGGGGTGTGAACCGTTGACCTGTCTCATCAATCAGGTCCAATAGCCTGGAACCGGGCTTCAGGGCTTGATCTGAGAGCTGTCAAGTAAATTACAGAAAACAACACTTTGCAGAGCAGACATTAAAAACACAGTCTGATACTCCCAAGAAGAAATACAGAATAAAGGTGTCATTTAGAAATGCCTGGAAAGCAATCCCACTCCTGGGCATATACCCTGAGAAAACCATAATTCAAAAAGATACATGCACTCCAATGTTCACTGTAGCACTACTTACAATCGCCAGGACATGGAAGCAACCTAAGTGTCCACAGACAGGAATGGATAAAGAAGATGTGGCACATATATAAAATGGAATATTACTCAGCCACAAAAAGGAACAAAATTGAGTCATCTGTAGTGAGCTGGGAGGACCTAGAGTCTGTCATACAGAGTGAAGTAAGTCAGAAAGAGAAAAACAAATACCGTATATTAACGCATATATATGGAATCTAGAAAAATTGTACTGATGAACCTAGTGGCAGGGCAGGAATAGAGACACAGACGTAGAGAACGGACTTGTGGACATGGAGGGGGGAGGGGAGGGTGGGACGAATTGAGAGAGTAGCATTGACATATATACACTATCATGTGTAAAATAGATAGCTAGTGGGAAGCAGCCGCATAGCACAGGGAGAACAGCTCAGTGCTTTGTGACCACCTAGAAGGGTGGGTTGGGGAGGGTGGGAGAGAGGCTTAAGAGAGCGGGGATATATGTATGCATATAGCTGATTCATTTTGTTATACAGCATAAACTAACGCAACATTGAAAAGCAATTATAATCCAATAAAGATGTAAAAAAAAATTCCTGGAAAGGTCTGGAAGGATCCATACTTGACTCAACCACGGTGCCTCTGAAGAAAGGGTATCAGAATTGGGAGGGGCAAGGTGGTCACATTTCTGTCACTGGAGTTTTTGACAAAAACGGATTTATGTGATTGTTAAAGTCTTTTTTAAGAATGTTTATTGTAGTATAGTTGCTTTACAATTTTGTTAGATTCTACTGTACAGCAAAGTGAATCAGCTATACATATACATATATCCCCTCTGTTTTGGATTTCTTTCCCATTTAGGTCACTAGAGAGTACTGAGTACAGTTCCCTGTGCTATACAGTAGGTTCGCATTAGTTATCCATTTTATACGTAGTATCAATAGTGTATATATGTCAATCCCAGTCTCCTAATTCATCCCCCACACCCCCTTTTTCCCCTTGGTATCCATACATCTGTTCTCTACATCTGTGTCTCTATTTCTGCTTTGTAAATAAGATCGCCTAGACCAATTATTTTCAGATTCCACATATATGCGTTAATATACAATATTTGTTTTTCTCTTTCTGACTTACTTCACTCTGTATGACAGGACCTAAGACTGTCATAAATTTCTTTTTAATGTTTAGATTAATTTGTGAGAGAGGAGCTGATGAAGAGAAGCCAAGGCAGCAGTGACTCCCATGGTCCTGGGCTGACCGTCCTGCCGGGCAGTCAAGAAATGTTCACGGATGTGGAGACACTCAGGTCTGACCCTGGTTTGGGGACCATCCTCACCCAGAGCCCAAGTTAAGGAGCATGGGTTGTGGGGTCAACCGCAGAGCACTGTCACCATCCCAGAGAGGGAGGCTGGGTTGTGGGAGGTCCCCAGGAGCTGATGGACACTTGGCTTTCAGTTTTTCCACCCGGAAACGGAGCCCTGCAGGCTCTTCTGTGGTCAAGACTGGAAAGATGCTGGAAAGAGGAGTCAGCTTTCCTCCCCCTGGGCGTTGTTGGCCTTGGACACCTGCAGGGGATCATAGGACTGCATGGTGGGCACAATTCCCTCCCCACTAGTGCTCAGATGGCCCCAGAGGAGAAACCCCCTCCACTCTCAGCCGTGCCATTGGAGGGCATCAATCCTGGCTCCAAAGTTCCACCAGGACCAGTGTAAGCCAATCATAGGTCCATCCCCATGGCAACAGTGACTCATTCAGGGATGGTCATGAGATCCATCCTACTGGTGACATCCAAGGGGCATGTCTGAAGGTTACTTACCGGGAAGGGAAAGACTCTGGCTTCTGCAGGAGACATTGGAAGAATCGGTTTGGTGTCATTCTCACAGACACGAGATGGGAAAGATACAAACCCAAGGGCTGCCTGAGAATGAGGCCAACCCCGAGAGCAGAGGGAAAGTGAGCACCGGCCACAACAGTGAGCCAGACCCAACCTGTCCAGAAGCGGGAGCTGTCCTCGGCTGTCCTGCTCTTTCCAGCTGGAACCGCCTTGATTCTTTAAGCCAGAGGAAGTGAGGAGTTGGGTTTTCTGCAGTGGGCCCTGAAAAAGAGCCTTAAGTGAAGCTTGTCTCAGAACAGGAATGCATGCTTGGGTGGCACTGGAAAAAAAACCCATTAGGGATCACACGGGTCATGGGGGAGTCACGTCTCTGTCACATCACACACATCAGCTTCTTGAGACACTGGGAAGCTGGGCAGGGGGGCACCCTAAAAGACCCCACCCCCAGCTTCACGGGTTTCTCTCAGAGGTCTAGGAGGTTTCTCGTTCACCCTGTTACGTTTCCATGGAAAATAAAACTCATGATAGATTTTCATGCATTTGCTCTCCAGCTGGCCACTAAAAGAAAACATTTATGGTTCAGTTAATTTGGGTTGTGTCTCAATAATGGAAATAACGGAAGCAGGCCCGGGCCCTGGAGACTCTGACGACCTTAACAGCCAGACAAGCCGCTTGATTGAAAATAATGAATCAACCCAAATGGTTGAACCCACAGCCAATTTCCACACAATCAATATGGAGGCAGCACAGACAGAGCACAGCTCTCATCATCCTGGAAAGAACACTTTTAATCGAAGAAAATGTGCAATGGAGGCCCCGTCTAGCAGTGATGGAGCAAATAACCTTGAATCCCAGATGGTGAATTAGGGGAGACCCGAGGTTCACCCACCAAAAGGTTTCTTGACAGATGTGGCTGAGGCCCGGGTATGCAGCCCTGCCTCTGCTTTTATTTATTCATTCCTTTGGCTGTTGCTGTCGTCCCTTTAGTCTGTTGCCCCTTCTCTTGGAAAAATTTAAGGCGGGAGAATAAATAAAGGGAAAGCAAATCTTGGCTCCATCAGACGGCATTTGTAAATGAAGATTCAAAGGCAGGCAGAGGTCGCTGTGGCTGTGCATCCCGGGGAAGAAGGATGACTGGACACTCCCAAGCAGAGACCAGCTGGGTGACAAAGCCAAAGCCAGTCCCACGGCTTCCCCTGTCCTTCTTGGAGTGGCATTTGGGAGAATTATGGCTTCAAAGCTTCCGTGATGGAATTTTGCTACATTGATTCAGTTGTTGAATCCTGTACTCCAGGAGAGAGAAGCAGATCAGATAAACACAGACCGGAGAAAGGGGCGAGGTTGGATGAGAGCATCTCCAGTGGGAGAGTCAGCGTTGGGGCCATGTGGCTGGCAGGGAGGGCTAGGCTGGAGAGTGAGTTTCTAGAACCTCTCTGCTCCAGTGACTCTGTTTGTCCCTCTGGGATGCAGACTGTTTTCCAGCAGCCCCCTCACTCCAGCGGCCTCCTATCCAGTGACCACCTGGTGTGACCCCCCGGCCTGGCTCTCTGCTTCCGGTGCTTGGCCAGCTGGCCGTGCCTCGTCACCCACCAGGATTGGGAACCCTTCGGGGGCTGCCTATGAGCTTCAGGCGTCTGTCTCTTACATCATTTGGGGTTCACATTTGAATGCTACTTGACAAAGGGAGACATTCGCTCCCAACCATCTGCATGCCAGGCCCCGGTGTTTGTGAGCAGGGCTCCCCCTAGCAGGCTGGGGCCAAATCCAGCCCCCCGACAATGTGTTCTACCCGGTGGGTCTATGAGCTGGAAGTGCAGCTCCTCTGGGCCCATCTGCACTCTCATTTCACAGAAGGGGTCCCACCCCCCAGTGCAAGAGACCCCCCCATTCATGGCTGAGGTCCCCACTGAGCCCCGGAGGTGACGATTCATGCTCAGGGGTGGAAGATGGAAGAAGGGGATCCCAGTATCCTTAACCCTGAGGATGGCCCCTGATCCTGGCCACAGCTCCCTAAGTCAAAGCAACTAAGGAAACTATTTCCTCTTTCCCAGTTGCAGTGTGGAGGCAGTCAGAGGGCAAAATCCTCCTGAATTTCTGGAAGGAGCATGGATGCTGTGTAGCTAGCCCTGGTTGTGTGTCCTCTGTGCCAGGCACCTCACCCCACTTGGTCACCTCAGTCACCCTGCTGGGAGTGGGCTCCTTGTTTAGCTGTTTCCTCTGTGTCCCACAGGCTGGCCCTGAACGCCACAGCTCCCAGCCTCCTGTGCTTCTCGCTCCCCCTGGGCTTGCCAATGAGAGGGGCCAGGAGGTCTTTGGAGGGTGGGAGCTGGGGGTGGAAGCTGTAATTCCTTCCCCTTACAGGTGACAACACTGCTGCTCAGAGAGACGTGTGAGTCACAGGAAAGGCAGAGCTGGAGTACTCACCCCTAACTCCCCGACAGATCCCTCACTCAGGGTCACCTGCCCCTTGGAGAAGGACAGCCAGCATCTCCCGAGCACGTAACAAATGTTCAGCTACTCGTTTGCCAGGAACCAGCTCTTCTGAGCCTTTTTGCTTCATGTTCTTTCTGAAAATCACGAGAGAAAGTGAGAGAAGCTTCATCTTGTACGAAGAAGACAGCTCGTCAACGCAGGGGGTCCCAGGCAGGTGGTCTAGCACCCCTGTCCCTTCTCAACTAGAAGCCTCAGAGGCAGACAGACCAGGGGACCTGGAGTTGGTCCAAAAGTACCACGTGCAGAGTTCTCGGGCACCCTTTGGAGAGGCCTCCTGGGAAGGCACCGTGTGTATATCTGCAGATCTTCCTGTAAAGGTTCAAACCCTCAGCAGCTGAGCTGGAGGCTAATGACAAAGAAAAGGATCATTTAACTGTCCCCAAACTGAGGCCAGTGGACTAGACGGTTCCCCACTAATTGCCTTGCAGCCTGCTCTGCCCTCAGCTGCCCAGAGTAAGTGCTTCCAACATCTTATTTTAGAGTGTGTCCCCTTGGCTGGTTAATTATGCAAAAAGATTCAGTGTTTAAGTCTTCCCAGTTTGAGAGTTTGTGTTGGATAAAATCCTCAAGCTGTGTACAAATAATTCATATTAAAACATTACGGCCACCGATTCGGTGGTCAGCTGCTTAAGGCAGGCTGGGCATGTGTCAGAAGTTGTACTTTTTGCCCGGATGGCAAGGTAATCATTTCTATTAAGCCATGATTACTATGTTTGTTTTTTCCAACAGATGATGATTTGTGTAGTTGGGGGTGCACACTGTGATTTTATAAGGACAGCAGATGCCAGGATGCTGTGAGACCTGCGGTTCCAGGACACCATCGGTGTGCCCCTCCCGGGAAAGGGACGTGTACACAAGGCTGCCCAGGGGTGGTTCACCCTCTGTAGATCAGCAGCATTCTCATCTTTGGGAACCTGGTTGGCCCAGACCAGATGGTGGTTTTCAGAGGGAGACAAAGTCTGGAGACATTTTGGGTTGATAGTGGCATCAGGTGAGTGGAGACCAGGGATGCTGCTGCACTTCCCACAATGCCCAGGGTGGCCCCCAGGACAAAGGGCTGTCTCGTTCACAATGTCAACAAGACCAAGAGAATAAAGTGAAGATTCCCAGGTCCCCGAGCAGCAGCCCGTGCATCAGAGAAGAGGGTCCACAATGGCCACCAGCTCTCACCATGCTGTGCACCCAGCCCCATCTGCCCTCAGTTTCCCAGGTCCAGAGCCCTGTACAGGTGACTTGGGGGATGGGGTGGAATTCTCCAAACATTCCCATTTCTTTCTTCCCACACCTACTCTTTTTAAAGAAGGGAGCTCAAACTGGGTTTATAAATTGATATAATCACTTTGGGGATCATTTTGGCCAACTCCTACTGACGATGAAGATGAAGTTAAATCCTTCTCCCTAGGACCCCATGAGAGGCCTCTGAGATGCACATGGTAACACCGGAGGCATGGCTGAGCTCTCATGGATGTAAGGCCATCCCCAGAAAAAAGCAGGGGCCATTTGTGGTGTCCCCGTCAAGTTTACTTAAGAGTCATGTGTAACTGTTGGTTTCTTAGTTTTGAAAACTGTACCAAGTGATATAAACTAGTAACAGTGGGGGAAACTGGCTGAGGAGTATATATGAGCTCTCTGGACCATCTCTGCAACTTTTCTAAAATTATTTCAAAAGTTAAAGTTCTTTTTTTGTTTGTTTGTTTGTTTAAAGAATATGGCGGCTAGCTTGAAGAGGCTCCCTTTAGCCAAATCTGGGCCAATGTGAGCATCAGAATTTAATTAAAAAATGACAAACTCAATTAAGATTCATGAGTTTGCACTATGTGAATCAATCAGTCAATCAGAGAGATATCTGCCTCGATAATGAGGAGTTCTGTTCAACAGCAGCACAAGCCATAGGCCCGCTGAAAGGGGCGATGGATAAGCATCATTTAGACTCACTCATTCAGCTACCTCATCAGACATTTACCAAATTCCGGAGCCGCCACAGCGAATAAAGCCAAGCGCCTGCTCACAGAGCTTCTACTCTGGGGAGGTAGGCAGGCGTGTGTAAGGAGCACATCGGTAGTGTGAGACGCTGAGAAAATACTAAGAAGGGTGGGGACAGGGAACCACCTGGGGGGTGATGCTGGTGGAGAAGGTGAGAAAGGAAGACCCCCCGTGATGACATCTGGCCAGCGGGCAAAGTGCATGGAGGGAGGAGCAAAGAGGGCGTTTAGGGCAGAACTGGGAAGAGGGCGAAAGGCAAGATGGCAGTGACACAGGAACCCTGGGGGACTATAAGGCCCCACTTAAAGTGACAGACATACTTCAACATGAACCAAATATAGCCACTGAAATCTAAAACTCAGCAAATGGGTTTAGAAGCCCAAGGAAGAAATGGGCAGCTGGAGGGAGACCTAGGAATGAACTCACACAGCACCGAGAGATTTAAAAGTAAAACTTTATGAAGGAGTCATTAAGAGACACGGGAATAGAATGAAGAAGGCTCAACAGATGTCTACGTTGTCCAGAAAATGAGCAGAGGGTGACTGAGGGTGAGGGAATATTAGAGAAAGTAATGGCAGAGAATTTTCCAGGATGGGTGGAAGTGTTAACTCCTCGGATTTCGGGAGCTTGGATCCTGAGAAGTATAAATAAATATAAAACCTGTCCAGATGCATTATAATGAAACTGCAGAATACCAAAGACAAAAAGACACCATTAAAGTCAACGCTAGAGAGAAGACAGACCTCCTGGGAAAGGAGCCACGTTTAGACTTACAGCCGCTTCTCAGCATAACAACAGAATCCAGGAGAAACCAGCCCTGCCTTTGGATGATCAAACAGCCTTGTCCAAAAGTAAGAAACTGAATCCAAAAGGAGGTGTCAGATGCCAACGAGAAGACAAGCAGAGACACAGGCAAGATGAGGGTGCTCTAAGCAAGCATTGATTATATAAAACAATAATACTGGCTGCAAACGAGGCCTGCCTCTAACTTCACCTGATGCTCCTGCCAGTGACAGGGGTTTAATTAGTGTAACTTCAGGCCTCTCCAATGCTTTCTCTGCCTGACCTGTCTGGTCAGTCAATTCGGGAAGAATTATAGCCCAAGAAGCGCATCCCCTTCTTGG
This sequence comes from Aethalodelphis obliquidens, assembly GCF_003676395.1. Classification (NCBI taxonomy): domain Eukaryota; kingdom Metazoa; phylum Chordata; class Mammalia; order Artiodactyla; family Delphinidae; genus Aethalodelphis; species Aethalodelphis obliquidens. Next base: position 50,214,047 of record NW_020837953.1, read on the forward strand.
AGCAAGCCTGCTACCCAACCAGGAACCTGAGCTCTCCTCTGCTCCATGGGACCCTAAGTCTTACCTGGGCAGGTGTTTACATGAGAGTCTCCCAGGGTCCAGTGCTGCCTGAGATCAGGTGCCTAGTTCTGGGATTTGAGTTACATGCTGTTAGGGACTAAATGTTTGTGTTCCTTCAAAATTCATATACTGAAGCTCTAACCTCCAGAGAGGTGGTATTTGGAGGTGGGGCCTTTGGGAGGTGATTAGGGTTAGGTGAGGCCATGAGGGTGGGGTTCCCAGGATGGGATTAGTGCCCTTATTTGCAGATAAAGAGACCAGAACTAGCATCCTCTCTCTCTCTCTCTGCATCCATACCAAGAAAAGGCCATGTGAGGACAAGCAAGAAGATGACCATCTACAAATCAGGAAGAAGGTCCTCACTTGACACCAAATCTGCCAACACCTTGATCTTAGACTTCCAGCTCCAGAACTCTGAGCAATAAACTTCTGTTGTTTAAGGTATCCTGTTACAGCAGCCCCGGCTACATCCATTTGGCTCCCCCACTAAGCTACATCTTCTGGGTTGACCTCCAAAAGGAATGAAGGTGACATTTTCACTTCAATCCTTATATTAGTTTATTTTAGAAACTGTCCAGAGCCTGAGTGGAAAAGGCTACACATTGGGAGCCCCTCAGAGACCCCCATAATGAGTATCCTGCGGGCAGCATGAGACCAGGAAAAACAGAAATACCAGAGAGTGACAGCATGAGAGGCAAGAAGGGGCAGCCAAAGACAGTGCAGGCCTCCCCTCATTATGTGCAGGCAGAGAGGAGAGACTGATTCACTTCAGACTTTAGATATCAGGTGTCAGAGCCTGAATGTCATGATGAAGTACAGTTAACTATAGTCTTTGGTCACATGTCACCTTCTCATGACACCTGTCCCCTCTTAACACTATGTTCACCCCAGCCCTGTAACTTTCATGTCTTCCTTTACTTTTATATATAATTTGCGAATTTATTATATTTCTTGTTTATATCCCCTGCTAGAATGTCAGCACTAGAGGGCTGGGGTCTCTGTTTTATTCTATGCTGGATCCCATATGCCCAGAGAAGGAACCCATCAAATATTACAAATATTTGTGGAATAAACAGATGACTAGAAATCGTATGGCTAGATGCAAACCAATGAAGGGGTGGTTTAACCCTCTCAAAACTGTAAAAGATCAAAGACAAAGATCTTGAAAGCAGTCAGAGAGAAAAGACAACTTCCCTAAAAGGACCCATCATGCTGACAGAAGCCAGGAGGCAGCGGAACCAACAGCATCAAGTTGCAGAGAGGAAATACCTGTCCATTAAGGAGAACTCAATGAGGTAAAGATGCTTCTAAAAATGAAACAACATACACACACACACACAAAAAAAACATTGAGAAGCTTTACCATGAAAAGACTCTCAGTAAAGGAATATCTAAAGTATATATTTCAGGGATTAGCAAAACGACCTTGGCAGGAATGTCTGAGATGCAGAAGCTATTTTGTTAGATTTTTTTTTTTTTTAACAAAGAGAGTACAATAACTCAGTTTACTGCATTCACCAGCTGCCAGCTCTTCCCAACCCTAGTTTTCACCTCTGGCAATCTGCCTTTTTTTTTTTTTTAATTTATTTATATATTTTTGGCTGCATTGGGTCTTTGTTGCTGTGTGCGGGCTTTCTCTAGTTGTGGCGAGCGGGGGCTACTCTTCATTGCGGTGCCTGGGCTTCTCATTACAGTGGCTTCTCTTGTTGCAGAGCATGGGCTTTAGGCACGTGAGACTCAGCAGTTGTGGCATGCGGGCTCGGTAGTTGTGGTGCACGGGCTTAGTTGCTCTGCGGCATATGAGATCTTGCCAAACCAGGGATCGAACCCGTGTCCCCTGCATTGGCAAGCAGATTCTTAACCACTGTACCACCAGGGAAGTCCCAATCCTGCCTTTTTAAAGAACCTGTATCCCCTTCCACCCTGTTTTTCCTATTCCATAACATTGAAAATTCATTTTGTTTGCTCAACTCATGTTCATTGTTAAAGTTCAGTAAACATTAGTGATGATGATATGATAATTCACATTATAATTACTGTATCATTCAATCCCACACCAATCTTAGGAGTAAACAGAGGATTAACAGATTAAATCACTTGTCTAAGTGAACGCAAGTTAAACCCAGCCCTGTGTGACAGCAAACGCTGGGATTTAAATCATAAAGTCTATTACCAACCAACGCATTTCCAGCTGCAAGAAATGCCCAGACAGCCTTGCACTGAGGTGCATCCCGACCAGGGTCATCTATAATGGGAATCACAAGTGTCATTCCAGGGATGCAGGGCCAGCCATTCTCTCTGCCGAGAACGTAACCAGGAGAGAGTCACTGTGGGTCTTATCGGAATGCAATCTTCAGAAATCTGGTCTGAGCTCTATCCTGACAAGCACCTCCTTCTGTGCCGCTGCTGAAATCAGTTTGTTTACACATTTTCCCTCAAAATGTACTCAGCCCCATCCCTTGCACCTGGCCTCCAGCTGCAGTGAGTGCTGAGCCCCGAGACCCCCGTGGGCCCACCTTCCTGGACCCCTGAGCCTCCCTGCCCCTGCTCTGTGCTTCCCCATCTTCAGAATCCATTCCTGGACCCCTGGCTTTCCCTCCAGTTTCTAAGCTGAGAATGCTCTGGATGTGATCTCACTTATTTGTACTTTCCTTGGCCCCCAGGTATGGCTGCTTCTTCTTCAGGCCACCACAGGGAAACCTCTTCCAATCGCACCCCCATTCCCAGGGCTGCTCCCCCCCAACCACTCTCCCAGCCAGAACCCCCATTTGGGCTTGAACACAACTCATCCTATGCAATCCCCTCTCCCTGACACCCCAAGAGCTCATAGGGAGACCCAAAGTGTTTCTAAAAAGAGTTTAGCCCTGGGGGCTGACTCTAGGGTAATTCTTTCTGTTCATTCATCCCACAGCCATTGGTTCAGTCCTGTAATGAAAGCATACCTGTTTCCCGCCATCAACCAGCCTGGTGTCTAAGCAGGAATTTAGACATACAAACTTGTTAGATAGTGACACACAGGTAAGGCAGCAACGTGGAAGTATTGGTAGGCTCGTGGGCCCACTTTCTTTCTCAGCGTCAAGGTCAATTCGTGACGATAGAGAAGAATGCCTAGGTCCCTTGAGCAATGACCAGGGAAGACAATGGGCCCTAATGTGGAGTCAGTTTTGAAAGAGCAGGTGGGAAGAGTCTTAGAGTTGAATGCACAGAGGGACACAGCAGAAGAGGACCAGCCAGCTCTTCCTTGCCAGCATCCCTCCCTTCCCTACCAGCATCCCTCTCTTCCCTACCAGCATCCCTCCCTTTCCTACCAGCATCCCTCCCTTCCTTGCCAGCATCCCTCTCTTCCCTACCAGCATCCCTCTCTTCCCTACCAGCATCCCTCCCTTCCCTACCAGCATCCCTCCCTTCCCTGCCAGCATCCCTCTCTTCCTTACCAGCATCCCTCTCTTCCCTACCAGCATCCCTCCCTTCCCTACCAGCATCCCTCCCTTCCCTACCAGCATCCCTCCCTTCCTTCCCAGCATCCCTCTCTTCCCTACCAGCATCCCTCTCTTCCCTACCAGCATCCCTCCCTTCCCTACCAGCATCCCTCTCTTCCCTACCAGC
>NW_020837953.1:50217812-50272589 GCF_003676395.1 Aethalodelphis obliquidens
CTCTCTTCCCTACCAGCATCCTTCTCTTCCCTACCAGCATCCTTCTCTTCCCTACCAGCGTCCCTCCCTTCCCTACCATCATCCCTCTCATGGACCGAAAGAAACTTAGTACAGAGTTTCCTGCAGTTTGCTGCCCTGAGAGTTGTCAAAGATGATTCCACAGTGAAACAAGTTTTGGAAATTCTTCATCCCGCTGCCTCTCCCTCTCAGAAACCCACATGCACACTGCATGCTGAAGGCTCTGAGCAATCTGACAGCAAAGAGTCTGCTTCAACGTTGTTACACGTAGACCTCCTTAAACTTCATGCATCCAGCAAATATTTGTTGAGTGTGGACTGTGTGCCAAGCACTGTCGTAGGGCCTGGAGGAGCCGCGGTGAAGAAAGAAAATTCCTGCCCCACCCCCCACCCCCAGGACCTGTTTTCTAAGAGGGAGACATGCAGTCAGCAGTGATGCTCGCTTTAGAAAAATCAAGGAGGGCGAGGACTGCTGGACCTTCCCTTCAGCCGGGTGTGTGGATGCACTCGTAGGAGCAGAGCCTGAGTGAGCCTGAGTGAAGGAAGGGCAGGGCTGTGGGACATCAAGACCGTGTACTGGGCAGAGGTACCCCGAGGTGGGAGGCAGCAGGGAGGTGGGATATTGAGACACAGCAAGGGGACGGTGGAGCTGAGATGCAGGAGCCCCGAGGTGGGTAAGAAATAAGATCGAATAAGAAATAAGACCAAGAGCTGGGTAGAGGCTGAGCGTGGGAGCTTCAGCCTTCTCAGGGACTTTCACTGCCTTTTCACAAGTTCACTGACACTGATGGAGCCCCGGGACACCCCAAGTGGACAAGACCAGCAACAATCCGTGTCATAGCGTTCATGCTGCAGAGGGCATGTCCTTGCTCTGGAAGCTGAGACTCTTCTACTGGAGCCAGTGTAAAGCCCCTAAGTGTGTTTTCCCACCATGGATACCTCTGCTGCCACAGGGCCTGCTGGGTCACGTGGCCCACGTGGCAAGCTGCTGGCACCACGTCTGGAGCCGCTCTGGAGCCTTTCTTGCTCCAGGTCCCACTCAAAGCTGGCCACCCTCCACCTCACTCTCCAAAAGGGAGCATCCTGAGTGGGGAATATACCACCTCCTAAACTCAATGGGCATCCCAAGCTTTGCACTCCCTCCTACTGGTGGGAAGGGTGAGATGCACATGTTTGTCCTGTATTTTCCAGGGACAATTGGCATGACTCAGACCGCCAGACCCTAAGACATCACTGATGAGGTGAACTCCTGACACTTTGTAGGGTTTTTCTCTCACCACCTTCTGGAGTGTGTCCATTTCACCAAGGCCACCAGCATACTTGCCACTAATTGCTCATTCAGTTCACGTAACATGATGTCATTGATAGGATGGGCTAATGTGATGTTTGCAGGAAGTGCAGATGGCCCACAGCCCTTTGGGCTTGATGGTGTCAGGGCAGAGGATGTGGGGCCTGAGACAAGAATAGAAATGTGTGCTGATGTCCACCTACATGCAGGCAAACTGCTTCTCGTTCTTCCTGATAAGGAATAAAAGACCCCTTTTTGCAGGTCAAGGACTGCACCCAGCCACCTGGGACTGTGTCGACCTCCTCTAGTGAAGATGCAAAACCCAGCACACCAGCTACAGTCCATTACTCGGGTGAGTTTGAAGCTGTCCCTCCAGGATCCATCTGGCCTTTGTGCACCAGATTGGTGAATAAGATGGGGATCTCATGGAGGCCATCCCTGTATCTGTTACATCTTTAAGGGTGTCTGTCATCCCTCCAGGATATGGTACTGTTTCTGACTCATTATTTCTGTTTTTGATTCTTAACCAGAGACAGCTGGTGTTCCAAGGCTTTCTCACTATATATGTTCTTACCCCAAAGGCTATGGAGCAAATTGGGAATTTAACCATCCCAAATACATTGACTCCAATCGTAAGCAGGGGAGTCAGGGAAATGACAAACAAGTAAGCACATGAGCCAATTAAAGGGTATTACTGGGAGGTGTTCTTAGGGACGACTCCTATAAGTGAGTGAGGAAACAATAGAACCACACAGTTGCAACATTCACCAACCTCCACCCTATCTCTGATTTAAACATCCTGTTTTTAGCTACTTTAACAATGTGGTTGTGTGACAGTCGGCCCTTGCTGGCCTGGGAACAATTCCATCACCTCGGTGACTTTGCACATCTCTGCCATGATCCAGGACTTGAAGTTTGGATAGATGTCCTCTCAAGTAATAGCCTCATTTCCACTGTTTCCAAGTTTCTAGGGTCACCTTTATGGGAACTGCCCAGTGTCCTTATTTGCTGACTGCAGTAGAGAAGAGGAGCAAGTCCCGTCAATAAACGAAGGGTGACTGGTGTTGAACAGAATGTTTGGGGCACAGAGACCAGCCTCCCTGTCCAGGCCTCCTTCAGCACTCTCCTTGCAGTCCATCTGTTTGTCCTCCAGAGCTCCCCAGCTGCAGTCACTGCCTGGGCCAAATCCAGATCAGAGCAATTAACTGGATAATTGCTCTAATGAGAGCACGGAATGAATCACCAGGACAATTCTCACCCCGGAAAAATTAAATGATAAACTGCTGTCTGTGGCTCTTTGGGGCTCCAGCAGCTTCCTCTGTGATCTCCGTGGGCTGGTTTCAAGGGTTTGATCCTCTGACACTAGAAGAATGAACAGGAAAAAGTGATGTAGGATTTTATTATATGGTTATGAGTTTGGGGAATGGCAATAATCAAGACAAGAATAAAGTGTGGAATACAGCTTACAAGCACAGATTTTAGTGTCAGACTGCCCGAAATAGAATCCTTCACCACTTAGAACGGCAAAGACATGATTGAGTTACTAATCTTCCGTAAATAGTATCTACCTCGCTAGGATGTTTTGAGGATTAAATGAGATAACACATGAAAATAACCTTTAACAGTGCCTATCACAGGTGTCTGCCCAGTAAATGTTACCTAAAATAGTCACAAAGTTATTCCTTCATTAATCAATGTAATAATTGATTTGCAAGCTAAGTATTAAGCCTTGTTAGGGTTAGGAACAATGCGAAGGTCCTGGAGATAGTCAGTCATGGCTCCTGCCCTCAAGATGCTTCAGCCTAATACAGGTGAGGGGGGAGGTCAATAATTGCCGTTCAGAATAGAAAAGGTGCAGTGACAGAGGGAGGTATTGGACGCTGGGAGAACACAGGAAAAGGGCACTATGCTATGACAAGGGGTCTGGTCTTCATGTCCAGCAGTACATACTGAAGTTTTAGAGGACTTGTAGAAGGAAAATGGCATGGTCCGATCTGGAAGGATGTACCATAAGATTAAGTACAAGTAGTGTGTCCTGTATGACCCCATTTTTGTAAAAAAAAACAAAAACAAAAATCTTACACACATTTTAAGAAAAAGTCTAGGAGAAGATAAACCAAAAAATAAAGTGTGGTTATCACTAGATTATGGGTTTAGGACTGAATTCATATTGTCTGCTGTTTTTCTTCAATGAATATGCACTAATACTATAACTTTTAAAGTTGTAAATATATATGTACATCTATATATATGATTAAAGCCAAAGAAACCAGAAAAAAAGAGAGAGAGAGAGAGAAAAAGAGAGAGAGAGAGATCACAGATAGGCTAAAAGTAAAAAGATGGATGACGGAATATTCAGAACAAGGCTTGTCCATTCATTGAAACTATGAGAAACTGGACAAAATATATAAGATGCAAGGATGCAACTGTTTCCAGGCATTAGACAATGACCTGACTGTGGGAAAAGAGACAAGTGAGGCAGGGTCAACAATATCCTGGCTTTCTGATTGGAGGTACCTCCCAGACTGCTGTATAAGGAGGGCGAATGAAAGCAGAGCATGACAGAATCATGAGTTGAGCAGAGTACTCAGAAGATGGGGAGGCTGAGGCAGATTGAATCTGTGGACCAAAGGTGTTATACCAAAATGGAGTTCCCAAAATCTGCACAGGAATCCCTTTGAGTCTTTGGCTGGAGACAGAGCCTCACATGCACAGGATTAAATTCCATGAGGTCAGACAAAGAAAAACTGGACAACTATAAGCTCAAACAAGACTGGAAAATTTTGGTTCCAATGAGCCAATGTGAAGAGCCCTTGTTTTGAACACCAAGGTCATTCAGCAGAAAATGCAGAAGGACCACACCCTAGAGGTAGGGATAAATTAGTAAAGACCCAAAGTAAATGCTAATCTAGACCTTTCCTTTAAAAAATCTAAAAATTAGCCTTGAAAGGATAAAGCTCATCTTCAAGTTCCTTAACAGGCTTCTGGAACAAAACACAATGCTCTTTGTTAAAAATACAACAAAATCCAGCACTCAACTATGTAAAATTCACAAAGTTCAATCCAAAATTACTAGTTAGACCAAGAACAACAACAACAACAAAATTCTAAGTCATAACCAAGAAAAAAATTAGTCATTAGAAACAGACCCAGGAATGATAAAGATTTTGAATTTATCTGTCAAGTACTTTCAAACAGCTATTATTAATATGTGGGAGGACTTAAAGGAAAATATGAACATAATGAGGAGAGAATAGGAAGATGTAAAATAAAAAGAAAAATCTAGGGTTGAAAATGTAATGCATAAAATTCTTGGAAAATTCACTGGATGGAATTAAGAAGAAAACACTGTAAGAAAAAAAAAAAAAAGGCCAATTCCTGGAAAAACTATCTATCAAAACTCACGTAAGATTTGAGATGAGTTTCAGATACAACAGCAAAAAAAACAATCCATGAAAAAACTTTTTGATAAGTTGGAATTCATTAAAATTAAAATCTTATCCTCTGCAAAAGATACTGTTGAAAATGAAAAGACAAGCCACAAGAGGAAAAAAACATTAGCAAAAGACTTATCTGATAAGGAATGTTATCCAAAATATACAAAATACTCTTAAAAACTCAAAAGTAAGAAAATAAACAACCCAATTTTAAATTGGGCAAAAGATTTGAACAAGTACCTTACCAAAGAAGATATACAGATGGAAAATAAGCATAAGAAAAGATGCTTCACATTACATACCATTAAGGAATTGTGGATTAAAACAACAATGTGATGTCATTACACACTTATTAGAATGGCTAAAATCTGAAAACCTGACAATACCAAATGCTGAAGAGGATGTGTATTAATTTCATAGGGGTCCAAAACTCAATATTAGCTAAAATTATAAAAGTTTTAAGACAAGACATCATTGGAGAAAATCTTCATCAACTTAGGATAGGCAAAAATTTCTTACATAAGATGCAAAAACAAACCATAGATTGATAAAAATGATACATTGGATTTTTTCCAATTCAGACATGCTCTTCAAAAAATACTATTAAGAACACGAAAACACAACTGTATTTTGGTGGAGGGGGGAACACAATACTTTTATCTAGAAAAGGATTTGAATCCAGAATCTATATATTTTTACAAACTTTTACAACTTAATATAAGACAACCTACTTTTTAAAAATTGGGCTAAAAATTTGAACAGACACTTTAAAAATATATACACAGGTGTCATATAAGTACATAAAAAGATCAACGTTGTTAGTCATCACGAAAATGCAAATTAAAACCACAACAAAAAACGCCACCACATATTTACAATGGTTAAATGTAAAAAGAGTTTCAATACCAAGTGTTGGCAAGAACGTGTAGCAACTCAGACAGATATCCAAGCTAACACGAATATGAAATGATACAAGCACATTGGTACAGTACTCACAAGGTTCCTGAAAATTTGACTATACACTTACAATATAACCCAAAATTCCACTCCTAGGTATTTACCCAAGAGAAATAAAAGTCAATGCCCACAAAATGACTTGACATGAATGTTTACAACATCCTTGTTCACAATGGCCAAGAACTGAAAACAACCCAAATATCAACCAACAGGTCAATGAGCAAATAAATACATGGTAATAGTTATACAATGGGATACAACTCTGCAGTAAAATGGAACAAACTATTAATAAACTCAACAACACAGATGAACCTTAAAATGCAATACTGGGTAAAGGAAAAATAGCTAGACACTAAAAATTACATTGTGCACGTCCGTTTATGCAATATGTCAGAAGAGGCAAAACTAATCTCTCCTGACAGAAGCATATCAATGTTGCCCGAGCCTAGAGGCAGTCGACTGACTCCATGGGCATAAAGAAATGTTCTATATCTTCATTGTGGTTATCTGTGTGTATACATTTGTCAAAATTACCTAAGTGTACATATAAACTGAGTTAATTTTATTGTATGTGTATTATATTTCAACATAATATTAAAAAAATAAAATTCTTCACAAACAATATTCAAGCAGCTTCACTGATAAATAATTCTAGTATTTAAGGAAGGAATAATACCGATTTTGCACTTGCAGAAACAAGAAGAATTTAGGAAAAAAACTTCCCAACTTTTTTTTTAAGGCTAGCATGAGCTTGATAACCCACATGGAGCGTGCGAGAAGGAAAATTATCAGTCAAGGTCTCTCAAGAGCTAAGATATAAAAATCCTAACTGTAATATTAGCAAATTGAATTCAGAAATATATAAAAAAGGTAATTCACTGTGACCAAGTGGAATCTATCCCAAGAAGGCAAAATTGTACTAACGTTCAAAAATCATTCAGTGTGAGTCTCTACTATTTTTTTCTGTTTTTTTTTTTTAATTTATTTATTTAATTTATTTATTTTTGGCTGCATTGGGTCTTCGTTGCTGCTCGTGGGCTTTTCTCTAGTTGCGGCGAGCGGGGGTTACTCTTCACTGCGGTGTGCAGGCTTCTCTTTGTGGTGGCTTCTCTTGTTGCAGAACACAGGCTCTAGGCATGTGGGCTCAGTAGTTGTGGCTCACGGGATCCGAGTGTAGGCTCAGTAGTTGTGGCACACAGGCTTAGTTGCTCTGAGGCATGTGGGATCTTCCTGGACCAGGGCTCGAACCCGTGTCCCCTGCATTGGCAGGTGGATTTTTAATCACTGCACCACCAGGGAAGCCCGCTTCTCCAATTTAAGGGAATTTTGTTAAATACAGGATTATTTCAATGGATGCAAAATAAAAGCATTTAATAAAATTCAAACTCTTAGAAAATTAGAAGTAAAACAAAAAACTTCTTTGATCTGATAAAGACTACTCACAAGAAAAAAATACTATAGCAAACTTTATATTTAATGGTGAAATATTCAAAAATTTCCCCTTGATATTAGAAATGAGGCACTACCCAGTACAATGGCCAATACCATTTCTATTCAACTTTGTACTAAATGTCCATGCCACTGTAATCAGGCAGGAAAATTAAATAAAAGGTTAAAAGATTGGAAAGGTAGAAACATTATTCCTTTATTAACATTATTATTGGGCTTCCCTGGTGGTGCAGTGGTTGAGAGTCCGCCTGCCGATGCAGGGGACACGGGTTCGTGCCCCGGTTCGGGAAGATACCACATGCCGCGGAGTGGCTGGGCCCGTGAGTCACAGCCACTGAGCCTGCGCATCCGGAGCCTGTGCTCCGCAACGGGAGAGGCCACAACAGTGAGAGGCCCGCGTAACGCAAATAAACAAAACAAACAAAAAATTATTTTCATTTTTATTATTATTGAAAATATTTTCCCATTATTCATATATGATATAAATGGGTATGTAGCAAATCCAAAAGAGTATACATCCTAGTGGAATTAAAAGTGAATTTAGCAAGTTCCTGTATAGAAAGCCAATACAAAAAAAAGATCAAAAGGATGGCTCTACAAGAACAAGAAACAGAAAATAAATATTTAAATGACATAATTTATAATGGAATAAAAAAATACTAAAATTAACCTAACAAATGATGTGCAAGATTTCTATAATAAAATCTACAGAACATTACTGAAAGAAATGTAAACATGTGGTGGCATTTTTATTGTGGTTTGAGGGTCTAAATAAATAGAGACATACCAAGTCTATGATTAAGAACACTAAATATTGTAAAGACGATAATTCTCAAATGATCTGTAAATTTACTGTAATAGTAATCAAAATACCAGAAATATTTGTGAAAATTAACAACCTGATTCTAAACTTTGTATGAAATTGGGCAAGACTAACCAATAAAAACTTGAAGAAAAATAAAACTGGAATACTCCACCAGATATCAATGTTTATTCTAAAGCTACAATAATTTAAACAATGGGTGCAGGGTCAAGGGTAGACAAATGGGCCAACAGAACAGACTAGAAAGTCCAGAAGTGACCCCCACACACCCTCTTTGATTTAGGACAAAGGTGACAGTGCTTCAGAGAATGATGGTGTAGCCAGCAAATGGTATTGAGTCAACTGACTGTCCATTTAGGAAAACAAATACCTTACCTCACACCAGATACAATAATCAACTCCATATGGATTATAGCTCGAAATATTAAAGGTAAAACAATAAAGCATCTAAAAGAAAATATTATATTTTTATCTAATACAAGGATGACTAAAAGCCTCAGATGTTTGTTATTCAAAGGAGAGAAATATTTATGATTAAGGTAAAGGTATTCAAATAAATACTAATTTATTATCAAAAAACAAAAAATATAAGAAAACATAAGAGAACAAATTCAGGACCTTAGGACAGGTAAAGATTTCTTAAAACAAATATGGTAACCAAAAAGAAAAAAATAAGATAAATTAGACATCACTAAGAACTTCTGTTATGAATAGACCATCAGAGATGGAAAATCCAAATCACAGAGTAGGAGGCAAATATTTTCTGTACACGCATCCAACACGGACTCATTTCCAGAATATATAAAGGACTCTCATAAATGAATAAGAAAAAAGGCAAACCCATAGAAAAATGGACAAAACTTTGAACAAGCACTTCAGAATGAGGGATACACATGTGGCAATAAATATGTTAAAGGTGCTCAAATTGATTTCCAAATTAAAACTACACTGAGATACTACTACTTGTCTACCAGAATGACTAACATAAAATAAAATGAAATAGAACAGAACATACTGACTGTGGGTGGAGCACCTACAACTCCGATTCACTTCTGCTGGGATGGGGATTAGGCAGGTACTCTGGAAAAGGTGATCTGTCTCCACTGCATAGGAGTTCCAGCTCCCTCACCCCATCCCGTGTTCCATGTGGGTCAGGCAGCCCTACTATGTCTTGTAGCTATGCTATCTGGGACACGTGGTCTGCGGGGTTGCCTGAGCAAAGAGAGGGGTGAGGAAGTGGGCAGAAAGTTCTCAAGTGCCAGGCTCTGCCCACAGACCACTGAGTCACTGGTCCCAACTCGAGTGCTAGAGAAAATGGGGGCTGGAAACAAGTGGACAGCCATTTGGAGAAAAAAAAAACTCTATCTCTACCTCATATATTTCACTAAAGTAATTTCAGATGAATCAAAAATGTAAATATAAAAAATCAAAACAGGAAATAATAACTGTTTGTATAATCTTCTGGCAGGAAAGATTTTACCAGGTATATTATAAAACCCAAAGCTACAAAAGAAAACATTCATATTTGGTTATATAAAAATAAAAATTTGCTGCAGGCAAAAGAAGCACCAAAATCACAATCAAAAAAGACAAATGTCAGCAGCAAATATGAATATTACAAAAGAAATAAAGGAAGGAGGGAGAGAGAGGAAGGAAGGAAAGAAGGAAGGAAAAAGACATACTTCATATTACAGAGTAAAGCTAATTTCTTTAATGTATGAAGAGCACCTAAAAGTCTGTAACAGAGCAACCAACTGCCCAGAGAAATGGGCAAGAATAGGAAATGACCGTTCATGGACAAGGCAGCACAAGTGGTTCTTTCTTCTTTTTATTTTTTTCCTGTGTATATTTAACCTCCAGTCTCATTCAATTGCTATATAGTCTCTGTCACACACTTAACAGATATTTATTGAGTTTCTGCTATGTAGCAGGCTCTGTGATAGAGGAATTCAGACACATTGATTGATGTGATTGACTGATTTCAAAAAACTTAGAGTACCGTGGACATCCAAAGGTTTCAGGTACACAAAAATTATTTTGTAACCATTTTTTAAATTGAAGTGTAGTTAATTTATAATGTTATGTTAGTTTCAGATGTACAGCAAAGCGATTCAGCTATACATATATTCTTTTTCAGATTCTTTTCCATTATAGGTTATTACAAGATATTGAGTATAGTTCCCTGTGCTATATAGTAGGTCCTTGTTGTTTATCTATTTTACATATACTAGTGTGTATATGTTGATCCCAAACTCCTAATTTATCTCTCCATCCCTCCCATCCGCTATCCCCTTTGGTAACCATAAGTTTGTTTTCTATGCCTGTGAGTCTACTTCTGTTTTCTAAATAAGTTCATTTATATCATTTTTTTAAGTTCCACATAGAAGTGATATATTTTTCTTTCTCTTTCTAACTTCCTTCATTTAGTATGATAACCTCTAGGTCCATCCATGTTGCTGCCAATGGCATTGTTTCATTTTTCATGGCTGAGTACTATTCCACTGCATACATGCACTGCGTCTTCTTTATCCCTTTGTCTGTTGATGGACACTTAGGTTGTTTCCATGCCTTGGCTGTTGTAAATGGTGCTGCTGTGATCTTTAAGTGGTTTGTAAACATAGTGAAGATTTTCAACCTCTTCTAATTAGAGAAACGCAAAAATAAAGCTCCAGAGAGGTACCTTTTCAGTGATCAGACGAATAATGATCAAACATGTGAGAGCACAGGATGGAGACACAGCCCTGCCCACCCCCACCAGGTGTGCTGGGCAAAGCGTGTCCCTCTTCCCCTGGGCCATGGGGAGTGCACACACCATTTCAACCAGAGATGACTTCTAGGTGTTTATGCTTTGGATTTTGCTCACTCGAGGGTGGAAAATGTTGTGTGTCCAAGGCTCTTCGTTGCAATACTGTTTGAAATGGCAAAAGATTCAGGAAACAACCTAAGTGTCCATCAGCAGAGGATCGGTTGGTGGATTGTGGTACATCCACATGAAGGACTGCTTGGCCACCATTAAACTAATGATGCAATAATAATAATAATATGTATGTTTCGCTACAGAAAGATCTCCAAGGCCACGTTGAATGAAGAGCAAAGTGGGACAGAAGGCGTGGTGTATATGAGCTGTGTGAACGAGAGAGATTCAGAGTCGGCATGGCCGCACGCCTAGCCACCCCGACTTCCTGAAGTTCACACCCAAAAACCTGGGAAGAGAATTGCAGGGCTCCTGGGACCCAGAGGGAAGACAGGGCCTGCTCTGCATGCCCTTCAGATGACTTGCACTTGAATTGTATGCATAAAACAAAACAGAACAATTTTTTTTAAACCCATTTATCTGGAAGCCATGGACCCTGGTGGCAGCTCCTGGCTGCTGGTTCCACATGAGGGGTCCAGGCTTGTGCACTGTTATTAGATTTCTATTTTATCTTTCCGCTCAAGAGCCAAAGGCACTTCTCCAAGGCCCCCGCGTTTTGAAAATACAGCCAGAGAAACGCTTTTAGTCTCCAGGAGACAGGTCCAAGGGGACACTGTGACAGGGGCTGGGCCGGTCTGAACTCTGCTGTTACTCTCAGACCTCCCTCCCCAGCTGCTGACTTATTTTTTCTCTCTTCCTGCCAGTGAATGCAGCTGAATGGGAAAACAGCATCTTCCTTTCCTGTGGCTGTTCTCAAACAAAACAAACAAAACTTCTGAAGTAGCTGAAACCTATCGTGTGTCTGACCCACCCGGTACACAGTCTGGTCCATGACACCAGGACTGGACAGAAGGGTTTAATTCACTCCCTGGTGTAGGAGGTTGGTGTGAAGATGTCTGAGTATCTTAGAGATGAGCATTTTTCACCAAGTTGCTCAACCCAATAAGGATAACATTTTGATGAGAAAGATCATCTGTTTTGATTCCAGGAGACTTTCAAGAATACTATTACACAATTCCATAAGCCCTTGTAATACTATTACAATTCCATAAATCCACAATACATTCCCTCGTGCTAAGTTTCTATAATAATACACTCAAGTGCTAATATTTTGGAAGCTTCAAGGAAAACCTGTGCCATTACAGTGAAAACAATTGCTACAATTTCCATGGAAAGCACAGCTGTCAGGTACAAGAGAACATCTCAAAACATCTCCTTCAACACCTGTGTTTATTTTTAAATGCATATATGTTTTTGCTGGGGAAGAAGGGAACAGAGGTAAACACATCAGGCAGAGCTGACTTGCAGGGAATTTGAATCAAATTGTTTGACAGTTGCCCACCACACCAAATTGGTATTTGGAAAGCAAATACCAATTAGAAACTAATTATCAGATCAAAATTTGACTGTCAACAGGAGAAAGACTGCAGAAACGTGGGGCCTCAATGCAGGTCCGGAAAAGTGGGAAGACATTGGTGATCGTCAGCTGACCTACGTTGGTGAGAGGACAAGAGGACGCAGGGCAAATAATGACAACTGTGGGTCCATCTGGCCATTTGACTGAAAGCCCCAACAGGGGAACCACAATGATTCCCTCTTTCCAGGTGAACATGGTGCTCCTTTAGGGCTCGTTCCAGCATCATTGGACGAATCAGTTGGCAAAGTCCAGCGCAGACATTATCAACAGCTGGCAGCGTTGGCCGGATCTTCCAACTTCACCCTTCTCGACAGTGGCTACTTTTTAATTTAAATTAATTTGGAGGGAACTCGATTCTAAAATCCCTTTTGTTGGTTTGGGAAAGGTGCCAGAGAACACGGGATTAGGTGCCACTCTCCCCCTAACCCATCAAAGCGGCCTGGCCACAGGCACTGCCATCCCCCCAGGGAAGACGTGGTAGAAGAGAAAGAGTGCCATACCTTTCCAAACAGCCCAGTGGGTTTCATTCCCTTCCTTTCCTCTGTCTTAACTAGTGCTCTTCCTTCAGGTAGAGGAGACAGCACGGGCTTGGGTTCAAATCCCAGCCCTGCCAAATCTCTAAACGTCACTGAGCTTTGTTTCCCTCATCTGTTAAACAAAAAATGGGAGAGTGGGTAATAATAGCTTTACTTTCATTCTTGGTTTTTAAAAATGTATTATGAAATATCATACATCCAAAGGAGTACATATAATGTATCTACAGAGCTTAAAGAATAGTAATACAATAAGCACTGTCTACGCACCACCCACCTGAAGGAGCATCACCTATAACGGTGTTATAACCATGTGGCCCTGCCCTCTTCTGTCACCTCTGTATCCCCCGAAGCCCACACCTCCCTGAATTCCGTGTGCCTCCTGGGCTATCTTTTCTTTATACTCTAATACATATGTATGAATCCCTAAGCAATTTTAGCTTTGCAGGTTTTTGAATCTTATGTAACGGACTCTTTTTTTTTCATTTTTTCATTTATTTTTGGCTGCATTGGTTCTTTGTTGCCGTGCACAGGCTTTCTCTAGTTGTGGCGAGCAGGGGCTACTCTTTGTTGCGGTGCGTGGGCTCTAGGGTGCTTGGGCTTCAATAGTTGTGGCACGCAGACTCAGTAGCTGTGGCGCTCGGCCTTAGTTGCCCTGCAGCATGTGGGATCTTCCTGGACCAGGGCTCGAACCCATGTACCCTGCCTTGGCAGGCGGATTCTTAACCACTTCACCACCAGGGAAGTCCCTTATGTAATGGACTCATCATACTCTGTAATTTGCCCCTTTTTTGGTGAACATGATGATCTTCTAAAATTTTTATTTTGAAATAGTTGCAAACTCACAGAATAGTCGCAAGAGCAGTACAGATAACTCCCATAGGCAATTTACCCAGTTGCCCCAATTTTTAACATGTTGCCACCATCACTTTTTCTCATCCTTCATATGTATATATATTCATTTTTCCTGAATTATTTGAAAGTAAGTTGCACACATCACGCCCCTTTGCCCTTTAATACTTCGAGGTGCATTTCCTATGGAAAAGGATATTCTCTTACATAACCACAGTCCAGAGAATTTAATGTGGGTACAACACTTTTATCAAACCTACAGTCTCTATTCCAGTTCTGCTGGTTTTACCAGTGATGTGTTTTATAGCACTTCCTGTCCCCTTCCCAGTATATGGTCCGGGTCACACGCTCATGCCTCCTTAGTCTCCGTCTCTGGAACAGCCGCTGGGTCTTACTTGGTTTTTCATGACACTTACACTGTTTAAGAAGACGAGCCAGAGATCCCAATGGACAGACCACATTGGATTTGTCTGGTGTTTCCCCGTGCTCAGATTCAGGTTATTCAGGCTGGCCAGGATCTCACCCACATGATGCTGTGACCCTCTCCAACTTCACTTGCGGAGGTGTGTGGTGTCTACCTGCCTCCCTCCAGGTGATGCCAGCTTAGATTACCTCCCAGGTGTTGTCTGCCTTCTCGACTGCATGGAGACCGTTTCCCCAGTCCGTGGAGCACTTTGAGACCACACACATACCCTGACCCTCACCAACACCTCCATCCCTATTTAGCATCCGTTGATGACTCTCCCCCAAGCCAATCTCGACCACGATTGATGTGAAATCGTGGCTGTGTTCTCCAACACCCTCCATATTTATCAGCCAGCTTTCTAGCATGAGGAAGTCCCCTCCTTCTTCCTCCTCGACCTACGTATTTCCTGAACTATTTGTTTGTCTGTTTATTATCAGCATGGACTTATAGTCCACTGCTGTTCTGATTGCCTTTGATGATCTTATTATCTCAGATTTGGCAAATGGGAACCTCCATGCCCTTTCAACATAGCCCATCATTTTTTTCGTATGTATCCCATGAGTTCATACAGAAAGCTCCAATTCCAGTCCACCTCTTCAGGGTTTCCCCGCCTTCCTCACTCTCTGCTTCTTTTTTCCTTCATTTGCAGAGAGAACCCTGCCTCCCAGACCCTCGATATATATTATCACCCTCTCAGTCCTATGGTCCACATAAAATAGTTCCAACATCACTACACCCTTCCCACCTAAACCCAAACCTCCCGAAACGAGGTCTAGGTTGGTCTGCTGTTCTTCCCCTGCCCTGAAGGTATATCGTCAAAGTCCTGTAGGTAGTTTTTGGTTTTAGTCTCTTTCCCTCCAACCTGGTTATATTACTCAGTTGAAATATACCTGGGTTCAGTTGGTTCTTTTTGTGATGGTGGTTTTAGGGCTGGTGATCATCTCTGTTGATTTTTGCTTGTGAATTTTATGTCCTGCTGCCTTCCTGTCATGGGTTGAATTGTGTCCATCCCAAATTTGTATGTGGAAGTTCTAACTCCCAGGACTTTAAAATATGACCCTTTCGGGAAATAAGGTCTTTGCAGTTAAGATGAGCTCACGCTGGAGAAAGGTGGCCCATTCAAAATGACTGTGATCCTTATAAAAAGGGGAAACTTGGACACAAACCCATGCACAGGGGGCGCCATGTGGACATGAAGTCAGATGTCAGGGTGCTGCCTATTTAGAAGTCATGGAATCTTTGTCAAATATTGAAGCAAACCACCAGAATCTAAGGAAGATTGTGGAACAGACTTTCCCTCGTGGCCTCAGAAGGCACCAGCTCTGCTGACACCTCGATCTTGGACTTCCAGCTTCCAGAACTATGTGAGGTTAAATTTTTCTTGTTTAAGTGACCCAGACTATGGTACTCATTACTGCAGCCCAAGGACACTAAGAGTACACTACCTGAATTCTTCCATGGTTCTGACTGATCTCTATCACAGTTCTCTACAGTGTTCTGGAGAGACTGTCACCGTGTCTGATAATTGAGATCATCCTACTCCCTTTACTTCTTCTGCAATTCTTACTTCTCCTGCCCAATCACAGTGGCCGACATCCACCGGGAAGCATGAGAGGGTGGTGGATGCAGTGGACCCCCACCGTGGATGTGATGGTTTTTATTCTTGCATCAACTTTTCTCCATGTGCAGGTGCCACAGCTGACCCACGCCCTCTCCCACTGGGGGACCGTTGAGGGTGGACAGTGCTACTCCCTGGTGTGGACGAGACACTTCTCCTGTCTCCTGGCCTATTTCCAGGGAGATACGCACCCCAGGATATGAGCAGCTTGTCTTCTCACTCACCAGAAGGTGCCAGGTGGGTTTCCAAAGCTTTTGTAGCAATAACTCTCTTATGAGCCATTTATCCAAGTGTCTTTTGCTCTACACCAATCTATGCTGTGGTCCAAAGCACAAAGTTTTGCCAAGGAGGGAGGCACCGCTCCCACGTCTGAATTTGCATTTTCCTAACCCCCAGTGAGACGGGGTGCCTGTTCAGATGAGTGGACTGTGTATTCCTCTTCTAGAAAATTCCAGCTCAGGTCTTCAGGAGCTCTTCATACATTCTTTTTTTTCCCCATTATAGTTTATACAAGATCCTAAGTAGAGTTCCCTGTGCTATACAGTAGGACCTTGTTGTTTGTCTATTTTACGTATAGTACTTTTTATCTGCTAATCGCAAACTCCTAATTTATCCCTCCCCCTCCCTTTCCCCTTTGGTAACCATAAGTTTGTTTTCCATGTCTGTGAGTCTGCTTCTGTTTTGTAGATAAGTTCATTTGTATCATTTTTTTTAGATTCCACATATAAGCGATATCATATGATATTTGACTTTCCCTGTCTGGCTTACCTCACTTCGTATGATAATCTCTGGGTCCATCCATATTGCTGCAAATGACATTATTTCATTCTTTTTTATGGTTGAATAGTATTCCATTGTGTGTATATACCACATCTTCTTTATCCATTCATCTGTTGATGGACATTTGGGTTGCTTCCATGTCTTGGCTACTATAAACATTGCTGCTATGAATATTGGAATGCATGTATCATTTTGAATTAGCGTTTTCTCCAGATATGTGCTCAGGAGTGGGATTTCTTTGTCGCTTTTCACATTACAAGTACTTTCCTCCAGGCACAGACACTTCCTGTGTCTTGATTTTCACATTATGGCATCTCTGTTGAACAGGCATTCTGAATTTTAATGTAGCCATATTTATCTGTATTCTCCTTTATAACTACTTTTAATTTTTATACCTTGTTTAAGAAATTCTTCCCTACCCTGAAGTCATAAAAATAGTTTCTCTTATTGTCTTCCAAAAGTTTCATTGATTTTCCAATAAATTTGAAAAACTAGATAATTTCAATAGAAAAATTAAGAAAACTGACTAAAGAGTGATAAAAATCTGGGTAAGTTCGTCTCCATTAAAGAAACAAACCAATTATCAGAAACCTCTCGTCCTCCCTCGAAAGGCACAAAGAAGAGATGGTTTGTAGGCAATTTTTAATAAACCAAAGAATGAATTATGCTGAGATTTGAAAAATAATAATAAAAATTTTCAGAGACTGTAAGAGAAGGAAAAACTACCCAATTCACTGTATAAAAGTAGTGTAATATTGGTGACAAAACTTCCAAAAATGATAAAACAATACATCAATTTTAACTATAAAGATACATGTAAAATATTTTTAAATACATTAGCTAATAGAGTGTAGTGGTGTATCGTTGTAAAAAGATTGTATTTCATGGCAAAAAAGGATGTCTCTGGAAGGTAAGAATGTTTCAACATCCCAAAATCTCTTAATTCCAATAATATTGACAAGTAAAGAAGAACATATGAGCATCTCAGTTGAGGTACACACTCAACCTCACTGATAATCAGGAAAATATCTTTTTTTTTTTTTTTTTTTTGCGGGACCCGGGCCTCTCACTGCTGTGGCCTCTCCCGTTGCGGAGCACAGGTCTCAGCCACTCCGCAGCATGCGGGATCCTCCCAGACCAGGGCACGAACCCGAGCCCCTTGCATTGGCAGGCGGACTCCCAACCACTGCGCCACCAGGGAAGCCCCAGGAAAACATCTTAACACAAAATTGAAATTTCTCTCACTGCTCAGATTAGCAAAAATTATAAGTAAATTGTGAAATTTTTATAAAACGATGTGTTTTGTTGTAGCTCATATAAATGAACAAAACCTGAGATGTGTCAACATGGATCAAATCTTTAAAAACCTAATGTTGAGTTTAAAATTTAAGTTTTAGGGTGATAAATGATATCATTTTGTTAAACATTAAGACACCCCAAAATCCTTTATATTTAATGTATGCAAAATTAGAAAGCACAATAATCAGTTGGTGAGCATAGGTCCAGCCTGTTAAATCCTGCAGCTGGATGTTAAAATCTGCTCTCTACACTCATATGTGTGTTTAAAATATTTTATAGTGGGGGACAGAGTTTCAGTTTTGCAGGAGAAATGGGTTCCGGGGATGGCTTGGAGGGGACGGTTGCACAACAATGTGAAGGTAATTACTGCCACTGAACTGCACGCTTAAGAGAGGTTCACCAAAAAAGAATACATATATGTATAACTGAGTCACTCTGCTGTACAGCAGAAATTAACACGACATTGCAAATCAACTATACTTCAATAATTTTTTTTAGAAAAAGAATGGTTAACATGCCCTCCTATACTGTTGGTGGGAATGTAAATTGGTGCAGCTACTATGGAGAACACTATGGAGGGTCCTTAAAAAACTAAAAGTAGAGCTACCAGATGATCCAGCAATCCCACTCCTGGGCATATATCCAGAGAAAACTCTAACTCAAAAAGATACATGCACCCCTATGTTCATAGCAGCATAGTCACAATAGCTAAGACATGGAAACAATCTAAATGTCCATTGACAGATGAATGGATAAAGAAGATGTGGTACATATGTACAATGGAATATTACTCAGCCATAAAAAAGAATGAAACCATGCCATTTGCAGCAACATGGATGGACCCAGAGATTATCATACTAAGTGAAGTAAGTCAAACAGAGAAAGACAAATATCATGTGATATCGCTTATATGTGAAATCTAAAAAAATGATACAAATGAACTTATTTACAAAACAGAAACAGACTCACAGACACAGCAAACAAACTTATGGTTACCAAGGCAGTGGGGGGAGGGATAAATTAGGAATTTGGGATTAACACATACAAACTACTATACACAAAATAGATAAACAACAAGGCCCTACTATATAGCACAAGGAACTATATTGAATATCTTATAATAACCTACAATAGAGAAGAATCTGAAAAAGAATATAGATAAGGTTGACCAAAAAGTTCCTTTGGTTTTTAAGTTTTTAAGTTCCTTTGGTTTTTCATTTTCACCAAGATCTTTATTGAACAACGTATTCACTGTTTTGTTCCACTACCTTCTGCCATTTTCCAGGCAACTTCATAATTCCATCTTCCCAAAACTTTTAATCTTTTTGAGCAAAGAACTGTTACAGGTGCATTTTACAGTCTTCCAGGGAATTGAAATTTTTTCCATTAAGAGAATTTTGTAAAGACCTAAATAAATGGAAATCTGAAGGTGCAATGTCTGGTGAATATGGCAGATGAATCAGAACTTCCCAGCCAAGATGTAAGTTTTTGCCTTGTCATCAAAGAAACATGCAGTGTTGCATTATTCTGATGGAAGATTATGCATTTTCTGTTGACTAATTCCGGAAGCTATTCGTTGAGTGCTGCTTTCAGTTGGTCTAATTGGGAGCAGCATTTGTTGGAATTAATCATTTGGTTTTCCAGAAGGAGCTCATAATAGAGGACTCCCTTCCAGTCCCACCATATACACATCACCTTCTTTGGATGAAGACCTGCCTTTGGTGTGGTTGGTGGTGGTCCATTTCGCTTGCCCCACGATCTCTTCCATTCCACATTATTGTACAGTATCCACTTTTCATTGCCCATCACAATTTGTTTCAAAAATGGAACGTTTTCAGTACATTTAAGTAGAGAATCGCATGTGGAAATACGGTCAAGAAGGTTTTTTTAGCTTAACTTATGTGGAACCCAAACATTAAAGCAATTAACGTAACCAAACTGAAGCAAATGATTTTCAACACTGATTTGGATATTTTGAGTATGTCTGCTATCTCCCACGTGGTATAACATTGATTGTTCTCAGTTAAAGTCTCGATTTGATCATTATCAACTTCAACTGGTCTACCAGACAGTGTAGCATCGTCTAGCGAGAAATCTCCAGCACGAAACCTCGCAAACCACTTTTGACACATTCGATCAGTCACAGCGCCTTCTCCATACACTGCACAAACCTTTTTTTGTGCTTCAGTTTTATTTTCACCTTTCTTGAAATAATAACGCATAGTATGCCGAAAATGTTGCTTTTTTCTTCCCTCTTCAATATTAAAAATGCTACACAAAAATTCACCAACTTTGATAAGGTTTTTTTAAATGCATGCTGATATGACAGCTGTCACAATGCAATCTAAGAAAATTGTTTTGAATGATGTTAAAGACAACTAAGTGCTACTAGAGCCATCTTATGGAGAACACTGAACGAATGTCTTGGCCAACGCAGTATGACTGAATCACTTTGCTGTACAACTTAAACATTGTAAATCAACTGTACTTTAATTTTTTAAAAAATTAAAAACAAATAATAAGTAACTGGACTGAATAAGCCCTTGAAAGTTTTCTTAAAATGGCAGAGAATGAGGGCCTGGTCTGGTGATCGATGCCTCAGACCAACTCTGGTCAGGGGCTGAGACCCTGCGTGTCTTCCTTATTTGTCCGTTGTCAGTAACAAGTGTCTCCGTTTCACGGGAATTCAATGGAAGGACCTAAAATTCTGTATGGAGTTACATCTTGCGTCTGTTAGCACTGCTGCAGACCCATCTCCCAGCACGATCCCTGGGGGCAACTTGGCCAGCAGAGACCAGCGGGGCCAGCACCATGCACCTGTCATCTGGGTCATCAGCAAAGCACTGTGTTTGATCAGCATGAACGCTCAGGGGGTCGCACCTGCAGTGAGGAAGGCTGGGCTGGACCCTGAAGCCCCCGCTTTCTGAAGCAAGTGCCAGATTTACCAGCCGAGCCCTCCTGCTTCCTACACGGTATCCTCACCGGCCTTCCAGTGGCCCCGACGTCCATCGGCCACCACTCCCCTCTGCTTACCCACCTGGGGCACCTCATCACCTCCCCGTGAGTCCAGTTTAATATCCCCGAGTAATCCCAGAGGGTGTATCTGTGAACACACTTTATTGCTACACTTGCAACTTGCAATTACACAAGTAGGGACAAAGATGCCAAAATTCAGAGCAGCGGCTACCCGGCAGCGTCGATAATCCTGCAGGCCCCACAGAGCCGCGAGCTGTGCAGAAGCCCTGATGGTGACACCGTGATTCCCCCACCCTGGCCCCATCCTCCAGGGACCTGCTCGCCTTCATGCCTAACTCCCAACCTCAAGGCGTTTCTGCCCTCAGTTCTCAGGGTTGTCCTTTATGCCTCCGTGTGTAGGGGGCTGAAGACACAGAATGTCATGGCAAGGACAGTCGGAGGAGGGGGCTCTGTGGATGGATGGATGGCAGAGTTGAAATTAAACACACCCTCTGGAGTGTTTTCTGACCCGGCACTCTTGGCGGTCATTATTAGAACTGAGGTCTCTGCTCCTGGTGACCTCTCACCAGTGTTCATTACGGGAGAAAAGCATTCAAATGATGTCTGATGCTAAAGCAGTCTTTGACTGGCGATTATGTGCCACCAGATTAATTCCCAAATTAGTCACTAAATGTAGCCCCCCAGTATTTATACATATATTATGTTCCAACCCCCCCGGGCCCATAGCCTCAGGGAAATAATCTCGGCATGATTTTGCGGGCCACTCGGCTTCGTTCATCAGCAGACTGAGCGTGCTCATACGTGAAAGTGTTCAAAGAGCTGAACTTCCATTTTCGAGAGGCCTCAGCCGTGGTTTCACTCTCCCCCACTTCCCAGAAGATACATCTGCACATTGGAATGCGTTGACTCTGACCTCGTCGGGTTCACCTCACTTTCCAAGTCTTGAGAACGAGCACAGGCAGGGCATATTCATTTCTTATCACTGCTGAAGCAAATTACCGCCACCTGAGTGGCTTAACACAGCACACATGAATTATCTGACGATTCTGGAAGTCGGAAGTCGGAAATGGGTCTTACAGGGACGAAACCAAAGTGTCTGCAGGGCTGCGTTCCTTCTGGAGATCTCAGGAGAGGATCTCTTCCATTGCCTTTTCTAGATTCTAGAGGCTGCCTGCACTCCTTGGCTTGTGGCCATGCCTCCATCTTCAAAATGTATCCGTCCAAAGTCTGCTTCTGCTGTCACATCTCCTCTGACTCTGACCCTCTTGCTTCCCTCCTACAGGCACCCGTGTGATGGTATTGGACCACCCCGATAATCCAGTATAATCCCCTCATCCCAAGATCCTTAACTTAATCCCATCTGCAAAGTCCCTTTTACCATGGTCGTATATCCACAGGTTCCAGAGGTTAGGACAGGGACATCTTTGGGGCGGCGGGGTCATTATTCAGCCCACTACAGAAGGTTGGTGGCTACCCTCACCTCCTGAAATCAGAACTAGACTTCACATTTCCTAAATTCTTCTGTGCCTCTTCGCTTATATGCCTTTTCTGGAAAATATATAAAACCAGTGCATTCAATAACCACCACCCAAAATGTCACTGATGTAACACACATTCGCTTCTCATTCCTGCAAGGTCACCGGCACCTCTCCAGGGCCGCCATCCTCCCAGGTTGGCGCAGCAATATCCCCGTCCAGAGATGCTTTGCAGATTGCCAAGGTGGGCAGCGGGGGCTGGAGCTTTAGGAGCCAGCAATTAAATGCTTCTCCCCAAACATCACTTCCACTCACATTTCCCTGGCCGGAGCAAGTCACACGGCCACGCCTAAACTACAGAGGCCAGGAAGTGAAATCTCCCCACACGGGAGTGAATAGAAGAGAAGCAGAACGGGGTGAACGACACAAATGCCCAGCAGGCTCATTCTCGAGGGCCTGACTCGGATGCGAGGCTCAAATCACAGGTCGGGCACCTGCATGGTTTCTTCTGGAGCAATAACAACAATGAATTATGAAAATAAAACTAAGGCTCTTTTCTAGGCATCATGGAGATAAAAAGGGAACTTTAATATCTTTTGCTAACACATTGGAGTATCCTGAAAAAAAACAGCAGTCTGTGTCCTTTGTTATCTGCAAAATAAACAAATCCTTGGGCATCCTTCTCAAAGGCACCTTGATGAGTCCTGTGTGTGGGTGAAGTCGGAGCCATCTTAGACCCAATTCATCTTTAGGACTGTCAGATGCTACACAGACAAGGATGGCAGCTGGCCCCGGCTCTCCTTGGAGGACATCTGCCCACAACCCATCCGGGTAGTTTGTAGGATCGCTAAATTTGGAACACAGTACAGGAGGCTCTGAGGCAGAATTCCCAACCCTTTAAGCTCTCAGGAAATTTGCATCTTTTATTCTCCTCCACTGACTCCAGGTGTTGAAAGATACGCCACCAAAAAAAAAAAATTGTACATATTGAAAATATCAGCACATTTCTCCACGCTTTTCTCACCAACGGTGTGGATGGATAAGCAAGGCCCCTGATCCGCCTGAGAGTGGGTTACCCTCCTGCATCCACATGGTCTCTGAACTTTTCACAAGCGAGAATTGCACCTAGCACAGCCTCCACCTCACTGTCCTTGATGCTGAGGGTCCCGGGACTCCAGGTGTGGCATGTCTGGTAACAGTGAACCCCTACATAGCACTCACTACCTAAGATGTGCATCGATTTACTCTTTTCATCCTCAAAACAGCCCTGATGCAGGTGCTGCCACTATATTTCCATTTTACAGGAGCAAATGGGGGCCCAGAGAGGTTGAGTAACTTGCCCAAGGTGTCTGTTACAGGTAGGATCGCATCCCCCAAAAAAGATGTGCTGAGTCCTCACCCTCAGGGCTTCAGGATATTACTTTAGGTAGAAATAGGGTCGTTGCAGATGGAATTAGTTAAGATGCAGTCATACTGGAGTCAGATGGGCCGCAATCCCACATGACTGGTATCCTTATAGGAAGACAGACACATGAAAGCAGAGACACACAGGGAGAACGCCCTGTGCCGATGGAGGATCGGGGATGCATCTGAAAGCCAAGGACACCAAACCAGTGGGCAAAACAGAAGAGGCAGGAAGGACCCTCTCCTACAGTTTCAGAGGGAGCATGGCCCTGCCGACACCTTGATCTCAGACTCTGGCTCCAGAACCAGAAGAGAGTAAATTTCTGTTATTTTAAAACCCCAGTTTGTGGCACTTTGTTACAGCAGCCCCAAGACACGAATGCAGTGCCCCAGCTGGTGAGGGACAGAGCAGGACTGGAGCCCCAGCCTGGCACTGGGGTCCCTGATGATCGAGGTGAAGCCCAGCGGGAAGGTGAGCTGGTCAAGGCGGGGTCCAGCCGGGACCGCAACCTAGCTGTCCTCTGGCAGCTCGTCTCCATCCTGCCCCTCTGAGCTGCTCCCACAAACACAAGGCAATCCGGGGATAAGGTCAGTGAAGAGGCCCAAGCAAGATCGGAAATGACTCACCATCTATGGACCTGCATGCAGGGTTTGTATTTATAGTCTTATCAGCATACCACGATGACTTTACGTGGCATAAAACTCCAAGATTGTTCCTAAGGCTGTGGTTCTTAAACTTTCTGGGGCATCAAAGGCCCCCTTGAGGATGAAGGAAAACAAGTGCCTTTCCCAGGAAAACGCGCGTGTGCACAAACACACACAGAGTCAGGGGCCCGTGACCCACCCCCTCCACCAGAGCCCCTCCGCTGAGACCTCCTTCCCAAATCGGTCAAGGCAGGAGCACCCAAGCTCCGAGGGGAGGGAGGAGGCCGCGGGTCCAAGAAAAGATATTCATCCAGAGTTCTCCAACTCAGAGGCCACTCGGTGCCCTGGGCTGCTGCTAAGGAGAATGAGGACGTGACCCCCGCAGGTGCCCCAGGCAAACTTAAACCTCAGGGTCCTCGACTCCAGTGTCTCCAGAAGAACCAGATTCTTGGGGCCCCGAACACCCGGGTTAATGGACATGCATTCAAACCCCAGCTGCACCATCTCTTCCCGGGTGGACACGGAGATTGCCTCCCTTCTACAGCAATGGGCTCAGGACACCTGCCACGTGGGGTTTCTGGGCAAAATGTCAGGGAGGGAGAAAAGGAAGAGTCTTCAGGGAAGGGAAACTGGGGGTGCTGGGGCGGCAGCCCCAAGGGTCACTGTCCCACCCAGCCCGCCTCTGCTCCATTCCTGCCTTGGCTAAGCCCAGAAGGGACCCCCAGTCTGGAGCACCTGGGGGAAGGAGCCGTGTCCCATGAGCCCAGTCCGAGGGCAGCAGCACCGAGAGATGCTCTGGGCCATGATGGCTACTGACACACCGTGTGCAGCGTGCATGCTCTGCGTTACTCCTCACCCTCCACGGCAGCCCTGGGAAGGGTCCTGTTGTGGACTGAACTGTGATCTCCAAACAGACATATTGAGATCCCAACCTGCCACAGCTGCGAATGTGGCCTCTTTTGGAAATAAGGTTTTAACAGAAGTGATCAAGTTAAGATGAGGTCATTGAGGTGGCCCTGATCCAATACACCTGGTGTCCTTATAAGAAAAGGAGACAGAGCCACGGGGAGAAGATGGCCACATGACAACGGAGGCTGAGATTGGGATGATGTGACCACAAGCCAAGGATTGCCTGCAGCCCCCAGGAGCCAGGAGGGAGGCCTGGAACAGACTCTCCCTTGATGCCTCTGGGAGGAGCCAGCCCTGCGCCACCTTGATCTGTGGCTTCTGCCTCCAGGCCGCGAGAAAATACATTTCTGCTGTCTAAGCCTCCCAGTTTGCGGTGGCTTGTTATGGCAGCCCCGGGACACTGATACAGGTTCCCATTGTTAATCTCACTTTAAGACAGAAAGTGAAACCCAGAAAGGTTAAGAAGCACTTTTTATTAGTTAATTATTTTATATATATATATTTTTTATATAGTGTGTATGTGTCAGTGTAGCACAGGGAACTCTACTCAATACTCTGTAATACTCTGGCCTATATGGGAAAAGAATCTTAAAAAAGGGGATATACGTATTTGCACAACAGGTTCACTTTTCTGTACACCTGAAACTAACACAACATTGTAAATCAATTATACCCCAATAAAAATTTTTTTTAAAAAAGCGCTTTCTAGAATTCACAGCTCTGGAGGCAGCAGAGTCATCCAAGCTCCGCCAGCACTATTTCCCCGGGCCTCTGCTCACCTTCGTCAGGAGGGAAAGCCCCATGTGAGTGTCCTGGGGCTGCCCTAACATAGTACCACAGACTTGGTGGCTTGAAACAACAGAAATCTACTCTTTCACGGTCTGGAGGCCAGAAGTCCAAGGTCAAGGTGTGGGCAGGGCCGTGCTCTCCCTGGAGGCTCCAGGGAGGATCCTTCCTCCCTCTTCCAGCCCCTGCTGGTCACTGGCCATCCGTGGCATCTCCTGGCTTACAGACACGTCGCTCCAGTCACGTGGCTGTCTTCTCCCTGTGTTTTTTCACATTGTCTTCTCTCTCTGCTGGTCTGTGTCCAAATTTCCCCTTTTTATAAGGACATCAGTCATGTTGGATCAGGGCTCCCTAAAGACCCCATTTTAACTTGATATCCTCTGCAAAGACCCTATTCCCAAATAAGGTCACATTGTGAGTTACCAGGGGTCAAGATTCCAACATAACTCCTTGGGGGACCCCAGTTCAATTCATAACACTTGTCTTTGGATTCAGGGCCCACTCGGGTAATCCAGGGTGATCTCATCTCAAGATTCTTAACTTAATTACATCTCAAAGATTGCTTTTCCAAATAAGGTCACACTCACAAATTCTGGGAGTTAAGAGGTAGACATATCTTTTGGGGGGCCACCATTCAGCCCCCTACATGTCTTAGGGCTGGCTTATTCTCCTGTGTGTCTTCTTCCCCCAGTGCCACCACCCCAGGCCTTTCGTAGACAAAGCCCCCTTGCGGGTTACAAGTACCCTAAACCCTCCCTGAGCCTGCCTGTGGCTTTGGGGTTTGCAGCCATCTTTAGCCTCGGCGGCTCACAGAACCCCCGGGGTTTTTTCAAACAGCCTTGCTGGCAGACTCGAATCTAACGGGTTTGCGTGGCTGGGGCATCGGGACATTTCCAAGCTCTCTGGGTGATTCTAATCTCCATCCAGGGTTGAGAATCCTGGTTTATAGGGTCATTTGGGGGTCAACTATCGTAGCTTTTGTTTTCACAGCAACCCTGAAATGTCGGACCAAGGTCTCAGGGAAATCAGGCCTGGGGAAGACTCCCCAGTCACATGCTGGACCCAGGGCCCCAACCTCCCAAACCTGCCTACAACCTGCCCCCGCCTCAAAGCCCACATCCACTCCCCACATGAGCAGCCCAGGTTCCCACACTCACCCTCAGCTGCAAGCCACCCAGCATCAAGGGGACTGTGCCAGGCTGGCTGCCACATCTGGAGCTGCTCAGTGTGAATGGCTCACAGGGCAGGGCATGGATGGGGGTGAGGGCAGAGATGGGAATTCCAACACATCCACTGCTTTCTGGAATAAACCTCCTTCTCAAGGGGAAGTGAGGTGGAGGCATTAGGCAGTGTCATGAATTATGTCCCCCCAAAAGATGTACTGAAGTCCTGACCCCAGCATCTGAGAACAAGCCTTCTTTGGAAAAAGGGTCTTTAAGGATGTAACCTAGTTAAGATGAGGTCCTACTGGACTAGTGTGGCCCTAAACCCAGTGACTGGTGTCCTTATAAAGGGAAGGAAATTTGGACACAGAGACACAGGGTGAAGAAGGGCACATGACAGCAGAGCAGAGCTTGGAGTGAGGCAGTTACAAGCCAAGGGACACAAGGATGCCCATCAAATCAAAAAAGAAACTGGGGTTGGCAAGAAAGGATGATTCCTTAGAGCCTTGAGAGGGTGCCAGACCTGGCTGGCACCTTCTGCTCAGTCTTCTGGCCTCCTGGACTGTGAGAGAATCAATCTGTGTTATTTAAGCCCCCCAGTCCGTGTAATTTGTTGTGGCAGCCCCAGGACCTGGATACAAGTTGTGTTAAGGTTTGGACACAGACACACCAGAGGCAAATTCCTGCTCTGTCGCTTTCTAGCAGCTTGACCTCAGACAAGCACTGTAGGGCTCTCAGAAGCCATCTCCTGGTCCGCAGAGCGAGGACAGCCCAAGAGCCCACGTGCATGCTGTCATGGGGACGGGACAGCATGACGTCCAGATAAAGGGCCAGCCACGCCTCAGAGGCTCTGTAATGCAGCCTCTGCTATTATTTCTGACTCTTAATTATTCAGAGCCTGATTTTCCAGAGTATTGAGTTTCTATGTCCTGAGATTCTTCTTCACCTCCTTAAAAAAACACCAAAAAAGGTATCCTCCAATGGTATATGAATGTCCTAGGTGAACCACACTTCTAGGAATCGATGGGATTGTCCCAGAGCCAGAACAGGTGCTCTGGTTATTCTCCACGTGTCTGGGTCATCTCTGCTGCTCCCAGGTCACACTCGTCCATCTGCTCATCTGTCTGACTGTCCAGAAGACGGGTGTTGAAAAAGAATTTGATTTGCAGCAACATGGACGGACCTAGAGATGATCATACTAAGTGAAATAAGCCAGATAGAGAAAGACAAATATCATATGATATCACTTACATGTAGAAACTAAAAACAAATAATAATAATACAAATGAACTTGTTTACAAAACAGAAATAGACACACAGACATAGAAAACAAACTTATGGTGACTAAAGGGGAAAGGGGGGAGGGATAAATTAGGAGTTTGGGATTAATATATACACACTACTATATATAAAATAGATAATCAGCAAGGACCTACTGTATAGCACAGGTATTATGTAATAACCTATAAGGGGAAAGAATCTGGAAAAAGAATAGATACATATGTATGTATAACGGAATTGCTTTGCTGTACACTGGAAAGTAACACAACATTGTAAATCAACTATACGTCAATGAAAATAAATAAATAAAAATTAAATTAAAAGAAAAAGAATTTTTTAAATTAGGAGTTTGAGATTAACATATACACACTACTATATATAAGATAGATAACCAACAAGGACCTACCGTATAGCACAGGGAACTCTACTCAATATTGTGTAATAACTTATAAGGGAAAAGAATCTGAAAAAGAAGAGATAGATGCCTATGTATAACATTCACTTTCCTGTACACCTGAAACTAACACAACATTGTAAATCAACTACACTCCAATATAAAATAAAAATTTAAAAAAAGAATTTGAAACACTGAAAGGCATCCTAAGGTCACTTCCAGTGTGAGACCTGAGCACGATGTTCTCAGCACAGAAGGGCCTCTGGCATCTTCACGTGAACACATCAGGTGTGGTTTAACCGGATCCAGAGGCATAGACCATGGGTGTGGGTCTTTGTCATGTGGAGGGGCAGGTGCTCAGCTACTGAGTCCTCATCATGGCTCAAGGGCCTGGAGTAACAGCACAGAAAACAGTCCGTGCCGCATCGCGAGCTCCTTAAGTGAAGCTGACCAGGACACAAAGCAGTTTCTATGGACTCTGATCCCCAACCCTGTATCCACGCACCGTTTTCAATTTGAAGTATGACAGAGCAACAAACGCAGGTATGAACTTTAAATGGCATTCATCAGCAACTAGGTTTCCTGCATTATGTGATTGCATCCCGAGAAATATGCAAATGGGCTGTATTTCCACTGCTGAGTGTTCTCATTATGCTTTCTGAGCACCGTAAATGCCACCATGGGCTTAGAGAATTCTCCCCAACACGAGCTTTCTGTAAACATGCTACCTTTTAATGAGCACAAGGCTACGGCTCCCTCTGTGCAGTGCCTTGCCTTCGATGTGGCATTTCCAAACTATCATTGGGAGAAAAATACCCAGCACTTGGCGGAGAAGATTAAACTCCTTTACCTCTGAAGGATAACCGGCCAGGCATGACCTGTGGACTCAGACCGGAACGGCTGCAAACGGGCCTTGATGTAATGTTTTCCAATGGGACCTCCCTCCCTACCCCAAGCCAAGCAGCAGAGACTCACTGCTGGAATTACTCATCTTAAAAGGACAGGCTTGAATCTGACAGCTCAAAGACGCTAAAGCAGCCACCATCAAAAGAGAGTAAATAAAATTGCGCACAGGTAACCCATTAAAAAGAGACACTGCAGCAGGATCTACAGGGTAGGAGCACGGAGGTTCTTCTGGATTAATAGGTTGTGTTCGTTCACCAGGGCTGCCATAACAAAGGGACACAAATGGGGTGATTTAAACACCAGAAATTTATTGTCTCTCTGTTCCGGAGGCTGGAAGTACAGAATCAAGGTGTCAGCAGGGAGCAGCCTGCCATGCTCCTTCTGAAGTTGCTAGGGAGCTGTCCCAGGCCTCTCTCTTAGCTTCTGGTAATTTCCTGGCTTGTGACAGTATCATCCCAATCCTGACTTTGCCTTGTGTGTGTGTGTGTGTGTCTGTGTCTGTGTGTCTGTTTGTCTGCCTGTCTGTGACCAAAATTTCCCCTACTGATAAGGACACCAGTCATTATGGCTCATCCTTCTCCAGTATGACCTCCCTATTTCCAAATAAGATTAAATGCAAGCAGAACCCTGCGGCATCCCCTGTTTCCTGTCTGTAGAAAAGCTTTAACCACCAAGGCTTTCTCCGAGTTCTAAAGAACAAATTTAATCTGAGAAGTGAGAAAATATGGAAAGAAAGGAAAACAGTCAAGCAAAACAAAATAATAATGGCTCAGCCACTCAACAAAGTCAAGGACTCTTGGTTTCTCCTCAAGGGCTACAGATCATATTCTGAGCCGTGTCCTTTGAGCTGCTTTGCAGATACTGAAACCCCCACTGGGTAGAAGAAGTTAACTGTATGCTGACCACCAGCACGTAGACCTCAGACCTGTTGGAACCAGAAGGTGGATGATGCCGATTTCTGATTACCTCACCACCAACCAATCAGAAGAAGGTCCAGGAGCTGATCATGCACCCTGAGACCCCCTCCCTCACCCTGCCTTTAAAAGCCTTTCCCTGAAAGCCACGGAGGAGGAATTTGTGTGTCTTGAGCTTGAGCTGCCCGTTCTCCTTGCTTGGCCCCGTGATGGGCGCCTTGCAATAAGTGCTGCACTTGCCTTCACCACACCTGGTGTCAGTAGATGGGCTTTGCATGGCGCTGGGTGAACAGACCCAAGCTCAGTTCAGTAACAATGTCACATCTGTGGTCCTGGGGGTCAGGCCTTCAACAAAGCAATTTGGGAGGGACACGATTCAACCTATAGCACAGGTGGAGGAGTTGTTTTCAATCTCACCCCAGGCTCTACACAATCCATTTGGAGAAAGCCCTTTGTCTCCCCACATTCCAAGTGATTTGCATGGAGTTAAGGAAAATCAGATCAGCTCTTGGCTTGAATTAACGAGTCAATCAAACTCCCCAGGAATACATTCCAAGAATGAGTATGTATTTGAGTTGTCAATCAGTCAGACTGATGTCAGGGCGGGATGGGGGGAGGCAGGAGGCACCTCATTGTCTAGAGGCCTTCTTTCCAAGGGCTGAGTATGTGCAGGGCTGCCACCTGCTCAGACCAGAGAAAAGCATCTCCTTAGATTCTGCCCCCAGGCTGCCTCATTTGCTCTGCCTGGTCCTTATTCCACTGCTAGTACTTACAGGACTAGGAGCTGGTTCAGCTTTTTCTAAGACCTGCATCGAATCCCAACTCGAATCTCCATCAAAAGTAAACAAACTCTATGATTCAGCTCTGGAAGACGGTTCACCCACCCTTGCAATATGAAATATAAAAATATAATTGTTAGTGTGGAAGACCCAATAAAGGCACTTGACTCTTGTGGGAATATTTCGTTTCTTTCTAATTTGTTGTAAGCCACCCTCAGCAAAGAGACCACAAAGCTTTTTCTTCTGCCTGTACAGGCTTGGATTTAAATCCAGCCCTCAAAAGACCCGAGGCAAAGAAGAAAACTACAGAGTGAGCAAAAGTTACTTTTCATGTATAATTGGAGAAAATTGAAAGGGTCTTGTTCGGCAAGCCCTTTATTAAAAAGTTCTCCCTAGAAACTTCTTGCAAACAAGTTTGAGAGAGAGCCGACTTCTAAGTGCTGGGATGCCTGTGTCCCTGGGGGGTAGGGGGCGGCTTAACTTGGCAAATAAAAATGTTTACAAGACCGGGTTTTTTCCCCCTGTGGTTTTATATGAAGCCACAATGCTGATTTAGGGAACAAGCACTAAATCTCCCTTTAGTTCCCTGCAACTCTCCTCCTTAATCACGGGGATAAAACAAGACGGAGGGCCTTGCGTTGCCATAACCGAGAATATTCGATGGAAGATTTGTGGCTCAGGCGCAGCACCTGCAGTCAGCCTACAAGGCAACGTAGCTGTGTTTATACGCGTGCATGGCGGGGCTGCTCCGAGGCAATTACAGCGTGACCGGAAGTTCATGGAAAGCTACCGCCTCCAAAAGGGTCAGGCAGAAATCCACCTGGGAACGCACCCAGGCCACCCCAACCCCAGTGGGATCTTGTCTTAAAAATAGCCACTGTGACACCAAAATCCACAGGAAGGGCTGTGTGATAACAGAACAGGTTCCCTAAAGACCATCCTGCAGAAGGACCCAATTCAGGAGACTTCAGAGCCCAAGCTGTCCCTCTGATGCTGAAGAGAGAAGGGAGAGTGAGGCTCAGAAGAGGGCGGGGTCCTGATGAGGCCCCAGGACCAGAGAACAGCTCAGCCAGGACAGCCTGCAGTCACCTCAGCTGGCCTGGCTGGCCGGAGGCTATACACTGCAGGAGTAAAAAGATGTGCAGGGTCGTGCTCCCCAGGAGGAGTTTTCAGCTCAGCAGGGAAAAGTCACGTGCGCAATTACCTGCAGTAAGGGCAGCACCACGGTGTTCAAAAATGCCACAGTAAACATGGCATCTGTGATGGGCTTCAGAAGAAGGCGAGACTTTCAAAGGGCTCTTCAGACCAGAAGGACAGCCAGAGGAAAGCCCAGAGGTCTGGGGACACACAACCAAGGTCTGCGGAAGGTGGCTCATTCACTCTGTGAAGAGACAATCAAAAGGAGGTCAGTACTGCTAAGCGAGCACTCCCAAAGGCAGCCACTAGGGAAGGGGCTCGGCAGGGATGGAGTCTGACCTGTTGACCTGATGCAGTCAGCAGAACATCCGCCGGAAACTCATGACAGTTTATCTACTCGTGCATGAGACGGTGCATGATTCCTGAGGTGCATGATTCCTTGAGGACAAATATTTTCTGACTGGGCTTCCCTGGTGGCGCAGTGGTTGAGAGTCCCCCTCCATGCACAGGAGACGGGTTCTTGTCCCGGTCCGGGAAGATCCCGCATGCTGCGGAGCGGCTGGACCCACATGAGCCGTGGCTGCTGGGCCTGCGCGGCTGCGGGCGCGGCGCCCCCGGGGGGGGAGGCCACGGGAGAGAGAGGCCCCCGCATCCCGAAAAAAAAAAAAAAAAAAAATTATTTTCTGACTGGCCTCAGTCATGCCTTTTTGTCTTCATAAACCTCTGACTCTTTCTCTTCCTTGGAATGCTCTTTTGGGTTACTTGACTCTGTGTCTCCCAAATTGCAATTCTTAAGACTCCCGTAAATTCTTTTCTTCTTTGCACCCCTCCGCATTAAAATGCCCAGGCCCCTGAATTCCAGCACTTGGTGGCCTGTCCGCTGACAGAGACAGTAAACAGTCATTATAACACTCCATGACTCTGGTGTCTAAGACAAGGCTTGACAGTCCGTGGGGCTCCATAAAATATTTGTGGAATGAATGGTAACCCCGTAATGAGGCCTCTGAGGACCCTGCAGGTGTACAGGAGATTTCCACTAAGACAGAATGTCCTATGGCTAAAGGGACAGAGAGCTCTGTGAATTCAAAGTGGGGAGGGTTTATCGTGGGGTTGGTGGAGGTCAGCCAGCCCCCATGAAGGTCACCAGGACCTTGGGGAAGGGTAGAACTGGGAGAGATGGGGATGGAGATGGGTAGGAGGGCTGACAGAAGCAAGGGGTCTGAAACCAGAAAAGCTGTGATGTGTTTAAGACCATAACAGATCGTTGGGTGAGGCCAAGACACATGCAAGGTTCATGGGGGATGAAGCTGGGAAGGAGCTTTTATTTCCACCTGCAGGAAGCCGAGAGCCAATGAAAGTGCCTTCCAGCCGTTGGTGTTGGGATCAGAATGGACTGGGCATGAATATGAGGAGATAGTCTGGGGTGATGGACATAGTTTATATTTTGATAGGGGTGTGGGTTCAATGGACGTTTGCATTTGTCAAAAGTTGCTGAATGGTACTAGGCTTTGTGCATTTCACTGCATGTAAACTTTACCTTAAAATATAAAAGAAACATAATAAAATTTAAAAAATTTTAAGTGCTGTATAACTAAGATCAACTCAGAAAAGAGTCAACATACACTCATGATTCTCAACTGAGGGCAATTTTGCCCCCTCCTCCCCTGGGGTCATTTGGCGATATCTGGAGACTTTATTGGTCACCATAACTGGACAAGGGGCAGGGAAGGGGGATGTTGCTGGAACCTGGTGGGTAGGGGCCGGAAGTCTGTTAAGCAACCTTTAATGAACAGCCACCCTGTGATGTGAGACGTAAAGTTTCACGTTTGCCCTTGACAGCTCCGAGCCTCACAGGGCTCCCAAGGCCTAACCTCGATGCCCTTGCTCTTGTCTGATATGCCCCCCACCCAGCAGGAAAGTATCCCACCTGCCAGACCAACTGCACCCGCCTGTTCCTCAAACTCTGCCAGTTGTGAAATCATTCAAAAATAACCAATCCCATCCTGCCCCAGGAACAGGGGTTACTTACCCTCTCATCACTGTGAAACCCCTGCCCGTTCACCCTGCTCCCAATTTGGGGGTGGGGGGAGTCCTCCTCTCCCAGGCTGTGGGTGTGACTAATAAACTGATTTGAGCTTATCTGTCAGGCTGGGTGTTGTGAGTTCAGCCATCCTATAGCATTTAGGGCAGGGGTCCCTCCTCTACCAGGGGTGATCAGGAGGTGATCAGAACATCCTCCCGCCAGCTGCAAAGAGGTATCCAACACAAAGTGCCCACTGTGGACAGTGCCAGGTACAGCATGAGCGGTCAGAGGGCTCCTTGGCTTAAAATCTCCCTCCCAGCTGTGTTCTCAGGACCTGACACCTTATCACTAGAGAATCATTTTATCTGGGCTCTTCTTGCCCAGGTCCCTTAAAAATATTTAAGTCTCTGGGAAGTAGAAAATGTTAAACAGAAAATTTTCTTTGCTGAGAATGGTCAGTAGCCCCAGGGAGTCTGAGCGCACACTGGTAAGGTATCATCAGGAAGGTGAGGCCGTGACGGCAGCAAAGCCTGAGACCCCCTCTGCTCACCTTCCCGGGTCCAGGCCATGGGCTGCAGAAGGATCTTTCAGCTGGTAAAAGACTTGCATCATTGCACTAACTGGTCAGATGGGTGTTTTTGTTACCAAGTCCAAGAGCATACTGCTCGCCACACAACAGGCCAATAAAACGAGAGACAAGTTGTTGGGGAAGGAATAGCAACCTTATTCAGAAAGCCAGCAGACTGAGAGATGGTGGACTAGTGTCCCAAAGTCACCTGAGTTAGAATTCAGGCTTGTTCTACACTAAAAGGGGAAGGGGTGTGGCTGCTTGTTGCACACTTCTTGGTGCCAGAATCCTTCGTTCTTGCAGCTGTCCACAGGTCAAGTCACGATGTTCCTGTAAATCTCCAACAAGACAACTGTCTCTTCTGCAACTTTTTACCTCTGCATGAAGGCAAAGGTGTTTTACCTTGAAAGGTCAGAGCCTTGAGAATGGCCTCTCTTCTATATTTCAGGCTACAGGCAACATTCTTTTGCAAAAGGTACAGAGCCTGCATGACTCAGCACAGGCAGCAGAGCACAAGGGTTATAGATAAAGGAATAGATCTGATATGGAGTCAGGTTTGTTCTTCTCTGTGCTGC
Source organism: Aethalodelphis obliquidens (assembly GCF_003676395.1). Lineage (NCBI taxonomy): Eukaryota > Metazoa > Chordata > Mammalia > Artiodactyla > Delphinidae > Aethalodelphis > Aethalodelphis obliquidens. The sequence goes on from NW_020837953.1 coordinate 50,253,598, forward strand.
TGGGGCTGAAAGATAAAAAAGTGCAAAGGCTGCAGGATAGGAAGGGGTGTGCACTGAGGCCAGCCACTCCCGACGGTTTCACGAGCACAGCCTCCTGGGGCTCCCGGGCTGCCTGCAGAGAAGCCAGTCACTCTGTCCCAGGAGCCGTCCCTCCAGCCGATCTCTGTCGTGTTGCCTCGTTGGTTTCCCTCGTGACACCACCTCCACCTGTACTGACGCACTTGCCTGTCGTCTGCCTCCTCCATGAGAATGCCCCCTCCCCCAGGACGGGGGCCACACCTGCTGGGGACTGGCTCAGTGTCTGGAGGAGATGCCTGGCTGACCCCACCCTGAAATCTCCAAGGCAGCTCCTTGTCTGAAATCATGGTGTGAAGCTTCTCCTCATTTCCACATAACACAGAGGTTATGGGAGATTAGAAAGTAGGGATGCTTCCTGAAGGAGAGGAGGCCCAGCTGACTATTTGAGAACCAGGTTAGATCCTCAGTGATCTCTAGCCTCCTAGTGTCTGCCTTTGGGAGACCCCTCCCCTTGAGTGGGGTGGGGGACCCATGCCCACCTGGCCAGGGATCGTGGGCAGCTTCTAGGACCTGAAGGCGGCCACCAGCCTCCAGCCAGCAAGAAGCCAAGCCTTCAATCCTGCGGCCACCAGGAAATGACTTCTGTCAATGACCGAGGAGCTTGGGTGCAGATTCCTCCCCAGCTGATCCTTCAGGTGAAGACACAGCCCAGCCAACGTCGTGATGGCAGTCTTACATGAGACCCCATGGAGAGGACCCAGCTAAGCCATGCCTGAGCCCCTGACCCACAGAAACTGTGAGATAACACATGGGTGTGTCATTTTAAGCCATTAACTGTGGGCAGTCTGTTATATTGCAATGACAACTAATACAAAACCCCACAGACCTGAAACGCTAAGACCACAGCTGGCCATGGGCCTGGGTGGGAGGGCCAGTGCATCAGCTGTGAATGACACATAACATCTCCTGAGCCGGACCCAGGTTGTGTTAGCAAACAAGGAACCACGGCTCCAGAAAATAGGCCCTGAGGGTGGCTCTTCAAACTCCCTCTCTTTCCCTTATTCCACAACATCTACTAGCATTGAAGTTGGCCTGGAGATATGGTGATGAATGAGGCAGACATGACCCTTACTGGGGTTGTAATCCAGGGTCCTTCTTTAAGTGACTCAAGTGGCCAGCATCCCTCACGTTCCAAGGCTAAACTTCATCCAGGTGTGACACCTGCTTTTTTTAATGTTGTGTAGACAAATATAGGTGGTGAGGCTGAACTATGCTCAGTACGTATTTGTTAGATGGAGAAGGAGGGGCCACAGACTTCCTCCTGTGGGTTGGCTTCCTGTTTTTGCTTCAGTAACACCTGCTCTCTGGGGCCCCCTCTTTCACCACCATCTTCTGCTCCCCTCCATCGCTCCTCTGCCACCAAAAGTTAGTGGAAGGGAAGAGAGACAGGGAGGAAAAGACAGAAACAGCCACAGCACTGGCGGTGTTCCTGCTGACGTTCCCATGTGAAATTTCTCTGAGAAGTGGTGAGTTCTCCATTATAAAAAATGCTCTCTGATTATCTGTAATATCCCAGAGATTTCTTTGGAATATTAGGTCAAGGCTACTCTGCAGTTTCATATAAATCCACTGATTAGGGGAATATACTCAAGATCTGGGATGTGATGATGATTTATGATTTACTGATAGCTGTGACCACAGACAACCTCAAGGATGGAGGAGAAAAACACGTAGATTTTTTTACAGTGAAAGGCAAGTACGTTTCTGCAGGAGAACAAGGGCACCAAGTGGAGAGAAAAGAAGTTTTGAGAAGCAAGAGAGACAGGTGCTGTCATGGCAGTGAAGAAAAAAAAAAAGCCTAGGTGCTCAAGATGCCTTCAGAAGTCTCCTCCTGGTGCAGCCGGAGAGGCAGGCAGACTGGCTGATGCTGACACACAAGGAGAAAAAGACTTTTTGCAGATGGGAGGGGCTTGAGAGCACCCCTAAGCCTGCATCCACAACCCCCCATAGACTGGTGTCCTGACCAAGTGGCCCGGTAACAGTGGAGATAAACATCTATCAAAATCCATTGACTTTGAGCATGAGCCAACCATTCTCCTTGCTTGGCCCTGACACACACACGCGCGCGCACACACACACACACACACACACACACACACACACACACACACATACATTTGGGAAAAGTGGTAAAAAAAAAATCCATCAAGTAGACAGGGTCCCACATGGCCTCTCCAGGTAGTGTCCCCAACAGAAACCCTCCTGGGCATATTCCCCAAAGGGATGTGTCCTCTCAGTGACTCTGGACTGTGAGCTCCTTCCTAGGAAGGCAGGTCAGACACGCTTCTTCTAAGATCATTTAGCTCCACACAGACCTGGGCCTTCGAGGTATGTGAGGATGCTTCTGTCTGATGCTGACATCAGTGCTTGCAGGGGAAAGGGGAAAGGGTCAAGCCCCTCAGACCAGTGATGGTGCAGGGCAAGTTCCCCAGAAACTTCTTCTCAAACCCTCCAGAGCAGAGAGCTCTTTCCTCCAAGACACCAGTGCCGTGCCAAGGAGCCTTCACCTGCTTCAAGACGGTCACCTGCAGTTCTGGCGCCTGAGTGACATTTTGAGGTGGTTTAAAGGAGAAGTTACAAATAGAAACAATTTGGGCCTCTTGACGCCCATGAATTTATTGGGACTCTCTACAATTATTTATGGGAAACGCGGAGATCATTTGTGGACTATTTTCTTGGCCGACAGTCACGTGAAATGAGAGTTTTGCAACTTGGCTTTTTTTTTCTTCTCTCTCTCTGTCTCTTTCTTTTTTCTTTTCCTTTCATTCGTTTGCTTCTTTAGGATAGCTGGCACTAAAAGTGATGAGTCATGAAATTTTCCAAATGGGAAGAACTTGTCTTCTTTATGGTTTGGAATAAAACGAAGGATGATGGATGGAGAACAGCTTTGCGACACTCACAGTGCTGATGGGTCGGTCTCACTTCATGTACTCTGCCCTTCACTCCGTCAGCCACAGCCTCTGCCTGTCAGGGTCCCCCTCCCCATGCAGGAGTCTTTGACATGTGTCACTTTACCCATGTGCATGATTTTAGTCTACGGACCCTTTCACCCCCAGGCTGTTATTCACAAAGGGTCTTCATGAGAAGAGTGGGCTTTCCAGCAACTGAGGTGTGCACTTTGGCTCCTGCCAACCAACCCCAGCCCAGAGCACCTGGTGCCAAACACACACTGGAGAGGACCCGATCCACAAACAGAAGGACCACAAGGCTGGATAAGGGAGAGGGCTGGGTGGGAAGAGGGGCCATGCCAGGGCTCCAAGCTCTATTCTGAACACCCTGAAAGTAAGAACATCTCCCTTGAGCTTAGATCTGGGAAAGGTGGGAGTGATGGCAGTCGAGCATCTTCCACCCGAGAATTAGGTTCCCGGACTTCTGGGCAGACGGCTTTGCGGTGTGGCAGGAACTGATGCCTGGCACCAAACCTGCACCCATTTAGACCACATTTCCCAGCCTCCTTTGCATCACCAGGGGGTCAGGTGACTGAGTTCCAGCCAAGGGGATGTGATCACAAACCACTGGGTTCACAAAAACCTGCCATGTGCAATCATCCATCCGTCAAAGCAGCTTTTTTGTGTGAAAAATTGGACTCTCGTAAAACAGGGAAATGAAAGTGTTTAAAGATCTACTCACGAATGAGGAAGCCAGAAGGATGGTAAATCTGGCCCAGCAGGAATTAGAGGAACAGGATAATACACACATTGGGGAGATAAAAGTTGGAATAAGCTAACTGGATTAGAGACAGTCCTGTCCTGGAGGGATACCATGCTGCTGGACAAGAGCCTACCACTGACCTGAACTTCACAGTGTCTAGGCCTCCAGTCAACAGAAAATAGCAAGTTAAATAAAAATACAAACAAAACAAGGATGTCCGCTCTCACCACTTCTATTAAACATTGTACTAAAGGTTCTAGCCATGGTGATTAGGCATGAAAAAAATAACAAAAGTCATCCAAATTGGAAAGGAAGAAGTAAAGCTATATATATTTGCAGATGACATGATTTTGCACACTGAAGAATCCTAAGAAATACATGGCTGCACACACACAAATAAACTACAGGTCTTCCTAAACTTATGATGGGGTTACAACCTGATAAACCCATTGGAAGCTGAAAATATCACAAGTCGAAAATTCATTGAATACACTTAACCTAACAACATCATAGCTTAGCCTTGCGTACCTTAAATGTGCTCAGAACACTTGCATTAGCCTCCTGTTGCACAGAGTCATGTAACACAATCCCTATTTTATAATAAAATCTTGACTATCTCATGTAATTTATTGAATACTGTACTGAAAGTGAAAACAGAATGATTGAGCACAGAATAGTTGTTTGTCCTCATGATCTCAGGGCTGACTGGGAGCTGTGGTCCTCTGCCTCTGCCCGGCATCACAAGAGTATGGTACCACATATCACTAACCTGGGAAAAGATCAAAATTCAAGATTTGAAGTACAATTTTTAGTGAACCTGTATCACTTTTGCACCATCTTAAAGTGGAAAAATCATAAGTTGAACCGTCGTAAGTTGGGGACCGTAGAACAAGTTCAACAAGATGGCAAGGTTAAAAAAATACCAAAAAATCAACTGTATTTCTATACACTAGTGATGAACAATCCAAAAGTGAAATTAAGAAATCAGTGTTATTTAAGTAATATCAAAAAGAATAAAATACTTGGGAATAAATTTAACAAAGAAGCACAAACTCGTGCACTGAAAACTGTAAAACACCATTGAAAGAAATTAAAGAAATATTTAAGTGAAAGACATCCCAAGTTCGTGGATCAGAAAATTTAATATTGTTAAAATAGCAATAATCCCCAAATTGACCTACAGATTCAATGCAGTCCCTATCAAAATCCCAGCTGCATTTTTGTTTTTTTGCATGAAACGACAAGCTGATCCTAAAATTCATATGGAAATACAAGGAAACCAGAATAACCAAAAAAATCTTGAAAAAGAAGAAAAAGGTTGGAGGACAGACACTTCCCGATTTCAAAACTTCCTACAAAGTTACCTTAATCAAGACAGTGTGGCACTGGCATAAGGATAGACATACAGATCAATAGAATAGAATCCACAGTGTAGAAATAATCCTTTACATTTATGGTCAATTGATTTCAATAAGGGTGCCAACACCATTCAACGGTGAAAGGATAATCTTTTCAACAAACAATGCTGGGACAATTGGATATCCACATGCACAATAAATAAAATTTGACCCCTACCTCACATCAGATACAAAAATTAACTTAAATGGATCAAAGACCTAAATGTAAGAACCAAAACTACAAATCTCATAACTCGGGTTAGGCAATGATTTCTTAGATACAACACCGAAAGCACAGGTGACAAAAGAGAAAGCTAGGTGAATTGGATTTCATCAAAATTTTAAACTTTTGTATTTCAAAGAACACCATCAAGAAGGTTAAAAGACAAACCAAAGAATGGAGGGAAATATTTGCAAATATTGTATCTGATAAGGGACTTTCATCCCTGTACGTAAAGAACACTTACAACCCAACAATGAAAAGATACCAATTAGAAAACTAGTCAAGGGCTTTGAACAGATATATCTCTGAAGAAGATACACAAATGGCCAATTAGCACAGGACAAGATGGTCAACACCATTAGCCATTCGTGAAAATGCAAACCAAAGCCACTTCACACCCACACACAGGTACCCGACAAAGGTTGTGGGTTCAGGGGACAGCCTTCATATCCCTATTATTTGATCAGCCCAGTGAAAGGTAATGGGGCAGGGGGTGGGTCACAGAGGGTGGGTCAATAGGCCTTCAACCAACAGAAAATAGCAAGTTAAATAAAAGTACAAACAAAACAAAGATGTCTGCTCTCACCACTTCTATTCAACATTGTACTAGAGGCTTAGCACTAATGGTGACCATCCTCATCTGTGGACCCTAAAGGAGGTGTGGGTGACCCCACGTAGGTGCCTCTCTGCTCCTGAGGATGGGCAGCAGGCATTTCAGGACGCAGCTCTGGACGTGATCAGGAGTCTCTTTCTGCCACATGCTCCCTGCTTGAGCTTGGCAAGTCCTGTCCCTCCTGGGGCTGAGGCCAATTATCTGTGAAAGACAGTCTTGGACGAGGTGACCCAGGGCCCCCTCCACCTCTAACACCATCATCCTGCATTTGCTGCTGCTCCTGGTGACTCAAACCATCACTTGCAGCCTGCAAAGTGGTCATCCATAAGTCCCCAACGGCAAGGCACAGCTAATTAAAAGCTGGCAGTGTCGAGACAATTTGCAAACCATAGCCACGCACAGGTTATTTTTGAAAGATCCCATCTCTCGTGATTCACAAGACCTTCCCGCCAGAATGTCAGGACAGTGGCAAAACCGCATACCCCAAAGCCCCGGAGCCGGACAAGGCCTGCCTGCTTGGTCCTGGGGCCACACTCTGGAGTGTGCGGGCTTCCAGAGCAGGCGGTGATGGACCGCCGCGGCCCGGCCCTGGGAAACAAGTCATCACCTAACTTCGTACTCAGAGACTCATCTGTACGTCCATTACCCCTCAAGCCAAAAACGCTTCCTGGTAAAGAAATTTTTGATACTGACTTCATCCAGCCCGCTGAGAGCTGTTGGATGTGGTTTCCAGCATCTGGGAAAAGGTGCAGGGCGACTGAGGCTGGGCGTCCCCAGCTGACCGGCCACGTGATGAATGCTTCCTACTAAGGTTTCAACCCCTGAGAATGAAGAGATCAAAGCCGTTTTTGCGTCATCCCGGCGCACAGAAAAGAGGCTTTTTATCATCCGCCTCCACCTATGTGAGTTCATTTATACTCTGCAGGTGTCCTGTGGAGAACCCAGGGGAAGAGGATGCCGGCTGGGTGACTCGGATCTGAGTGGGGCTGAGTCACTTTGCTCAGTTTGTCAGCCGGATGACTTCTCTGATTGGGCTCGTTTGCTGCCTCCAGGAAGATCACACTCCATTTCAGACGACATCCTTTATTACCTCGCTTTCCTGCACGCCACTGTGCCACCAGGATACCTGAAGCTAATGTCTCATCTAGTGCGAGACCACAAACTCCAGAGGGGCCCCGGACTCTCCAGGCGGGGAGGACCATGATCGAAGGAAAAGGAAGGGCAGTTTCTTATGGATGTCAATGTCTGGAACCCTCAGCAGGTAACACTTTGAGAGCATCACCCTCCAGTTCAGCTGAATTCAAGCAACTGTTGAGTGCCCAGGCCCTGACACATGCACGGAGGCAGTTAAACCCACTCAGCTCCGAAAGGACCCAAAGTGAGGGAATTAGGTCTATGTTAGCGGCCACAGGAAAGGAATCTGCTCATCACGCGGCTGGGATCTGTACTCTGGGTGCCACAGCTTGGCAAACGCCTCTAACAAGAGCCGTGCACCCTGGCAGGGGGACCACTCTGTCCCAGACCACAGAGGGGACATTTTCTGGAGGCAGGCTCATCATAGGAGGAGGAGGCAGATGTGGGAGACCTTTGTTTCTCTCCCCTGGCATTTCCGGGGCTCAGTCATTTAGAGGCAGAAACAGCAGGGTGAAAGGAAGGTGCAGGTCCTGCCCGTTATAAATGCATTCCCAACGTGCGCCGGCAATATAATCAAATCACCTGATTTTATTTTCACAGCAGCCCTGAGAAGCAGGTCTCCTGCCCCTCTTCTAGAAGCAAGGCAGCTGGGTCTCAGAGAAGCGAGGTACCAGCCACAGTCACACAGCAGAGACGTGACGGGGCAGGAGCCAACTTGGATGGGATTCCAGCACTAACTTCCATTCACGTTGTCGGCAAACCATCACCAGTCACTTCCTGTGGCCACGCGGGACAGGCACTAGACGTTCAGCTGGTGTGCTCATCACTCCCGGGGCTGTGAGTGCAGGGGGTTGACACACGCTGGGCTGCAGGGGGCCCAGAGGGGTTGAGAGAGCCCCGTTCTCCCTCACAGAGGTGCAGCCTCGCAGGGAAGACAAGACAGAGGCCACGAGGTCAGGGGTGTGTTCCCAGCGCCTGATCCCATCTCAGAATGAAGGAAGGCTGCCCGGAGGAAGTGGTGTTTCCACTGAGACAGCCACCCAGGAGCTGACCAGGAAAAGGATGGAGAGACGGGAAGGCGGGGTGCTCCCTCCAGGCTGGGGACCAGCGTGGGGAATGGCCGAGGAGTGAGAGCATCATCGTCCATCAGAGAGTGACAAGAGGTGCTGCCTGGGGCAGAATAGACAGGAGTGCGGATGGGGCTCAGAGGTCAAGGGCATCTGAATGCCCACGGGAGGCACTGGGGAGCTGGCGGGTTCTTACATTGTGGGGGGAGGGGGGAGGTGATTAGATTTGGGGGTTCCTTTCATTTCTGTCAGCGGCACCACCCGCCCCCCAGCGGCCAAGTGCCCAGAGGCCCCTCTGGCCCTCCCCCTGCTGGCCTCTACCCCATCTGTCCATCAGCCCCTCAGGGGCCATAAAGGGCAGCGACCCTGGAGCCAGCCTGCCCCAGCTGGAATTCCGGCCTTGCAAGGTTTACCTGGACAAATGTTTGAGCCTCCTTGGGCCTCAGTTTGCTTATCTGTAAAATGAGGATAACAGGGCCTACCTCTTAGATGGGTGTCCAGCACATAATCAGAACCTCAGGGAAGCGAGGAGTATAGACGATCCCTGTGTTACCCAGCCGCTCCTCACACCCACACGGCTGCGCCATCCAAGCTGCCCCAAGATGCTCTGGACGCAGGTAGTGTTTCTACAGCCCTTCCCTGCGGATGGCTCCCCTCCCAAATAAACAGGAGAACGAGTCCCATCAGACCCACAGAGCCTTCTCATCACGTGTGAATTCTGAATTAACTATAAACTCCTCCTCCTGGCTTCCTGGCCTCAGACACCCAATTGTCCGTCCCGCATCTCAACTCCTGCCCCTCCCAGGATCCTGCTTTGCTCCCAGTTCAGGGCCTTTTCTCTTTCTGTCTCCGCTGCCTGGGGAGCTACCCGCCCCCATTCCCAGGGAGGACTTTCCTGACACCCTGAAGCCCCTCCCCGCCCCCACTAGCGCTCCTCTCATCTTTCGTCCTGCCTTACTTTCCCCAGAGACAAGCCACAGCTCAGCACTATATGTTGTGTTGATTTGCCAGCATGTCAATCACCCCCATGAAGGGGAACTCAGAGGTCACTTCTCAGCCTTGTTCTGCCGCATCCCCAGCTTTGAGCTGCATCTGGAGCACAGAGAGCCTCTAAATAGCTTCACCTGAAATAACCTCAGGAGGAGACGGTGGCAGTGATGTGGGCAGAGTGGTGATGAGGGCCTGGATGCAGGTGGGGAGGGAGGTGGGGCCACGGGCGTGGGGATGGGTGGGAAATGAGGGATGACGGGGAGAGAGAGGTTCCCAGGCTTCTGGGTGGAGCCACTGCACAGAGGCCACTTGTCGTGGGTTGAAATGTGTCCTCAGAAAGACAGGTTGGGGCTTCCCTGGTGGCGCAGTGGTTGAGAGTCCACCAGCCGATGCAGGGGACGTGGGTTCGTGCCCCGGTCCGGGAAGATCCCACATGCCACGGAGCGGCTGGGCCCGTGAGCCATGGCCGCTGAGCCTGCGCGTCTGGAGCCTGTGCTCCACAACGGGAGAGGCCACAGCAGTGAGAGGCCCGTGTACTGCAAAAAAAAGAAAAAGATAGGTTGGATCCCCCGTACCTGGGGATGGGACCTTATTTGTAAATAGGGTCCTTGCAGCTGTGATCAAATGAAGATGAGGTCATACTTGATGTGGGAGGGGGGGAGCTTAATCCAATAGGACTGAGGTCCTTATAAGAAGTAAAAATAGAATTACACAGAGAGGGACTTCCCTGGCAGTCCAGTGGTTAAGGCCCCATGTTGCTAATGCAGGGGACGTGGGTCTGATTCCCCACTGGGGGGCTAAGATCCCACATGCTGCATGGTGTGGCCAAAAGAAAAAAAAGGAAGAATGATACGGAGAAGGGTTTGTGGCCACAGGGACAGAGGTTGGAGTGATGTGTCTACAAGCCATCACCACCAGATGCTGGAAGAGACAAGAAGGGAGCCTCCCCTAGAGCCTCTGGAGGGAGCATGGCCATGTTGACCTCTTGACCTTGGACTTCTGACCTCCAGATCCAGGAGTGAATAGATTTCTGTTGTCTAAGCCCCCAGTTTGTGGTGCTCTGTTTTGTCAGCCGCAGAACGTGAACACGGACCACCCTTCACTGAGACCAGAAAAGAAAGGGGCAAAGATGGTTTGTCGGGTGAGAGGGGGGGGGGGGGGGGGGGGGGGAGGGTGCAGCCTTGCCTGAGTTTTGGCCACGTCGCGTTCGGGGAGCAGGAAGCATCCCATGGAGCGCTAAGAAGGCTGCTGACCACAGGGATTGGGGCTCAGGCTGGGCGGTCAGAGGAGAAACTGGGTCCAAGAGATCAGCTCATCCTGAAGCTCTTCAGCCAGGAAAGCCCACAGCACAGGGACAAGCACAGAGGCAGCCCACCTGCCCATCAGTGTGAGTCTCCGGAACCTCTTAAGTGAGTGAGAATGGTATACTAGCCCCCTACGGGGTTGTTGTGAGGATAAATGTGTTCATCTGTGTACGTGCTTAGCCTGGAACCTCATACAACAAGAGTCCCCTAAATGCTATTTATCATTGTCATCGTCATGATCATAAATTCCCAAACCAAGACGCCCCAAGATCAAAGTGAGGTGTGATATAATATAGGCAACATCCCCCTTTTGGAAATTCACAGTGCAAACACGCATGTGAAAGGCTGTGAGAATTCCTGCACTGAAGAAACTCACTGAAACCCAGAGGGTCCCAAACAAGTGGCATCAGTTCAGCCTTATCTGAGCCTTTGATGTGCCTGTTGTGACTCTCTAAGAAGGGGGGGGGGTGCACAGAGAGGTTAGGCAGCTTGCCCCAGGTCACACAGCTTGCAAGTCTTACTGGTATGGGATGCCAGCTAGCTTAGCTCGACTTTGCTGCCATTCTGGATGATAGTCTTGTATAGAATAAGCTCCATCTGGGATGGATCCAATTGCCGCTATTAGTTGGGCAGAGGAGAGGGACGCAGAGGGAGGCATGTAATCTCGTTTCCCTTGACAAGTGACAGAGAGGTGCCTCCATGTCCAGGACAATGTAGATGTTATTTTTGGTTGAGGGGGACACTTGCTACTAAGGCATCACTCTTGTGTTTGCATGTGTCACATGCTACCCAATGCTTCTTAGCTCTTAATCTAAAATGTGTGTGCTCTCACTTTGTTGCCACATTCATTCACCTAGTCCCTGAACATTCACTGAGCCCCTCCCACCTGCCAGGACCCATGCCAGGTGGAGACTGAGCAGGACCCTGTGGGGCTCCTGGACACAGAAGCCTTTCTGTGTCCCCCGTTTCTCATTTGTAGGGAATAGACTCCAGCCTCCCTGAACTTCCCTGAGCTTCAAAGGGCAGGTTCAAACTGTTGCTAATCAGGGAAGGGAGGGGATGCAGAGAAAAGGGAGAAGGAGTCAAGAAACAGTAGTGCAGCCTTGGGGCAGGTCCTGGTTCCACCTCAAGGGATGCACAACCACCTCAAGGGATGCACAAGACGATACCTTTGAACCCTTTATAGAACTAAAACCCCCGACAAATGGAAGATGTTAACTACCTGATGAAGCATTCTTCATTCAAGAGAAAAGTCACAGTTTGATAGCATTGAGAACCACAGAAACTCATCAGGAGACCCCCTGAGGCCAGATTAAAGGGAAGCAGGCCCTGCACACACCCCGATCCTTATCAGTAACCCCACCCTTGAACCATTGCTATGAAAATCCTCACCAAATCCCTGCGGTTGGGACACACAGTTTTTCAGAGCACAAGCGCGTCCCCCTTTGTCTGGCAAAGCAATAAAGCTATTCTCCTGTGCTTCACCCAAAACTCTGTCTCCAAGATGTGATTTGGCACCGGTACACAGAGGCCGAGTTTTTAGCATCAGGTGGAGACTGAGGTGCAAGGAGGCTTAGGTGTAATGCTGCTTCATGATCAGTGTCTTCAAGGCCATTGAGGCCCCTGCTTCACAGTCATGACTGAGTGACTTCCTAAGGGTTGCGTGGAAGGGAGAAGAGGTGGAACCCAGTGTTACAGCTGGGGCAATCAGGGAAGCCTTGCAGGAGGTGGTGCCACGCGAGCTGTACCTCACACATGAGCAGGAATGATGAGTGAAAGTGGGGAGGGAGATCCAGGTAAACAGAGGATCACAGGAAAAGCCCAGTGGCCCGAGGGAGCCAGGCTCACCAAGAGGAGTGTGTCATGGGTGGACTCCAGGGACGGGGGCTACCCTGCATGGGGGTGGGGGTGGAAGGAGTGAAGAAATGAGACTAGTGAGACAGGTCTGGGCCAGGCTGAATTTCCTTCCAAAATCTGGGCCTCCAGATGGAGATGGCACAATGCCAAGGGGCCCCCAGATGCCCTCAGGCCAAGAAAGCCTCCTTTTACAAGGTAAGAAATAACTAGCGTCTGCAAGTGTGGGCTTTGGGGTCAGAACAGACAGAAGCTGTGTGTCCTGAGGCAAGTTACTTCACCTCTCTGTAAAATGGGCAACATAGCACCCACCCCCTGGGGCTGTTGTTGGGATTTAAAAAGATAATGCATGTGGAATGCCTGGTGTCCTGCACTGGCGCAGGCAGTAGTCGTTAGGAAGAAACACAGAGACTGGAAGGGAGATACAGCCACAGAGACAAGTCACTTCATCAGTCAGTTATTCACAACCATCATTTATTCACTGAGTGAGGGCCATGTGCCAGGCACAGTGACAGGTAGGAAAAACAGGGACTCCTCCCACCACAGAGCTCACAGCCCAGGATGGAGGGAGAGGCTAACCCAGCACTCACGCTGAGGTCAGGGAGGAAGAAATCCTTTTCTCTACCCACCTCAGTTTCGTTGCCTAAGGCCCTGAAAATTAGATGGACAAAAGACAGATTAACAAGAGAAAAACAAACGAGTTTATTAAAACATGCATCGTGGAGAACTCAGAGATGAGTAACTCAAAGGGGTGGTTAGAACTCGGGCTTACATAACATTTAACAAGAGAACAATAGATTCCTAGGGAAGTGACAAGACAAAGGAACTAGTCCTTGAGTTTCTAAGGCAGCAAGTGGTGGGAGGACAAATACATGGGGGACCTAGTGGGAGGCAAGGGCCAGTGAGTGAGGTTTGTGGTGTGGATTCCTCTGGGCTGATCAGGGCCCAGCGTGGACTCCAGTGATTAGCTTCTGTCCTTCCTGGCTTGGGGGAGGGGGACATCTTCACGAATGTATAGCCTGCTTTTAGGCAGATAGTGGAGGGCAGTGAGCTCTTCTTGTATCTGCTTCTCCCTAGTTTTCTTCAGCTCAAAATAATCAACATGCCAAGGTGGTCTATTTTGAGGATGCCCATTGTGCGACCTTCACCAACACCTGGTAACGGTTGAATTCCACCATCCAGGTGAGACATGCAGATGGCCTGCATCCACCACAGCAACAGGAGTGGAGCTGGAAAGTGGAGGTGGGCTGGGAGCCATTGGGAGGGGCCTGGATGGAACCGACGGAGACGTGGGGAAGGGGGTGCAGATGGGCAACGGCTGCGTGATGACCTGGGTGTGGGGATGGGGCAGCGTAATGCATAGGTTCAGAGAGATGAGCTAAGCTTTGGCAGGTTGAGTTCAGGGGCTGCAGGCCCTCAGGTGAGTGACGTATAGAAAGACAATGGCATTTGATAAAGAATAGAAACCCTCTCACCTGTCCAGCCCTGCACCTGCCCATCTGTGTGTGGGAATGTGAGCGTGGATGAAACAGGATACTTCATATGTAGCACTTACGAATGCTGACTTGCTGTCTGCGTTTATTTCTCCGTGGAGGCTAAGGGCCCGAGAGTACGTGACACAATTCCATTTCCCATGCAGCACCCGGCCATGTTTCCCGAGCTTTCCCAGGGGGATCATCGCCTACCAGCTCAGCCAAGTAGAAAAGCTTGCCAAGAGGTCTAAAAGCCTCCATTTCTGGCTTCAGCTTGGAAACTTCCAGTAGATGAGCAGAGACAGGAGACAGGAAGGAGGGGGCAGAGGAGGTCGGGAGAGACGGAGAGGTCCCCTTTGCCTCCTTGAGCTGCTCTCCACTTTGAAAAGTGAAAGAACGGCTCCCAAAATGCAAACTCCTGCTCTGGAAGAAGAGAAGACAAGAAGGCTGGTGACTCCTTTACCCGTGGGGTAACGGATGCCTGGAAAAAACCCAGCAATTTGCCTCAAATCCAAGATTCCTGGCTCCAAATCCAGGCTGTCACCACTGCAGATCATCAGAGTTTTGGGGACTAAAAGGCAGACATTCTTGGGCCTTGCTGTCCTCAGCACCCCTGCCCCGAATCAAGCCCTCTGCCATGCGCTGTGTTTTCAGGGAGGCCACACGGTCCCCACCCTGGCTGTCAGTGCCCCGACCCCTACAGCTCCCCATTGGCAAATGATTAAAAACTGGTCCAAATGATCACTGGCATGACGTGCATCAAGAAAACAAATTAAGTCTAACATTTGTGCGGTGACAGCTGACCTTTGCATGATTAAAATGAACGGCTGTGAAATGAGTCTGATTAAAAGATGTTTAACTTAATGGAGGGAGCAATCCCCGAAACATGGACAAGTCTCTGGAGAAACCGGTTCTGCAAACCTGAAGGAGAGACACCAATCACACGCACAGCCTATTTGCCACAGGCTGGCCTGAAGAGGCGCTGCTGGCCTGGAAGAAGGTTGAGGGCATGGGCTTCCTGACCAGCAGAAACAGGATTACCTCTCAGTGGCCATGGAACAGACACGCACACCCTGAGCCCCAAAACACCAGCCTTCTCTCCCCACTACTTACGTGGAATGCGAGGGGAGGGGCCCTTGGCTCGGTCCTCCTGGGATGGTCCCTTAATTATGCGGGACAGTCTCGGAGCTCCGGGGACAGAAGCAGCCCTTGGGGCTCCCCCCGCAGCAAAGATGGAGAGAATGATGTCCCCTGGCATCCATGCAGCTGCCCTGCTTCCCAGGAGCTCAGAGAACTTTGTAGACAAATGTCTTCATCTTCACCAAGCCACCCCCTTTGCAGAGTCTTTCAGCTGGAACGTGGGCTTAAAAAGGTGGAAAAACATATTTGGGACCCCTTCCAAGAAGCTGCTCCTGACACTGTGGTGCTTGGAGCCGTGGGCAGACTCTGATCTTGAGACAGAGACACAGAAAGTGACTCCATGCCGTGCACTACGGGAACATTTGCTGGGGACACGGGGAAAGCTGCTGGCAGCCAGGGGCCCTGAGGATAGGAGGGTTCTTATAATGGCATCTCCTTTGCTGTGTTGCTTGGCCCTTCAGAGGCTGACCTTGGCTTGTGAAATTAACCTTTATCAAAGGTTTGGACCCTTCATCGAAAGCTCGGAGACTTCCAGCTTTGTTTTGTTTTGTGGTCTTACACGTGAGTACAGAGTTTGCCATGCACTTCCTGTACTCTCTAAGCTCCCTCAGTGGCCAGGATGACGAACGTTTTAGTCTTAGGGTGTCACGGTGGCTCCAGAACCAAGACATGATAACTGGACTTGTTGCACCTGTCTGTCCCCTGGATCCCAAAGCACCTTGCCACCTGCTATTCTTATAGGAGGCAGCATGCCGAGCAGCGGGTCCCACCTGGAGGAGGGGCCATGGCCAGGTAAGGTGCTCTCTGCAAACAACAAGACAGCAACACATGTAACCTCACCACATGGACCAGGAACAATCTGGCTAATTACTGCCAAAGGGGGTGTATTATATATATTTATATTTATATATATAATTAAATTTTTAAGAAACAATTGACACAAAACTAATGCCTAAGGAAATCCTATCTGTGACCTTGATGATTTCTGTAATTTGAAGAAAGATGGCCACATTTGAGTTTCTCTAACCAATCTGATTTCTGCCAAAGCTTTGACTATTATTGTCCACTTTTGATAGAATGAGTTTAAAAGTGTGATATGAACTTTCCTGCCTTAGTCATCTCGGCCGTGTGTGGCCTGAGAACCATGGTGCTAGAAAGGATGGTCACCTGGCCAGGCACACAACTGATAGTGACCTGTAAAAGCACAGCATCTGGGACCCTCTGTTCTTCTTCCTCCCTACTCACCCACAACCTTCCCGGGACACCAAGCCCAGCCTCCTCAGGGAGCCTCCCCTGACCAGCCCAGGTAGACACTCTGTTTACACTGACAGCCACTGCCTCACATGTGAGTGCTGTGTCATCACCCCAGCTGATCCTCACTCCCGTTGATTCGTGTTTAATTTGTCCCTGCATGCCCTGGGACTGGCACAAGTGGGCCTCAGTGAACACTGAATGAATGAATGAGTCAAAAAGCCCTCAAGGATGTTGTATATTTCTTTTGCTCTCTCTGGGGGATGCAGCCCTGAGCTGGGCAGGTGTGACCCTCTGAGATCCCATAGAATATGTTTCTACCTCTAGCAAGCTCTTCTCACATGGCTACTTGTCCTGGAGAGGGTGGATAAACATCTGCTTCTTCAGGAGAACCTGTGTTCCTTGGCCGAAAAGACTGTGTCTAAGTAATAATTTATTTTTCTCTCCGTAACACACCACTCAGATAGCAGGTGGTCCAATCATTTTAAGTGAACAGCGTATAGCAACAGAGGTATCTTGGTTCTCCAACAGCAGTGAGGTTAACTTGACACTCATGGGAAGCAGAGGGCACAGTTCCAGTTCTACGTGCAGAGGCAGTGGGAGGAGGCTGGTATTGAGTGTAAGGTGCCAAAAAGGACCTTCTTTTCAGTAGTATTTCCCCATTTTCCTTCTCCCAAAGCCTTCCTCACTTCCTGTATTCATAGAAGTTCCTTTTTAATACAGATAATGATGATGATCATGATGGTGATGATGATGGTGATGATGGTGATGATGATGGTGATGATGGTGATGACAATGATGATGGTGATAGTGATGATGATGATGATGGTGATGATAACAGTGATGGTGGTGATGACGATGGTGATGATGACGACCGTGATGATGGTGGTGATAGTGATGATGACGATTATGATGGTGATGGTGGTGCTGACAATGATGATGGTGATGGTGGTGGTGATAGTGATGACAATGTAGATGGTGAGGATGACAGTGATGATGGTGATGATGATGGTGATGGTGATAGTGATGATGATGGTGATGATGACAGTGGTGGTGGTGGTGATAGTGATGATGATGATGATAGTGATGATGTTGATGATGGTGATGATGGTGATGACGATGATGATGGTGATGGTGGTGGTGATACTGATGATGATGGTGATGATGAAGAGGATGATGGCTAAAACCTGTTGAGTACTTACTATGAACACAATGTGTGATTTTGCATCTGCCAACTTCCTTATCCACCTAGCAGCCCCAGGAAATAAGAGCTTGTTAAAGGATGAATTGTACCCCCCCCCAAAAGGTATATTGATGCTCTAACCTCCAGTACCTGTGAATGTGACCTTGTTTGGAAACAAGGTCTTTGCAGATGTAACCAGTTAAAGATGAGGTCATTGGGTGGCCCTAATCCAACATGACTGTCATCCTTATAAGAAGAGGAGAGAGACACACAAAGACGGCCACATGACCACAGAGGAAGAGATTGAAATGGAGCTATCACAAGCCAAGGAATACCCAAGGGCCCCCAGAAGCTGGAAGAGGCAAGGAAGGATCCTCCCTTGGAAGCTCTGAGTGAGCACAGCCCTGCTGACACCTTGATTTCTGACTTTCCACCTCCAGCACTGTGAGAGAACCAATTTCTGTTGGTTGAAGCCTGTAGTGCTTGGTTACAACAGCCACAGGAAACTAATACGAGGCTGCTATCATCTCAGTCTCTTTTTTTTTTTAATTTATTTTTTTATTTTTGGCTACTTTGGGTCTTCGTTGCTGCACAAAGGCTTTCTCTAGTTGAGGCGAGCGGGGACTACTCTTCGTTGCAGTGTGCAGGCTTCTCATTGTGGTGGCTTCTCTTGTTGCAGAGCACGGGCTCTAGGCACGCGGGTATCAGTAGTTGTGGCATGCAGGCTCAGTAGTTGTGGCTCTTGGGCTCTAGGCACTCAGGCTTCAGTAGTTGTGGTGCATGGGCTTAGTTGTTTCGCGGCATGTGGGATCTTCCTGGACCAGGGCTTGAACCCATGTCCCCTGCATTGGTAGGTGGATTCTTAACCACCGTGCCACCAGGGAAGTCCCTCATCTCAGTCTTATTGATGAAGAAACTTAGGCTCAGAGAGGTTATGCAGGTTGCCCAAGGTCACGGAACTCATAGGTTAAAGCATAAATGCAGAAATACACTGAGAAGGAGCAGGGTGTGCACCTACCACTCCGTGGATTGTCTGTCATACTTTTGGGTTTCCAAATTTTGTCCTAGGTGGGTGGAAAATATTCTGAAATAAATGATGCACTTCCCTGCCTCCCTACCCCAGGAAAATAATTGGGCCTTTTTTCAAATGAGTAAAATTCTCTGTGAACATATATGCACTGGTTTGGTTATAGAAAGTGCAGTCTGGAGGCTGCTGTTAAATCGTTTCTGTTTCCCTCTGTGGTGTTAGGCTGACACCCATCATGTCTCACAGTGTCTGCCACTAACAGGCTTTTTGATGATTCACTCAGGTCTGTGACAAACCAAAAGCCAGCTTTCAGGGATTTGGGGTAATTATGTGTTTAAAAAATTCATTATAGTAAGAGAAATGATAACAGCTAAGACTTATATGACATTGACTATTTGCACTTTACATTCACTAATTCATTTGATCCAAACACCAACCCTAGTGGACAGGTGCCATTGTTATCAGCAATATCGTCATCATCACCTGCATCCTCACCATCATCACCATCATCACCATCACCACCATCATCATCATCAGTATCATCACCATCATCACCATCACCATCATCACCATCACCACCACCATCATCATCACCATCACCATCATCA